>NW_008824187.1:2514212-2539049 GCF_000699105.1 Pygoscelis adeliae | reverse complement strand
AGTGTCACAGAAAGATTTGTTTTGTCCATTCAAATCAAAGATTTGTACCTGGTTTTGTGTATAGTTCTGTTCATGTTTCAGGTATCTCAAATTTTCTTTTTAAAAGCATGTATCTATGGATACAGTGGAGGTTTACTTGCAACAGAATAACTATATGAGTAAACAGTTATGTGTAGCTGCCCTAGTACATCCTGTGAGAAAGATGATAGGGCAGACTCCTGGGTGAGCATGTATAATGCTTTTTGATAAATGACCTGAATTTGTGGGTAGCTAACAATAGAAACTGGCAGATTTACATTCCTTTGAGTACTCAAGAAGTCACCAGGGAATATGTCTAGCCTAAAGCATTTCAAAATTCATAAGCTCCAAAATCATTGTGGAGCTTGTGAAAAGTAATGCTTAGAAAAAAAGTTGTGATCCTTTGCTTTCTGATACCTTAAAGCGTATATAGCCACATTTTCTTTTTTTTGTTTTACCACAGGAACTGACGACCTGCAGTTTGTCATGAGGCTCATGTCTCTCACATTAACACTCGATTCCAGCAGCAGAGGATTTAAAAACATGAGTGCTCATGGTGAAACTCATGAAAAAGTATTGCTATTTGGTCCTCTCCAAAAATTTGGGGAAGAGTTTATCTGCTGTTTTGAAGATATAAACTCTAGAGTCAACCCCCAGTTTTAGCAGTGTGGCATATTCTAGTCAGTGAGACATTCATACTTTTCACCTTTGGCTAAAGCTTGCTGTATAATCTTCAGCTCCCTTCTGACTACCAGCCAGCGGCAGGAGACGTCACTGCAACATTTGACCTAGACAGGTGCAAATCTTTCTGTACTAATCTTATCACCGGCATTTCAGCTGAAATTTCCCCGAAGATCTAAGTCCATAACCATCCTGACTGAAAAAAAGAGATGATTTCAGTCGTGCCCTGGCTTGCACTACTTTGAAGCTGACTTTATAAAATAATAGAGGAGACTTGATCAAAGGCAAAAGCCCTGATGGAAATCTTGTGGGCTATCACCCTGCCTTTGGTGGCAGGTTAGTGAAAGGCTTTACTTTAACTGGTGTGATACTGCTTTGGGGCTGTTCCAGGAGCCTGCACGTTTCCAAGCTATTTTGGTGTTACATTCCCTACTCCACACCGGTCCCTGCGCGACAGCTTCCTGCGCTCACTCACTGCTCTCTCTTCTAGCACCTGCCTCCATCAGCGTGAGAGCACACCTGCCTGCGTCGGTGTTTCCCACACGCATTACCACAAACACACACTTGAGGGCCACAGATCTTAAGCTTAGCAGCTCCTGCGTTTATCAGATTTATTTACTTGGAGAGGGAGAGGGATTGCTTTCCGTCTCACTGTAGCATGAATTTTCAAACATAAGGAGGGGTGATCAATAATCTATTCTGCTGGCAGTTTTACTTAGTTTATTCCTGTTTCAGGTATTAGTTTCCTCAGCAATTTTATCACCTGCAGGTTTGATGTTATCTATTCAGTCTGGCATGACTGTACGCCTGTCCCTGACTGTAGTGTGGCACACCAGAGTCTCCATGTGGCCCTGAGCCACAGTGTTGCTTGGCATGGGAGGCAAGGTTAAATAATTCTGAGTTACATGCAATTGGCCATCCCTGAACTAAGCAATCATCTGTGGTCCATCCCAAAGGATTAAAAAAATACAGCTCTTTCCATCTACCTGTACATCTGCAATTAAGTTAAGGAGCTGCAGAGTGCAAAACAAGCAGTAGGGAAGCAGCCTACACACTGTGTGGCACTGCACTATAGGCAAGGAGGTGCAGGAGGAGGATCTGCTTTTCCTAAAACCCAATCACTGAGTAATTTGTACTTAACATGGGAACCAAGCACCGATGCTTTGATCATCAATACATGCTCTGGAGACAAGAGGCTCAGGTCTGCTTGCTGCATCCTGCATTGTGGCATGTTACTCATTTGCTGGAGGAACTGCAAGATCAGATTTTGAGGTACTCATTCAGAAAGGTTACATAAAAAGTGTCTCCCTAGTAAGAACACAGGTTTGGTTTTTGTTTTATCACAAAAAGGAATATTGTCAAAGGAAAAGCACCTGAAATTAATGGAAGTAAGGTCGTGAGTTTAGCATTCGTGAGTTAGACCAAACTCAGCAAAAGTTGCTAAAGCCAAACAGACCAAGAACAGTTCCCTTGCACCCATCTAAAACATGGGCTGTGCCTGGCAGAGGAACTGCATCTAAATCTGCCTTACCAGCTCTGACCAGGGATGCTGTCTGTCCCTAGTGCTAGGTCTGTCACCTAATACTGTTTTAAACCATATAACATAAAATAATGTTGTGTTATTAAGAAGCAGCAGATAGACAATGAAAGAAAAAAAATGACTGCCATTCCCTGTTAGAACAATCACATTTTTGTGGCAGATATTTTATGTATTTCTATTTCTCTCTTGTTTTTCAGAGTATTTATGTACATGGAAGAGGATCTATGTTTCCAGAGAGATCATCAGTTCCTGCTGCTTATACTCTATTTGATGTCATGATCTTGGTTGCTGTGGAAATGACTAAGCTGTCATCAACAGGATTCAGATGGGGAATAAGCTCTGGGAGAAGATGATACAACATTCCTTCTTTTATGCAAGTATGCACTGTTAAGAATGGCAAACAAACAAACAAGCAAAATATAGAGGCCATCACTCTTCCCCCTCCCAAAACACTGTTCAGACTGAGCAGACTGTTTTAAAACAAATGCAATTTTTCCAGGGGGTGTCAGACGGTGTCTAGAAAATGTCACCCACTGTTGTGGAAGTGTCAGAAGGGAGCTAGGGGTCAGTGAACATATCCTAGTCCCTTTGGTTTGAAGGGGTACAAATTCCAAAGTAGAGGCCAAACTCCCTTTTGTCCAGTGCTTCGAGCAGGTCATGGCAGGTGCAATATGTTGCAAAAGTAAGTAAGAGTAGCACATTTTTTGTGAGTGCAAATGGATATGCAACAAGCAGAGCACCAGAGAGCAATGTCCTCTGCTCTTAAGTAGCTGCCCAGAGTTGTGTTAAGCACAGCAAGTCACAGTGGGAGGAGTAATGCTTCCAGACATTGGATGAGGTTATGTTGACTCAGGAAAATGAAATGCCTCCCAGAAATACCTTTGGATTTAATTAATATGTGTTTAGAGTCGATGGCAATTCTCCAAAGAGGTCTTGTGTTAACCACCAGCTGATTGCATCTGGAATTGCATGGTGGGTCTTTCAGTATTTGGTGAATATACATGGGAAGCGGGTTGTCTAGGTTGTATATTTGTAGTTGTAATTAGAAAGACAAACTGTATGGGAAGAGAAAGTCATCAATGATCTTGATAATTAGTTTAATACTGCTATGCACATCTGCTGTGTTTTTTGAAGTCTGCAATGCTGCTGTCTCAGTGGTGGGCGTAAATGCCTTATAGTAAGTCAAACCCAGTTACTATTACGTTCCAGAGTCTTGGCAGTACTAATGTCTCTAACATAGCCTATATTCAGGAAATGGGAAAAATGCTTAAGTGAAAACAAACTAGGGTTGTTTTCTTATTAGGGAACTCTCCTAAAAATGTGGGGTTTTTTCAGGATCTCCTGGTACTGTTGATCTGAAGCTCTAAGTAGTCTGCTTTCTACCTGCAGCTAAAATTATACACACAGCAGAATGCGCAGTTGATATGTGACTAAGCTGCTCTCTTATTCAGACATTGACAGGATGCTATAAGGCATCGGGAAAGATTAAGGAGGATAACAGGAAAATCTTTCTGGAACCTTTTCCATTACTACTGATGCTTCATGGAACATGTTGAAAGAGTTTTCACTCAAGAAACACGTGCTTCTTTTTTGTTCTTTCTGATAGCTTCTCAGAGAGGGCACAGCCTGCACCATGTTTTGAGTCAGGGACTTCATGATCTTTGGATGATGCTATAAACTGGCACAGAGCATTAATTTTGTATGTCATATTTGTTACCTGGTTTCTGATGTCATTTGGTGCCATTATAGGGATGGTCCCAGGTTTTAAATAGCCACCTACATCTTACTTTGTTCCCCCACTGAACACTTTTTTGAGATATCTCCACAGCGACTTCTTTAAGTGCCAGAATGTTGTATTGCATGGTAGAAATAAGCACATGCATGAAGAAGAGCAGATGAAACTAAACATCACAGTAGATTATTCCTTGAATTTCTAAGCAATAGCACACAACATTGTAATATCTAAATTACTGCCTCTCTTCAGAGTTAAAGGGGACAAATTGTATCAGTGTGTTGTAGAATGTTGTAACTTGTCCATGACCCCTCCTCACACACATTCACATGCAAACATGTGCAAGAGCAGTGAAAGATAGATGAATGCAAATATACAGACTCAGGAGGGATCTCAATCCCCTAACCCAGTACAGCACCTTGGTTTCTGGTGTCAGCTCCTGAGTATTTTTCTCAGCAAAACTCCTCTGTACAGCCACGTAGAGGTGAAGTCTTGCTCATTTGTATGAATATGCAGTTCATATACACACAACACATACAAACATGGTTTTAGCCAGTTACCAGGCATGTTTGACTGCAGACGTAAGAAATATGTTGTCATTCAACAGCAAGAGAAAGCAAACTTTCCTCCTCTTTGCTTTTGACAGAGTCTGAAAATAGATTTAATCTTAGATTTAGTCAAAAGTGCAAGGCACTGTCTGCCTTCTTGTTAAAAACTATACAATCTCTTCTCTTGCAAGTTTTATAGCTATATAATTTCACTGACTTCAGGGGAATTCTTTCTTATTTACAGCAAGTGTAAGAGAGGCAGCAAGGTCTGCTTGCAGTGGTATTTGCAGTAATAGCTGGAAAAGCCAAAAAAGTATGAGGTGGGCTTCTCCTCATGAACTAGTAATGTTTTTCCTTTAGAAATATCACAGGGATTTCTTACACTGCGTCATTGTTCTCATTGCCTTTTAAATGCCACACTGCAGTTCTTGGTTTAGTAATGAGACATACAGTGCTTCCTCTGACATCCTGGAGAGCAAAGAGTTATCACTGGCATGCCAATTAAAGTTAACAAGGAGAAGCTTGGTCTGTTGGCAAAGCTACAAAGTGCCTTATGTTTTAATGACAATGGCTGTCAAACACTGCACAGATATGCCTCAGAATTAATATATTAGTAGTTAGCACAAGAGGTCCTTGTCCATGACTAGGAGATGTGGTTACAGAAATAATGCAAATATTGAGAGCAATTAATCGTGGGGATCTCAATGCAGTTTCCCCTTTCCCTTGTATCCTTTTTTTCTGGAGGATTTTTTTTCACAATGTCATTTCTCAAAAAGATCAGTGGCTTCCATGATAAGTTTTTGCACTTGGAAAATTTATCTTCATCATCCTTTCGTCCAGTCTTTTAGACCTTGGGGGGTATCATGACTGTCTTATGGAATGCATGTTTCATGTGCTTTAGAAACTTTTTAGTAGATGAGTTCAGAAGCATAAGTTCACAAATTGGCAGGGAGAAGGGTCACAACTGTGTTGTCATCCAAGAGACTGAAGGACATGTAGGTCAGTTTTGATGAAGTAACTTAGGCAAAGTGGGGTGCTTTGGGGGGCTGTAGACCTCTCATGTTCTCCTCCTGCATTAATCCTGGCTAATGTAGGAACAAGTTTGCTACCAGTAAGAGAAAAGCTCTGCTGTCACCTCCTTCTATGGACAGTCTATGGCCATTCCTCATTTAATCATCTGTCAGCACCCTGCCAAATGGCAAAGGGAAGTACTGTTTTTCACCTGTGAGAGAACCATGCCTCAACAAATGCTCATTTTATCTCAGAGGCTGCATGTTCCCAAGGAGAAAAAATTAGCAGTGTCAAATACTCTGCACCTATTACTAAGTCCCCAGGCCTGTGTATGCATGTTTCTGGTCGGCTGACAGATTTTCAGTGCCTCAGCATCCCTGTTCAGAGCAATGAGCATGCTTCAGATGGCAGGATTACCCACAACCAGTAAGTCTAGTATCTCTGCTGCCTGCTTTTTGCATCATAGGAGAGGCTTGATGGATTGCCTTTAATTCATACAGTAAATATATCCCATAAAAATCAGTCTTCTGAATCTAATGTGTTCCTAGTAGATTGCTTTCCTCGCATCTCAACATATTTAGCTCCTAGTAAAGAGTTTAGCCTTCCTTGGAGGACTCTCTGTTATTTGGCATCTTCTTAACATGATTAGCAACACAGATCTTTCAGGGAGAACCTACTCTGTACTGGAGCTGTTTTGTCAGATGTTATTCATGCCCTGAAATGCTTGATCAGGTTTCCAGTTCTGAGAATCAGGTCAAAGAGATAAAGGGCTTAACCCTTTTCGCTTTCTGCAGTCTTGTATTTCTGTGCATTCTCTTCCGCTTGGGTTCCCATTACCTTGCACCAGAGGCAGAGCCTGGCAGCAAATGCACATGAGAGAGGTCATGTCCCAACTCTGGTAGAGCCCTGTGGGCAAGGAGCTGGCAGAGCTCCACTGTTTCTCTCTTTTTCTCTCTCTTCCCTTCCCTTGCAGGAAAAATGCCCATTGGAATCCATGTGTGGCAGAGGGTTGGTGTTACCCCTGGACTACCAAGACATAGGGCAAGGGAGATAAATTGCTAAAATACAGCCTGAAGGCAGATAGGGCTTTGACAAGCTGTAAAATTGTTCAACATCTCATTTGGGGCTGAGAGACCTTTAACAACACAGCACTGGGGACTGACAGAACTCAGCAAATGCTGCTGTGTGTTACCCTGTTTTTACCATTCTTGCCAGCTAAGGAAAAAAATGTCTCAAGTGAAGGACTGGGAACCTTAGTGGTGTACAAGGCAAGCAGAGACATCTAAGAGCACAGTCCTTTCTGCTGCACTCAGAGATCAGCATGCATCCTCCAGAATTGTTGGGCAGGTCCTACTACTCCAGGCTTTGAAAGTGTTCTTTTTTGTTTGTTTGGTCATTTTTTCATTTGAAGAGAACCTTAAAAGACATAATATTTATCATTCTGTCTCTATCTCCATTTTAAGCAACAGCAGAGATGGGTCAATTACATCAATCCCCCTCAAAGAGTGGAGCTTACAAGATAGGTAAAGTATTATCCGAGGATTTTTTAATTAGAACAAAGTAAATTCCCTCCCTTCAATTTCTTCATTCAAGCAACTTTTTTTCTTTCCTGTGTGACTCAGGTTCACTCTGTGCTGACGTACTATTTATCTGGATCTCATCTCCATGGGGTTACTTTGCTGTTCTGTAAGTATAAGTATGTCTTGCACGGGAAAATTTATCCTGAGATTTAATATTTTGAAGACTGAATCGTCAAACCATAGCTTCCATGTGTTCAGTGTAGCATCCTAGCCCCATCAGTGTTATGAATGCTTCATTCCAGGCAGAAGCTCAAACGAAAATAAATTATTCAGACTGAAGGTCAAAGAAGAGTAAATTTCAAGAGTTGCCAGAGTTTGATTACTTGTTGATGCTTTTATAGAGGCAGTGTTCTGGGGGACAGAGTTTTCATGCAAATACTCTCTCCTTCAGAGAGCCAGAGGCTTTAATAGCCCACCTTCTTCCAGGTGAAAATCAATACATTTGGTTTCTGTTTTTCTGGTTTCTGTAGGTAGTAAGGAAAAGTAAATAGAAAGACTGATACAAAAGAGCAATGAGAGAAAAACCACAGAGGATCTCAGCACAAGGAAAATTTATGAATTTTAAAATGAAGCTCCAGATGTGTGTTTGTTGATTGAGTGAGCAGCAAATATCTCAAGAGAGCCAGGAATTCATTGATTTTGTGCAGATCCAGAAAGCCCTTCGAAGTTAAAAAGGAAAAAAATAAAAGAAATAAAAGAGATCAAAACATACCTTTCCCTTACAATCTTTTTCCTGGCTATTTCCACCTGTGTTTTGTATGCTTCGTTTTAGGCTGACTTTCTGCAACTGAAAATGCTTGGATGATAATCAAGAGATTGCTTAGTAAACACCTTGCACCACATTCAGCTAAGGTCAGTGGATCTGGTGTTCTTATGATCTGTTTTGTTGTCAACTTCTGAATCTGATGCTGAATTTTTTGGCTGTTAGTAATCTACAAAAATCTGCTGCATAAGCAGTGTGAGGGGGGGTTATGGGTATGCAGGCTGGCAAATATACACAACAGTTTTATTCTGCTAAGGGGATATTCATGTGGCTGCGATGAAACAGCTTGTAACCAGCTCCCAGCTGATTCCACACTCCTGTCCCCCAGGCGCCTGCAGGACACAGTGGGATTCTGGAGTCCAACAAAAAAATTGTGGTGGCTTCTCTCTTTTCATCTTATTGACATTGCTGCTTTCAAAGTTTCATCAGGCACCAGAGAGATCCCTGATGAGCAGGGGAAAGCAGAGGAACTCCAGAGGTCCTTAAAGAAATCATTCAGATCTGTATGCTGTGCTCAAGTCCATTCTGGATTTGGCTTCCCTGTCTGAATCCCCTATGCACGCTCATAGTTTCCTCTGGTGCATTCACCGTCAAATGACTGTCTTGATGCAAGTAAAAGAACCATATATAACCTGTCAAGTAATCTAATAGAACAGAACATGAGCATTGTCTGTGGCATGTTTGGCTTTAACAGACTGTGCTGAGCCTTTGTATGTTAATATACAGATAAAGCTGTCAGTCAAGTTCTGTGCATTTTCCTTAACCGTGTGAAGTCAACACTGAGATTAGGTGGTACTACAAAGCCTCAAAGACCAGGCTGAGATTTTTGTGAGGAGACTTATGCATCTAACTCGTATTGAATTTTAGTTGGCTACAGGGACCTAAGTTCCTTAACAATGTCAGTCCTTAAGGATCAGCCGCCTTCTTCTTTGTGTTTTACTCCAGGCAGAACGGATACAGGCTTCTTACAAAGAAATAGTTTGATTTTAATTTTAAGCAAATCAAAACCTAAGATATGAATAAGCCTATTTTGGAAGGGTTTGAAAAATTATACAGAAATGCTGTTAGGATAAATTCCTTAGGTACTGGAGAGAAGCTGTAATATTTTGTGCTATTTTAGTGGCTTTTCCTTGAAAATTGCCTACTTGTATCTTTTTATTTTAAATAATTTCTAGGATTCAGGTTGGTTAATGTACCATTACAGGAATTTATTTGCACAGAAATAAGTAAATGTACTTTTTATTTCTTTGGAGTTATTTGGGCATGTACTCGATTTAAATGGATTGTTTACCTAGTTACTGCTTTTCATTGGTGTGGGGAAAACTTTTATCAGCTTTGGTACCTTATTCCCAACAAGATGATTTTGAATGTCAGAGCAGTTTTCCAGTTGTTTACCTTTCACTATTGTTGAGACCCATTCCTTTTCTTAGGTACTTGTTTGCTAAACAATGTAGATGGTAAATATCACCTTTACAGTGAGCCTAAATATATGGTATGTTGAAATCTGCTTCACACATTTTGATTTGTGAACGACTGCAAAAAATGCTAAAAGTACTCTCCCCTGAGTCATGTACACTGGTGTCCTTCCGGAAGGCTATCTATCTGAGGGCTTGCCAATTACCATTCAGTTATTTTTAATGGTACTCAAAACCTCAGTTATGATTTATTCCAGTTAGATGGGTACATTAAGGAGGCATCAATGGAAGGAAGCAGACAAACCATAGTAAATTCAGATTACAGGTGCCCACTCAACTGAACCTGAGGTTTAGCTGGTTGTAAATGAAAGCAGCTGTTCCAACACCGCACATGGTGATAAAGAGATTTTTCTCTAGAAGCAAACTTCTACATATTTTCAGCTCTGCCTGATGTATGAGCAGGGATAAGTCACAGTATCTCTCTAGGACTCAGTTTATGCAGGCAAAATCTGAGAAAATAATGCTGTCCTAGTCCAGAAGGCAAGTCAAGAAAAACAAACAAACAAACAACCAAACCAAAGCATTATAATAAGCAGATATTAGTTATTATTCATTGATTTACCATTCCTTCTTCCCAATTTTTGATTGGACGCTTTATCATACACCCATATATTAAATTTAAAGTTATTTGTCTGCTAATTTCTTTGCAAAAATCTTTGCAAGAATAAGCATCATATTATTATAGATGCTGATTAGTGGCATAATATCTTATAATGAATAGTTTTGTCCTTTTGACCTAATTTATCTTCTGACTCAAGGCTATGGGTAGCTACAGTTGAGAAAGTGAAAAGGAAACTAGATTCCACTGATTGTTTTAATGTGACTGCTAAAATATACAGCTAGATATCAAGAGTGAAGCTTTAATTTTCTTCAGGGATACAGAAATCAGGTAGGAAGAATGAAAAGGTACTTTTCAGCTTTAAATGTGCTTTTTTTGTTCTGATGTGTCGCTTGACATATGTCAAAATAATGTAACTGCAGTGGAATTTAAAATCTGGGAGCCACTGAGTGGTTTGGTACAGCAATAATTGTTTCCTTTTCAAGTTCTTATGGATAATTATCATTAGTAATAGCAGTAACTTTTACCTGAGCTACCAACTGCCAGAAGAGCTATAGCATGATCATAATTTGGGATGTTGTTGGATTGATGAGGTTCCATTCAAAACAATACAGTGTAGTTACTATCTACCCCAGTGGGTATGCAGGACAGCAAAATGCTGAATGAAATGCTAAAGAGAAAAGGGGTTTTCTGAACTCACCTTCTGTTTAACAGAAAGATTGCTTAGAACAAGAATGCAACAAACCACAGGCTCCTGGATCAGGCCCAGTGCTGAGCAGAATAAAATCTCAATTGAAACCAGAGATGCAGTTTTCAACCATATGCTGATCATTACCCTTTAAAACCAGATCCACCAAAAAAGTCCTTAGATGGAGCTGCTCATGCTTGGGACTGAGAACTGGTTGCATCTGAGTGCTGTGGGGCCCTGAGGTTAGCATGATATCCACCAGCTTCTCACTGCTGAGCTCTGAGAAAGGCTTTACATTCTACCAAGAATACCCAGAAAAGCATTGCCTAAAGAAGTGCCCCAAAAACAATTTCTCAAGAGGCCTAAAAGTCAGGACCTGTCAGATATGGGGAAAGAGAAATTTGGGGCAACATGTTTAAGGCCTTTAACAGCCCCTAAAGTAGATACAGATAAAGGAACAAATTTGACTTAACAATGCTTTAAGAAATTAATTGGAATACGGGATTAAAAGTGGCAATAAATACATGGTTTCCCAGACTGACTGAGTAAACAGGTGAAATGATCTGTAAAACAGAAAGTGGAGAGGGGAAAAAGTCGCTACACTTCAGGATTCTTCCTAATCAATGGAGATTCATTATAGCTGGCTCCAAACAAGACTGAGTTTACACAAGTGATTTTCTTACTCTGTTCCTGAGGAGATCTGCAATTAGGGCCTAGGGCAATATATTGGGTTTATTAGTGTATTTTTAAGGAAGATGTCTTCTGCCACACTGCATGATTGCCTACAAGCACAAATATTAAAGTAACATTGAGGAGAGTCTAGCATTAATGCAACAGGTTCAATCAATCTTCTCCCAACAACTTATTTAAGTTGTTTATGAACCTGCAGATACAATTTGGGCTGGCTCTTTTATGTGAAATGTGGGGGTGGAAGGGAAACAGCTGCTATTTAGGTGAAGTAATTATTAGGTGGTGATTAGGGGAGGAGATAAAAGGCCAGTAGAGCTCCTCCCTGAGAACTGCTGCTGGGAGGTGGCTGTGAAGAGGTGAGTATCATTTTGGGAGGCTTTTTGGAGTAGGTTTGTTTTTTGTGGGGTTTGTTTGTTTTTTTAATATAATGTCTAAGCAAAAGACCAGGGATATTTACCAAATATAAAGTATCATCAGGATGGGGCTGAGTGTCTAGGGCCTATCTTCCTTTCCTTTGAAGAGAATGCTGTCTGCTTAAACAATAAGAGGGGCAAAGCGCTAATGTGCAGTGCTGCTGGGTTGGCTTGCTAGAGTCTGTAAGAAGGGAGTCTGCATGATTTCAAGAAGGTCTGGAAGCCTCTGTTTTGCTTTCTTACTGTGAAGATGCAGATTAGTTTTCTGCCTGTGGTTTCTTCTCTGTGCTAAGAAGTTGTGGTCCCTTCCACCTCTTACATGGTAGCTATTCTTTTCTCACTGGAGTTATTCCTAACAGCAGTGCAACTAGAGAGCAAAGACTATGCCAGGCCTCTCAGCCACAAACCACTGCCATTTTCAGGGCTACTGGGATGAGGGAAAATAGATATGGCAGTAGTTGTGGTCCTGTGAGCCATCCTTTATTTGGTTTCTTAAATGTTAAAGAACACTTTAAACTTTCACTTATGTTTGAAAATGTATTTGGGCAGGCTTCTGTGGAGAGCAGGGGCTGCTTCAGTAGGTGGAAAATACAGCCTGTTTTGAGCTCTGCATCACAGCCTCCCTGTGCAGACTGGGACTGGTGTTCCTCAAGTGTCTCCCCTAATAGCTGCTTCTGATGTAGGCAAGGACAGCTGTAGGCCTAGATGCTAGCACACTAACTGCTTATATCGTGTTAGAGTAGCTTTTCTGCGTGGAGATTTGGGAGATATATCATGGAAGATAATAAGAGAGGTTAAGAAGCAAGATACAAGGAAATTGGTATTTCCTCTAATTGAAATACAAAGAAATACAATTCTTCAGATTAAACTGGAGAACTACAGGTTGTCACTAATTTATTATCCTCAGAGAGGAAAACAAGCTCCCAAATTGTGTATAGTGCAGTACTTGGCTTGCTAAGCATTTTCTGTAATGACTCATTTGTAATATTCTCCCAGTGTAAGAAGGCGAGGATGATGTTCCTAACTGAAGATGGTCTATCATTTCCTGCATTGGCAATTGAATTGTAACTCATAATTTGCAGATGAGGTACTTGAAGTACTCTGCCAGCTTTGTGATAAAAGGGGAAAATTTAATGCTTTAGTGAAAATAACCTTGAAGGTAAAAGAAAACCTGCATCTGTCCAGGTGCAGGTCTATTAAATGTTCCCTTGGTACACATCACAATAGAAACATTTGAGCAGGCAGTGTAGCAAAAATTGAAAGAAATACCAGGTCTCTGAAGTCACTGTATCACCTCACTACTTGTAGGACTATTTTTGTGTCATGAAGTTTGATTTTCTTTTTTTAGTTGCTCTCCTGGTAGTGAAGCAGTTGTCTTGTACTGGGGTCAGGTGGAGAAAATACAATGAACAGCTTCAGAGACACGGGGCTTTTCGCATGAAAATTTAACAGACGCAGGGACTTTTAGCAGTGGGAGATTTAGTTGAAGATGTCCCTGCCCACGGCAGGGGGGTTGGACTAGATGGCCTTTAGAGGTCCCTTCCAACCCAAACTGCTCTATGATTCTATGAAACTGAATTGGAGGTGGAGTTTTGGATGTGGACCCTTCCTGTGACTGTCAGAGTGGTGATACTTATATTGGTGTAGTGCCTAACAGGCCTTAGGCAACTACTGTGTGAAATAGTCTAACCCAGGCAGGTAATAGCTGAATCTAATGGTGTTAGATTGGGAAACTTGAAGCCTGAAGGTAGGGATGGAAAAATCATTGCAAGCTTCTGGCTCAGCCCTGGGAAGGTGCTCTGTCCCTAATGCAGAAGGCAAGGTACTTGCACAGTAATTCTCCCATCATGAGAACTGAGCTGTGGAGAAAATCTGGAGGGGTGCCTGGTTTGAAGCAAGAGACTGCACTGTGTTTAAGGGCAGAGCCCTGTGAACCACACAGGCTGTCCATGTCTCAAGGTCTGAGAGCCTGTGTCAGCAGCCTGAGGGCTCCTAGAGCTGCATGTGTAATCATGGGGCCTTCAAGGACAGAGGTATGGGGGGAAAGCACAGCTGCTTTCCTGCTCTCTGAACACTGAGGGGAATCACTGCCACATCAACATCGACTGTGGGTTTGTTGAGAGAAAAGGGATGATGAATCATCAGCTTGACGCACCATCCTGGTCCTGCTTTAGCTGTTTCTTTTAGGTGATGTGTATGTGAATTAAGAAAGGCAAGAGGACAGGAAAGGGTCACTGAAAGAGCAGGTGCTGTTACCTTTTATCCCACAGCAGAGTCTCCAGGGAGAATATCTGTGTTACTATGTGTTATTTGTACTTAAGCTTTCAAAAACCTATGGACAGATGCTTAGGGGCAAACGTTTGGGAAGGTGAAAGCATTCTGAAAAAAAGCATGGGGCACAGCCTGTGTTCTTGGCACATTTCTAACTGCTGTTTTTCCCATTAAAAAACCAGCCCACCTCCTTTCCCGTGACTCTCCAATACATGTGTTTTAAGGTTGCTACCAACCCAGCAGAAGTTGAAGTCAGATCTACCTTTCCGGAATGAGGTTAGGCAATGCAATTGAAGTAATACAAGGAAACATTTTAAATGTTGGTAGTTAAGTAATGGTACAAATCACTACAAAGCTTAAAAAGAAGTAAAAATTATGACTGTCACACAAAGGTATCACTTTAAGGTTGGATGATGGTGAAGTGAATGACTTTTGTGTGAGTAGTAGTAACAATACAATATTAGTCATGATTCCATGGCAGAGTTAAGGGACATTTCCTTATATTTTTACTAGAAATATCAAGGCATCTTCTATGCAGCTAAAATGAATAGAGGGAATTACTAAACAAAACCGATAATAATATACATCAGAAGACTTGAGATGGTCTCAAGTCAATGTCTCTTCTCCCACAGACAGTGAAGTGGTCTTACTGCACAGAACTACAACTACATATGAAAATATCTTTTTGTTTTGCTTCTGCAAAGCTCTTGGGGAATGAAAAGTGAAAATATTCATCATTGGTTCCTCAGTTCTGTGCAAACAGCAGCACTAAGCAGCACCAGAGAGACTCAAGGTGGCCTTAGGCAGAGCTTAAACCATAAGCTTGTCACTTCTTTTGTCTGCATACTGGTTTCTGCAGCTAACTAAATTAATGCTTCTATCCCTAATTGTCTACAAATTGTCTATCTTGCTAGCCTGTAAAACTAAATATTACTACCAATTGTAAATTTTAGCAGCTTTCTGCGTTTTCTGGTGTCACAGCTCCTGATGTGTGTAATCTGTGTGAAAGGCTTTAGAAATGTAACTTACAAGTCCTGTGTCCTCCTGTACCTAGTTCTCATAAAATGTCAATGCTGCTGCTGTCGGTGAAACCGTTTAATTAGCTCAAGAGGTGTATGTAGGTGACCGAGGCCCTGTGATTTTAAATTTCCCACAGTTCTAAGTTACCTGAAAGCATGTAATGGGAAGTGGCATCTCTCAAGACAAAGATGAGGTGTTACCAACCTGCAAGGAAAGCATTACGAAGTGTAGAAATAGGACTTGCATGTGTTTTTGCTGTGTGATCCAATGACATTTTGTGAGGATGTTCAGAAGACTACTTTAACAAGTATTACAAGAAAAGATTTAATCTTCAGCATGTGGTAAAGTGATAAAGTTTTATTTTCTTTTTTTGAGAAGTGTCTTGTGCTATTAAAGCTATGTGATACCTTTCTATTCCTCTGTAATTAGTGGAGGATGCTGATGCTTCACAAAAAACTAAGGAAGAATATTTTTTTTCTTTGAAGTATTTGTCTTACTGTAGAGGATGTGAAAGCAATTCTGACGTATTTCATTTGTATTTGAAGGTTCACTTTTTACCTCCTCTCTGATATTTGAAATAGAATGACACAGCTAGAACTGTCTGTCTTGTTTGAAAGGTTAAATATTGCTTCTTGGTTACCAATTTTGTAATTGTTCATTCTGATGGTGAATGAAATGGGTTGGGTACTGTTGGTCAAATAAGACCTTGCTAGAAAAAGATTTTGCTATAATTTATCAAAAACCTTGAATCTATCGGTTCAGGAACAGGAAAAGATATATAATTGCACGCTTATAAAATTATAAAACAAAGCAATGTTTTTTTTAGTGTATGGTTCAAATGGGAACTGTTACCTCACAATATTAAGTATTTTAATAGTGAAAACTGTAGTCTGGGCTTTTTGTTTAGGTGATTTATTTGCAGCTAGCTATTAACTGAACAATAGGAGGCTTTAAGAACTTCACCTAGAATCTGTGCTGCAGAGAGGGTAAGTGATGGTGAGATGCTTGGTGAAATGGGACATGGCTTCAGTCCTAGGATATACTCTTCTCCGTTGTTGTAAAGCATCTCCAAAAAACTCTGCAAACGCTTTGTTGATCAGGCCCGTCTTTTCCATCGAATTCTGTATTACTGCAGAGATGATGTTAAGCATCCATTTGACAAAAGTCAGGAAAATAGCGTTTCCAGGATAATTGTATCTCAGGTTCTGTATTATAAATGGAGATGATTGGAAGTCAGGTGGTTCTTTGTAGGTTAATGTGGCCCATTCAGAGCTTTTGAAGCAGCTATAAGGGCTCAAGATGACTTGTTCAGACCTTAAGTGTTGCTGCGTGCCCATATATTTCTATAAGTGGTGTCCTGGACATGGCCTTAATACTGGAAGATGGGGTCCAAGTAACAGAGATGAATGTTAGCAGTAAAAGTTCATTTTGTCAGTATTCAATTCTTATGTCTTGTTGATAATATTTCACTGATAATAAATTCCCTAATAAGAACAATGATGAAACTTAGTACGTCCCAGCAGCCAACACTCCCCGGCCATTATTAAAGTGGCCTTGTTAGTAATAATGCTAGGAAATGTTTAGAAGTAAAATGCAGTGAAGTGCAGTGAAGGGTGAAATTCTTGTATAGAGAAAGTGGTCTGGAAATCATGCAAGTGTCTTAGGACCGTTTTCAGTTCTTTGGTGTTAGGATATTGGGCTAAAGTGATTCCTAGTGGCTTATGATGCCTTCTGGGTTATCATGCTGTCAGAATCTCTATTCATATGTTGACAGATTCTCACATAACTGAGCACGGTTCTAGTTTCAGTGACCTTGTATTTCTGTGTGTGTGGAAAGGGAAATGTACTTGGTCAAACTTAAACACTTAAGCTACAATATTTCTAGATAAAAGCCCAGTTGAAGCCTAGTTGTAGTACTCGGGGTGCAGTTTTCATGAAGATCTTATTTTAAAATAAGTCAAGCACTCCTTTTTCTTAGAAAGCAATGCATAGCATTTATTGCCTCTTCTCTGTGCTTCCTTTTCTCAAGTGCTTTGTGAACACTATTTTCTGTGGAATTTAGACAGTAGGCACTTATTTTACTTTTTTCCTGTACTATTGTCAAAAAAAATTAAAATTTGTGATTTAAGCTCAGGCTTAGATCATGATTCTCCTTAACAAGGATGCAAAATGAGATTGGGTGCAGTCAAGACAAAGCACTTGCTTCCCAGAGAGTCCACTTTAAAAGTATAAGGATACTTAAGAATAGCAGATACCTGAAATCTGCATTTAAATAGGCTCATGATGTGTGACAGCTTGTATCCATTTTCCTCTGTGAAAGGTTGATGCTAGTTTGGGTTTATCATGGCTTAAATTGTGCAGTTTTGTGATGGAATATTAGCAGGTTAATGCTGATTTGGATGATTTACTTAGTTATGTACAGGCTATTTACATTGCTAAGGGAGAGTGAGAGGACCAAGAAAGCTGGACTGTGCTAAAGCCCTGAAATTAAATCAAACACAGCTTTCTAGTTCTCTTTGAGTCAAGGAGATCCTAAGCAAAGGGGATTGAAGGTTGTTTTAATCAGACCACATAGATATAGAGCTCCATAGCTGAATTATGTAGTATTTGAGATTTTTTTTAATCACTGCCGGTATGTATTTGACTTGTATAATTAGGATTCAAGTGTGCATACTTACTGACAGTAGACACTCCAAACAGCATTACTGTTTTGGGACCCTGACAAAAATGAACCGTAGGGAATTTTTTTAAACTTTCTATTTGGATTTCCTGTCAGGGGAAAGAAGGAAAGGCAGATACCCCCGGGGAGATCAGCACCCTGCGGGCCTAGGAACAGCTAAAAGAAAAACAGATTTTTTGCATTGCATATTACGGTCTCCTGCTTGGGTAAGCTGAGCCGAATCTGCCACTTTGGTCAGTTTGTGGCCGGGGCCACCTCCTTATCCTGTGTCTGTCCCTGTGTGGCCATGGGCTCCTTGCAAAGCAGCCGCTGGGGTCATGCTGGGCAGAAGCACTGCCACCTCCTGCCTCGGCAGGTGTGTGTGGTGTTGGCTGTGGGGCTGCAGTGGTGCCTCTGTGGGGAGGGCAGCAGCTGCATGTACAGGTTCTGGCCAGTTCCAGCCAGCTGGGTGCCTCACTGAGGGGACCATGAGGGACCGGGGGAAACCGTGGGCAAGCAGAGCCTGGGCAAGAGGGAGGAAAGTTGTGTATGTAAGTGTGTGTTTTCTTTTCTGTCAGTAGCTGACAGGGTGATCAGAGGCGTGAGCTAGCTGGCAATAAATTACACAAAATAAATGTTCTCCTGGTGGAGATGGTTCTGCCTGCGGCAGTGAAGGGCAGAGGGTGCAGGGGATGCCTGGGCCTGGCACGGCTGTGGCAGGGGTAGCTGCTGTCACCATGGGGCTTTGGGAGGAGCAGTGTGGGGTTTGTGGCATTGGAAAAAGTGGTGTACTGGCTCTCTGCGGGGGTCACTTCAAGCAGTGTGGAAACAGGGAGCAGGTGACGGGCAAGGACCCAGAGCCAGGGCCGTCCCCACCTGCAGAGTCCAGGAGTGCTGGCCTGGGAGCAGTGGTGGCAGCTGTGAAGCCCTGGGGCTGGCTGGGGTGCCACTCCCTGGGGAGCAGTGAGGTGGCAGGATGCTGCCCAGAGAACAGGGCTCTGGGGAGGTGGGCTGGGGCCCCGCTGCTGAGTGCAGCAGCTTTTGAGCCTGAACTGATTCAAGCAGTTCTTTCTATTATTTACCTTACTTAGCATTTATTTATAGGCTTCCTCAGATGCTCCTGAGGAAGTCAGTCATGATTAACTGCTACAAGACATAGAAACAGTACTAAATATCAGGAAATACCAGTTTCTATGACAGAAGGGGGACATAAAGCACTGAAAATATGAGGGAAGGGTGGCTTCAGTTTGGGTGCAAAGAAGGCATCTGAATTCTTAAAATGGCGTCAAGTGTCAGCATTAATACTCCTCACAGCTTTACAGCCTCAAACTCCTCTTCTGTAATTCAAGCTGTTTAGGATCATAAACAGTTATTCTCAGTACTGCTGAGACCTGTGTCACACTCATATCACGATTTTGATGTTTGATGTCTGTCATGCATCAGAAGGCAAACACAATTACACGCATATCAAGAATACCTCAGAGCTGTTTAAGAAATCAAGGTTAGTCACAGAATGCTTTTGATGATGTTCTCCCTCATGACTGTAGAGTTTTCCATTAAGTTTAAGTGAAGTTGTTCTAGTTAAGGATTAAGAGATGGTTGTTGGAGAAACAGGACAGACACTTCAACTCGCATCTCTAACAAATGACACAGTGACCTCTTGCCAAACTGTGGGAGGATGATCAGTAGTACTGTGGGCTCTGGGAATCTAAGGTGAAAAGGTATAATTTCATTTTGGAAAAAGTGTTTTTTTTTAAATGAGCCTTATGCTGTTTAGGTCATGTTTCTCTGTTACCATTCATCAAAACACACTGGTCTGGATTTTGTCCCAGTGATACAGCCTATTGCAAGAGATGCTTCTTCGCCTCAGGAATTTGTTTTGTGGCTCAAAGGAAAATGGCTCCTACAGTGTTAAAACTTCCTCCATACAAGCTAGCCTACATGCACTGATATAAGGTAGGACCAAAACTGCCCTTTCATCTTCATTTGTTAGCTTGAACAGTAAGAATGTGTGTGCAACAGGTGCACCATGTTATACTCCGTCTACTGTTTTAAAATTCATTGGGAGCAGAAAAAGCAAGGACAGTGATAAGTCTGTTTTGCTGGATGATTATCAAGCCACAGTTGTTTCAAAGGGGCACAAGCCTTTTGAGAACCTGAAAGTGTTGAAAATAATACAAAAATCTACAGCAGTCCTTTGCAGAATTTCCCTGTCTCTCTTCTCCAGCCCCCTCAAAACAAAGTCCTACATCTTAGCATTAAGATCATCAGGGGTATCATGGTGTTGCTATTATTGATCCTGTGTTATTCTGTGAGATGATGTTTCATCAGTGTGTAAAATAAGGCCACTGTCTTGCAAATGTTTTCAGCTCCTTATTTTTGTACACAAGAGTCCCTTCAGAAACAATAGAATAGCTTGGCAAGTGTAGTCCAGCACATGTATAAGCACTTACAGAATGAGTACTTAAGTCTGATTAATATGCAAGATGGAAAAACAGATCGTGAAAGTGAAAGCTCAGTGTGGAAAGATCAATGCAAGAAGAAATACATTTATGCTAAGAAATATTTCATGTATAGGAAACAATGTTGCATGAAAAAATGCTGAGACCCTAATAGTGAGACTTCAGAAGTGAAATTACCAGGTATTTGGAGGAACCACTAATCCTTAACAATTCTACAAATGCAAGAAAATTTCATTAGCAATGTTGTGTTTTCAAACTGTAGTGTGATGAATCATTTAAGGTGCAAGTTTGGCACACTACTTTTATTTGTGAACAAGCTGGATTGGAAGTGTTAATCTGGATCTTTTTGTTCTCTTGGGTTTAGTATTATGTAGAGATGAGAGAAAGAATAATGAAACTGGTGCTAAGAGAATTTGACACTGAGGATGACTTTTTGGGGGAGTATTGAGACAGGGAGCCAACTGGTTTATTCAGCTAAAAGTAAAAGATCAAAAATACAAAAAAGCTGTGTGGCCAGCCTGCCAGAAGAATTCACTGAGAAGGAAAAGGAGGACGCATTGCAGTTGGAATACTAGGTTTTGAACATTGGATATAATCAAAGCTTCCTGATTTAGTTTTGATAGGTTTTCTCATATTTGTAGATGTGTCACCTTCCTTCTTGTTACTCCTTTTATTTTTATTTGGTTTTTAATGTGGGAATATTCCTTTTGAAATAGCAGTGGTCCAAAGACTGGACAATACCTTTGTCAGGGAACTATGGAATTCACTTTGGTCTTTAATCTTTTGCCCTAAAAAGGTTGTAACAGCTGTAATATTTTAAAAATAGATTTAATAATAAAAAGAAGAGTCAGTGTATCATGATGCATTTCTGAGAAGGAAATAATAACTAATAATGGTTTCCGTTGGAAACCTGGAAATGCCATTATATGCCAGTATACCAGACGCTTTGACTGTTGTATTACTCATGTACATAGCAATAAAGGAAGCTATTTTCCCTGCTGTAAAACACGTTTACAAGCACAATACAATAATGTAGATGACTGATGGTTTGGATGCAGCTTTTTTTTAGCTGTTACTAAAAAAAAAGCAAAACAAAACTAAACCCAGTCTGATTCAGATGCTTACTCTCACAGTTGACAGGGGCTATGAACTCTTTATGCCACCATTCAGCAAGCTTTCTAGTCAACCACAGAAAGAGTTGAATCAGCTATGGCCAGGCTCCCTCAGGACTGATAAAAGTCAGAGTAGTTTTTCACCCAACAGTAGGTTATAAGTTGAGCAACTACAAGCTTGTCTGTACAACCAAACATGAACAGAAGTGTTGTGAAATAGGGTAAGGGGACTTCCTTCTGTTCCCTATTTGATCCCACAACTGTTAATGACCACATGAAAGTAAAGGCTGACTACAAACCAAACCCTGTTAAAATTGGAAATTTCCCCTCACCAACATGACACTTTTGTTGAAGCAGGGAAGAGAAGGAAAAAAAAACCAGAAAGATTGTATTTCAAAGAACTATTTTTGTCTGGAATGATATATGAAATATAGGAGATAAATATGAAAGGGTTAATGAGTGTGCTGCAGACACAGCTGATAAAGTAGCTCTACAATCAGCAGAACTAATTAAGTAAGATTTTCATATGGAGTATGTATTGTGATTCGAATTTTCTAGTAACAACTAAAGCTGCTGTTGTTTGGAGTATCAGTAATGGCTCTACTTTGCATGGACTCCAGGATCTGCCTATCATGAACTGGGCTTACATTACAGCCTTTCAGGAGGTAATTGGTAGGACTTACCTCCTTTGTTGGCCGTAGTTCCATGAAATGTATAAGTATTTAACCTTTGTGACTTCTCTCATGTTGTCAGATTTAACTGAAATTGGCCATTGGATTCAAAATTACTAAAAAGCACTGACTGACAGATGTACTCTCATGCACAGTGTGAGTTCATTTGCCTTGTTCCCATAGGAAACCAGGCTCCAAACTGTTCCCAAACTGCAGAGCGTAAGAGCTGCCTTGGGGAGAGGCTGCACAGGCTGGCAGGGCCTGGTGTGCTCCCTGGCTGTGCACAGGGGCAAGGTTCCCCCTGTGCATTGCACCCTGGCACGAGCTGCGTGCTGCCCTGCTGTCTCAGGGCAGCATCCTGCCCCTTGGTCTTGCTCTGGAGTGGCTGAAAGCACTTGATTTCTCTTTTTTTTTTTTTTTAATGGCTAGGCAAATAGCTATAGTGTTCATAGCAACATCCTGCAGTGGGTCATTTAAGGTGCCAAAAATAACAGGCTCCATTGTAACCAGAATTATCAGTACCCATGACCTCCACCAAACCCTGCATATGGAGGGGAATGCATAATAGGATGTAAGTTATTGTTCCCAACAAAATCCCTACAAGCTATATCATTCTGGTGCAATTTGACAATTTCCGATTTTGTTGGCTGGAAGAGCTTGTTGAGATACTTTCTGTTTTTGTGAAGATCCCAGGGAATGACAGCTGTACAATGTCACTTGTCATACTTAAGCATAATGAAATGTTGGAGTGCTGCAGTGGCAAGGACAGAGCAGCCAGCTGCATTGTGTCTGTTCCTGCCTGGAAAGGCCATTCCAGTCTGTGACCTGCTTCTTCCATAAAAGCGGAAACTGCTATTGTAAAAGCAGCCAAGTTCTTTCAAAGTGCAACCTGGTTCTCTTATGGTGGGGTGATGTATTCTGTCCTACAAAGATGGCTGCTGCTGACATGTCATGGGGGGTGGGGGAGAAAGAAAAAGTTGGTTTTGGTTTTGTTTTTTTTATTTATTTTTAAAACAAAACCACAAATGCCACCCCACCCCCCCCCAAACCCAACAACAAACCCATAACCTTCAGCTATTTCCAGGACTATTTTGTTCTGTCAGTTCCACACAACATAGTATTGTGAGAAGTGAGTAGACACACTGGATGAAATGAATGAGCTGGAAAAAGTCCATGCATGCTGCTCAGCTGAATGTGGACACGAACCTGCTTTTGCACTGCAGAGGACTGTTGTGTTGAGCCACAGCAATTTGTCCAGTCCTGACTTGGAAGAGCACAGAGAATTGCAGAGACTCCTGCCATTTATGTGTGCTGTACCTCATGGGATTGTCAGTTTTATGCCCCCAGATGGTGACTTTCTGTTGTGAATGAGTGTGATAAGTGGAAAATTTAATTCTACACAAGCACCCTCAAAACTATGTAAATAAAAACATGTATATGCCAAAGAAGGATGAGGGACTGAAAGGTAAAGTCTTTACAAAGCCAGGGGAGACTTGAGATAGCAGTACAACTTGAGACCTAGGTCCTGATTTGGTAAACAAATATTTGCTTAATGCAAATAAGCAAATTATCTCTTGGGATTTTTTGCTGGTTAAAGATATGCTGAAGTGTTCTGAAGGACCAGGGAACTGGATAAGAAATTATGTACTCAATACCTAACTTGGTGTTGAGGTTCTTCCTGCCATTTGATGGGACTCAACCGTTGTCAGTACAGCTTGGAAAAAAGGGAAGAAAACAAGCCCTATATATTGTCAATAGTAAGGTAAGGATCTTTTATGTTTATGAAACAATGCTGGATCCATGCATTTTATAACCATGTTTTAGCCACATCCAGGGCCACAGAAAACAGGTCATCAGTATGTTTAGTAAACAAAGGGAATGACAAAAGCTGAGTTATCCTGATTATAGATGCAGTAGATGGTAAGACTTGAATCTATCATGACTACTTGTTTTTAAAAACAAAGCTGTGTTTTCATAACCTAGACATTTCCTATTAACCCTGCAAAGCTTGCTGAAGCAAAAAACACTTGTTATAAAACACTTATCTTTTATTTCAATCTAGCATATGAAAAATTAATTTTTAATTACTTTTATTGTTTCAGACAAATCACACACAGGTTTAAGTAGGAGAGTCAGAAATTAACTAACTTGATTAACAGGGGAATATGCATAGACAGTTTTAAAGTACTTAGGTTCTGGCCTCCAGCAAAATCTTTCTGTCTTTTTGTTTGAGAAATGTTCTGCCTTAGGGTCTGGATGACTCACAGACTGACAGTAAAATGCATGAGCCTTTCACCTTAAGTCACTGGTTCTAATATGATTCAGGTCAGTAGTAAGCGAAAGTCATATTTTCTAATGTATGCTCAGTGATTTGAAATATGATTCTCAGGACCAGAGCCAGTAAATGACTGAGGTGTCTAGAAACTAGTGACTTGCAGGTCTAGACTTTAAGCATAGAATCATAGAATAGTTTGGGTTGGAAGGGACCTCTAAAGGTCATCTAGTCCAACCCCCCTGCCCTGGGCAGGGACATCTTCAACTGGATCAGGTTGCTCAGAGCCCCGTCCAGCCTGACCTGGAACGTTTCCAGGGATGGGGCATCCACCACCTCTCTGGGAAACCTGTGCCACTGTTTCACCACCCTCAGTGTAAAACACTTCTTCCTTAGATCTAGTCTAAATCTACCCCCCTTTAGTTTAAAGCCATTCCCCCTTGTCCTGTCACAACAGGCCCTGCTAAAATGTTTGCTGCCATCTTTTTTATAAGCCCCCTTTAGGTACTGATGGGCTGCAATAAGGTCTCCCCGAAGCCTTCTCTTCTCCAGGCTGAACAAGCCCAACTCTCTCAGCCTTTCTTCATAGGAGAGGTGTTCCATCCCCCTGATCATTGTCGTGGCCCTCTTCTGGATCCGCTCCAACAGGTCCGTGTCTTTCTTATGCTGAGG
>NW_008824187.1:2508092-2512936 GCF_000699105.1 Pygoscelis adeliae | reverse complement strand
ACCAGGTCTCCCGTTTTGTTCTGGAGAGGGCCCACATTTTCCCTAGTCTTCCTTTTATCCCCGACGTACCTATAGAATCTTTTCTTGTTGCCCTTGACGTCCCTGGCCAGATTGAATTCTGTCAGGGCTTTAGCTTTCCTAACCTGATCCCTGGCTGCTCAGACAATTTCTCTGTATTCCTCCCAGGCTACCTGTCCTTGCTTCCACCCTCTGTAGGCACTTGGCCTTTGATAGGGGTCAGTTGCTGTGTGATCTGTTGCTCCCAGAACATGGCATAGGGAGAACCAGGTGCCTCAACACATGGTTCTGCGGGCCAACATAGAGAGATGAGCATGCACAAACTTGCTGAGAAACAAGAACCTACCACTAACAAGTAGGATGTATTGGCAGGGAGGATGTTACTGAAATTTTGTCCCATTCCAGAAGTCTGGTTCCTGGCTGCAGTGTCAGCTTAACTATTTGCTGATAATAATGAAAATGGGTCACCTCATTTCCTAGTTGAGTGCTCCAAGCAGTTTTTTGCATATCCTGAGTCTTCTGTCACGTAGGTTACAACAGGAAGTGAATCTGCCTAGTCGCTCCAACTTCACTCTTCTGCCTAACACATATCCTGGGATTAACATAAGCCTGCTGTGAGATGTGGGTCTGCAGAGTCCTCAGCCAGGACAGAGAACTGAACCAGGGTCTCCTTTTTCCAAATGGAGTGCTCTAGCAGCTATGAAGACTAGATTATAGATAGAGGGGATATAGTTCATGCTTGCCTTCTTGCCTTCCACCTGGGCTGTTAAAATATTAATGCTGCATCTAGATTTTTAGAATTAGTCAAGAATTTCTATAGCAATGTTAGACCATTAAGGGGCAATCACAGCATTATGGTTTGAATTTCCAACTTTTTCTGGAAAGCAGCTTTGAAACAGGAATATTCATGGAATCTTAGGGTAGGACTTGCTTTCCACCAGATTTTGTGCTAAATAAACTTCAGCATGCACATCTGTTGTAAGTGAGCACATGTTCACTAATCATGTTTGTAGCAACCATATGCCAAAATGCATTCAGTCAAAAATGTTTTTGCATGGCTTTCCAGACAAAAATTCTTCACAACTATCAGAGATGTTTCAGCCCCTTTTAAGGAATGGTATTGAGTTTTATGTCATGGCTGGAAGCCAAAAAAGACAGTTGCGCTTTGTCCATCAGTGTTTTTCCTGGATACGCTTTTCTTTGTCATTCCTGAAAATGCCATTTGGGGCTTTAGATGGCTTCAGGTCTGTTGTGATGGATGAGGGAGCTTCTCACTGCTCAACGGTTTCAGGTCACTCATGGAGTCATTTATGAAGGTGGCCAAGGCCTGTGGTGCTCACTGCTTTCCTTCTGAGTCTCCTAAAGAATCAATTAAAACTCCAGCCTGGAGAAGAAATAGTGGCTGCTGCTTCATGGCTATAGTAATTTCATGATTGCTTGAGGAAATTGGTGGCCAGCTGGAGAGAGGATAAATCATGTGTTTGTCCTTCTGTCTTTCAAGTAAAGGGTCTATTGATCACCTACTAATAGTCTTGTTGGACTAAGTCAAAGATCCGAACTGTAGCACTCTACTAAAATGGAAATTCATCCTGCAGCTACTCAGGTACTATTAATAACCAAAATGGGAAAGAATATGAACAAACAGGGTTTTTTTTGGTTTTTTGGTTGTTGTTTTTTTTTTACAAAGCAGAGAGGGAATGCATCCTTTAGAAAGCAGATTTACCTTGATAAGCTTTCTTCTCCATAGCAGACCTCTGATACAGGATTACTCAGCTCTGCAAGAAGGTGTAAAAATGCATTCTGTAAACATGCATCTATTCCACTTTTTTCTTAGGCAAAATGGTGAGTTTGTTTCTAATCCAAAACTGTTCTGGTTTTGTTCCCTTTTCCCTTTCAGTCTAAGGGCTTTTCTCATTGTGTATTTTTCAAACCATTTCAGTTATGAAGCAAGAGAGGTTACTCTGGGTTGCTGTTCGGGCAGTATGTCTCGAAGCTGCAGGAAGCCTTCTTTAAAGCTGAGAGTTGCTAAACCTTTCCCCTCCCAGAAGACTTCTTCTGTTCATCTGAACAAGCCCTTTCAAAAGATGCAGCATGCACTACAAAGCAGGCTTTCCTGTCGGGAGGAGAGGGGCTTGCAGAAAGGCCACATTTTAGACTTAAACATAGGGCAAGGATCAACAATCGCACCTAAGGTGTTTTCAATGCAGATATTCACAGACCTGTTCTTACACTGTGTGATTGGACTTGCCATTAAATTAGATCAATACTTGGCTTCTTTCCTGATGTACTATCACGCTCTGCTGAAAAGATCTTTTCTGTGATCCATAATTAGTCTTGCTGCTATTCCGATACTAATCACTGCTGAATATCAGCCAGGTAACAGATAAAGTGGGGAGCTGGGTAGTCTGACTTGGGAGCAATTTGTGCCTGAAGAGTTTGTCCCAAGTTCTTATGACTTTTCTTCATATCTCATATTCAAGATTGTAGAGCTGTGTGGTAGGGAAGGAATTATTGGGGTTTAAAAAAATCACATTCAGTAGCTTCATTTTCATTTCATTTTGAGGTAGATGCAAAGTGGTACATGCTGAAAAATGAGGGGGGAGGTAAGGCATTTCATTCAGGGTAGGGGAGAGACAGCTCTCCCTTACAGTGCTTGTGCAGATTGTTCCTTCTTGATACAACGGTATTGTTGGGAACCAGGACTGCTGGGACTTGCAAGGTACCTTTTTACCTCCCTGTATCTTACCTTTTTTCCTCCCTTCATGACAAAATTTCTTCCCTTTATTTCTTCTTTTTTTTTTTTTGCACTCAAAGCAGGTGCTGTAGACTTGCACAACTTTTGTCTTTTTTTAATATACAACAGGTTTTTTTGCAACTACTTCCAGGCATATGAGCTACTGATCCTTCTCTTATTTGGGAAGGAAATTGTCGGTCAAAGCCAATTGTGTATATTTCATGGAAGTTCCCTTTTCTTAAGTGTAAATTACAAGCTTTTAAAACAAACTCATCTTTTTTGTTATTTATAACAATCATTTCATAAGTGATTTGCTTAGATGTATTAAGGCAGTTACTAGTAATTAAATATTGATGTCTAACAGCATACTGAGCTTCTGCAAGTATAAAGGAGCTAGATATGGTCTGCAGGGTGTTATCTCAAACATTACTGTAATGTTGAGCACACAGTTACTATCTTATTAGGGTAATAATGTTGAAAGAACTGTTTAGACATTTAATTGGTATCAAAAAACGTGATTGCATGTTGATTAGATATCACTTACAACAAAGTATGAACTGACATTTGATAAGTATGGTAACTGATAGCTTGTTTTTGTTACGCCAATTAAATGGCTACACATCTCCTGGAAGGAATTATAAATCATTAGAAAATCACTAACGTGTTTGGCAGCTTGTCAAATGATCTGTAAACATGGGGGCTTCTGGCTGTGTTTTGGGGAACTTAGGCATTTTCTCACAAATTGGGTTTGTCTTCAGCATAGAAACTTTGAATAACCAAATACTTGACTTCATGAGAGTTACGCTTTTCCTCGCTAGCAAATTAATTTGATGAAATGGAGGTATAAATATTTACTGATTTGAGTTAAACACAGTAAAACCAGATAATTCACAAGATCATCTTATCTAATTTTGCAGAAGACACCCTACCTGAGAGCTGTTCCTGGTCATGGTTTAATCTATGTACATCCATATACATATCTGCCAGCACATTGATTTACATTTCTCCATGTAAATTAAGATTTCTACCTTTGTTAAACTGAGTGGTGCCTTAAGACGGAGTACAACTGAAAGAATCGGGTGAGAGCAAGAATGTAATTTTCTTTTGCAGTGCAGGCAGTACGTTATTTTCCCATATGCTCTGTAGAACAAGGATTTTGTTTCAACCTTGAAACCGCTTAGTGGATGTTGTAACTGTAATGAGAGTTTAATATGAGAAGTAAATTAATGAGTGCTACGAAAGGGAACTTCTGAGGGAAGGAGAGAGTTCTATGTGCATGTACCTTGATAAGGCTTCTCATCAACTGGTATAAATGAAAATGTTTCAGGAGTTTTTAGGTTTCAGCCCAAGTTGGCTGAAATTGGACCAGTTACTCTTTCAGGCTGTAGAACAGAAAGGTAAAGGATGTGTGTTCCTGGAAAACTTAAAAGAAGAGACAATGTCTTGCTGCCTCTGTATCTTTCTGTGGTTATGTTTACATATGCATACATTAGACTTTTCCTATTTTGAATGAAACTCCAAAGGGAAAAGACTGATAATACCCCTTTTCTGCCCAAGTTCCAGTATAGATTTCTCCTGGATCCCCTATACCATTATGCTCTCTGAATACAAAGGAAGAAGCTCTCGGTCCTGTGACTGACACTTGGGGCAGCCTTTCTTCTGTGTTGAGCCAGGAGATGGTGGCCGGGACAAAAGGATGTGCCAATGGTCCACAGGGAGGATTTCCCCTTTCCTCCTCTCTGTCCATAGCTCATTCTTACTGCCTTGGGTTTCTTAAGACAGCTGATTGTTGATTTGGGGTGCCTTTCCCCCTTCCATGTTTGCTAGCCTGCAATGGCTCTGGCTTTTTGGCCTCTGCATCTGCGGTAAAGAATATACATGGTTTATAATAATATTTCTGACATAACTCACAAGGAACAAAGGAAGCATTTCTGTCAAATGGCAGACGATGGTGGTATTTGTCTGAATTTACAGTTTCCCTGTATGTGCAGATATGCAGAGCTATCTTTCAAAATGCCTCCTCTTATTAACTTCTCAAGCTCCTGAGGGTTGTGTCCTATGGCATATTTGCTCAGACAGCCAATTCATCTTG
>NW_008824187.1:2507335-2508066 GCF_000699105.1 Pygoscelis adeliae | reverse complement strand
GCTGTGTGTTTTAGCATTTTGTTTTTTTTCTTTATGAAATTATATTTATTGCTTACAGGAAAAAATGATGAATTCCTCACAATGCAAGAAGGCTTGTCACTGAAATGCTGTAACTGTCAACAAGTGTTGTTATCATGATGTAATGTCAAATTAACTTAAAATAGCTCTATTACATGCAAATGAAATGTTTCGTTGGGAAATATTCCATTCTGTGTCAACTTCATTACCTAAACTGCCTTTGATTACTTTGATGTGTAACATCTCTCTGTAATTCAAATACCTTAAATGAGTGCTATATAATCATTGCTGTGTTTTCAGCAGAGGGAAGATAGACGATTATGTGCTGCAACCTGTACAACATAGCAGGTAGTTCTCAGCTATTGTTTGTGTAGCTGCGTTAGTGCTATTTGTTTAAAACAATCTTGCTAGAGGAGTAGTCCCACAGCTGGGAGGATGGTTAGAACTGTAGCTTTGAATAGGTTTAGAGTTTTTAAAAAAGTTGTCACTAAAAGAGTTGCTGATCACTTTAAATAAACCATTCCAAGCTCTACTGAAGCCAATAACAATCTCGCTCTTAGTTATAGAGCGTAGGATCCCACTATCAATGCCATAGTGGGATCGAGTGCACCCTCAGCAAGTTTGCAGATGACACCAAGCTGAGTGGTGTGGTCAACACACTTGAGGGATGGCATGCCATCCAGAAGGACCTGGACAAGCTCAAGAAGTGGGCC
>NW_008824187.1:2498189-2506251 GCF_000699105.1 Pygoscelis adeliae | reverse complement strand
TTTTAGCAGGGCCTGTTGTGACAGGACAAGGGGGAATGGCTTTAAACTAAAGGGGGGTAGATTTAGGCTAGATAGAAGGAAGAAATGTTTTACGCTGAGGGTGGTGAAAGAGTGGCACAGGTTTCCCAGAGAGGTGGTGGATGCCCCATCCCTGGAAACGTTCCAGGTCAGGCTGGACGGGGCTCTGAGCAACCTGATCCAGTTGAAGATGTCCCTGCCCAGGGCAGGGGGGCTGGACTAGATGACCTTTCGAGGTCCCTTCCAACCCAAACCATTCTATGATTCTATAATATTGAACAGAAAGGTGGTTGTTTTCATGTGTTTCAGATGCTAAATATGTAATTGTCCAGCTCTTCTGTGCAGAATGTTGCCTCCTGGTGAGAGAAATTTACCAGATGGAACATCAAAAAGTTATGTTTGGTTGGTTTTTTTTTTTAAAAAAAAAAGGGGGAGGGGAAAAAAAAAGTCCAGTCAGGCAGGAATCCTTTGACTTGCTTTTTCATCAGAGAAACATGCATGGAGTCCAGGCTCAGCCTGTGCAGCTCTGTCTACAATGAAATTCTCTGTGAAATCGTGTTGATTCACTGGTATATCACTTTAGAAGAGAAGAAATAAAATCAATCTGATGTTGCAACATTCTATTTCAGTGTTTCCCAAATGGTGTTTTATTTTCTTTTGGCTGTGATTTGAATGTTTTGTCTTTAGATACAGACTGGAGAAGTAAAAATCAAAATAAGTCTTTCCAGTTCTCCTGCAAAAAATTTTTGATTAGTCAAAAGTGAATAAAAATAATCCCTCCTTGCCTTCCCACCTGCAACCTGTCTTTAAAATGTTTAAGCTTTTGTTTTTTTCCTATATGACATGAAACAAGACATTTGAGATAGAGAAAACTTCTGTTGCAATGCAGGAAGCATCAGTTAGGCTTCAGCTGTGCTCTTCTGAAGTGTACCTTTTTGCATTGAGTGTTTTGTGTTAACACAAACATATTTAAAATAAACACATAATCACTGTTAATCTCACAACTAAATACAGTGTATACTGAAGAGTCACAGAAGTGTGTTGCTTCTGTCAGCTTTACTGCCTTGCAGTGGTTAAGAAGTTGTGTAGTCCTTTATTTCTGCCCCCAGACCTCTTGCAGACCAGATTTTCACACTCCTGTCTCTCATGGTGAGTTTCCCCGAGTACTTGAAAGATGTTACTGTGAGTTCTTTTGAGCAAGGAATCATCCGAAATGTAGTAAAGATGTCACAGCCTCTCACTGACTCTTCACTATCCTAGGGAAAAATCTTCCATTTGGAGAAGCATTTCTGCTTGCAGCAAACACATCATTTCTTCAGTTAATTAGCTTATGTTCCTTGATATTACTGTAGCTTTGAGCAATCGATCTCATGCTTGCGTTATTGGCATAACTTCTGTGTTCATCGGAGAATCTCAAGTTCTGCTTGTGGCTCCGTAGGAATTGTTGGGAGGGGGAGAAGTCCCATCGTGAGCTGCTGAAGGTAATCAAAAGGCTGACAAGGGTAACAGTTCTCCAACTGGAGAGTAGAGATGGTGTGAATAGGTGAAATTCTGGGCCCATTTGAATCATGCTTGCCACAACAGTAGCCTTATGGAAACTGAAGGTGAGGTGACAGAAGCAAGTGCCATTTCAAATAGCCTTGCTGCCTACAAGACGAGACAGCCATAGAGTGCAGCGCTTTGTTAACACGCTTTTCCTTTCTGATTTATATGAAGATGATGAGAACAAACAGAGGGATTTTAAGAGCTTTCCACTTTGTCATTCTTCCTAACCTGTCACATCCTGATCCACCTTAGGGAAGGAGCCCTTTTTCTATTATGTTAACAGAGATGAATGGAGCTGGATGCTGTTGGGATCTGTTGTTTCAGTTTGTTTCCTGCAGTGTTCTCTTTTCACAGGAACCTGTATAGAAATGCAATTTGCCAGTGAGTTTATTTTTGGTTTCAGTTAGCTCTTTTCCTTATAGTACATGATATACGTCAATGAAATAGCAACACGGTTCTCAAAATCAGTAAAACTGAGCTCTTTTGGGGTGGGGAAAGAGCAGTATGTCTTTTCTTAAGTAGCTCAACTGCTGATCATTTTGCTTTACCAGAAGTCACTTTTTGAGATCATATCCTGCCAAAATTATTATCATCTGGATGTATATGTTCTGCTCTAGCTGCACTGTAAATTGGCGGTGTAGGACATACTGCTTTAAAACAACCCTATTGTCCCACTTACTAGTGTAAAACATCGAGTGGGGATGATGTGATGGCATTAAGAATCCCTAGTTTCTCAGCTTGTACTTTGAGGAACATGTTAAGCTTGTGTTCCTGCTCTCAGTACGGCAGACCTGACCCTCTTCCCACTACAGATGACTTATTCACAACCCAAATGCCCTTTCTCCCTGGCAGAGGTTTCAACCATACCCTTTCCCTGACCGGTTCACAGGAAGGAGATTGCTGGTGCACTGCAAGGGGGAAACAAAGAGCTGCAAACAGCGAAAAAAGCAAAACTGCACCTTTCAAAGTGTTTGTTGGACTATAGGCTCTGTTATTAACTTCTGTGGCTCTTAGATCACAGGTGCAACTCTGTATTCATGTTCTTTTAGTTCAGTAGCAGCAACAATATCTTAACAATAACAGAGGGGAGAAGTAAGTAATAAAAGGTGGTGATGCTATGTCAAGGCAGATTGTTTATTTGAATGATCTGTCTTAACAAAGAATGCTTGTTAGAAAATTCAAATTAAATGTAGTATTTTGAGGTGCTGAAATCTACCTACCAGGAAAAATCTTTCCTTTTACACAAGCTTCTTAAACTGAGAGAATGGCAGAGAGTGAGGGAACGAGAAGTCAGCTAGGCCCATTAATCTTCTTTGGATGGTAAAAATAAAGATGAAACTAGCATTTACTTCCCTGGGATTTGTTTGAATGGTATAGAGTAACACTGTAAAACACATTAGGCAGATCTGCCAGAAGGGAAGATGAAAACACTTTGGTAGGAGCTGGGAAGAATTCTGTTACCTGACAACAGGATTCCCAAAAAAAAAAAAAACCCAAACCCCAAAAAACCCAACCAAACCTACTGCCCAAAGAGCAAAGTTCAGAGAAACTGCTCAGCAGGTTGGGACAGCTCTGTGTCATCTTACAACAGAGCAAACAAAACTGCACTTCTAAAATCGCCACACTTCTTTCTGCCTTAGTTTTACTGAAGTTGAGTGAAATTAACTAGTTAAGATCTGTTTAACACAGAATTACATTCTGATAAGTAGGTAAGAAGCATCTCTTCTTCAACAATCTAATTCTATTCTCTTTTCCAAGACCAAAATAGCCTGGGTCAAATATTTCCTTGTCCTGCATCCTCTGCAGCATGTGTTCCAGCACAGGAATAAATGGCTGTACAAAACCAGAGGAAAGGATCAAAAGGCTTGCTATCTGAAAAGTGGATTTGAATAATGAATGATCTTTTTTTTAAAATCACTTGTCTCAAACCCAGTAAACAGCAGTCTTTCTAAATAAGTTTGCCCTTGAGCTGAGAGTAAGGATGATGAATTGCATAAAAGATCTCCTCTGTTTTAAGTATTTGAAGATAAACTTTTGAAAAAAATAAAAAATAGAGTAAATTCCTGAAAACAAACTAGCAAAAATTATGGAAGATTGTCTAACAACAAACAAAGCTCTAGGACAGAAGATCAGCTTGCTGTTCTTCTCCACGCTCTGTTTTAGTTCACTGATGATAGATTCGTGTATTGAACCTGTCATCTGAGAGACTCCAAACTATAAGCACCCTGATCTACTGTTTGTGCTCGCTCACCTTTTCCCTGGGAAGAGAAGTGCATGCACTGCAACTTTTTATAAATATAAACAAAGGTTGCTTAAAGAAACTAAAACCTCAGCTTACAAAAAACACCTACAGAAATTGTCCTCTAGAAACATCCACAAAAACTGGATCCCTAGTACCTTTCTTCTCTGAGTAGTACCACTGGACCAGATTTATGAAGTCTTACTTTTTCTGGTGAACAGAGTAATCTAATTTTGTTGCATTTAATTGATTTGGCAATGCGTGTTGCAGCATGGGGACCCAGTTGAAACACCTTGTGACTTTCATCTGGCCCCACTGCTGGATCTCTCTTTGGGATCTAGGGTATGCGTTTTGGTGGGGAAGGAGAAAGCTGGTGCACATTCAGGTCTTGTCTTTATATGGAATATGGTCATACCTAAGGAAGAAGTTGTATGAAAAAGTTCAGTTATAACTCTTGAGGTAAAGCTGCCTTAAAAGTTGAATCTGAACTTGAATGTGCAGTGTCTGGGGTATACTTATGCTGACTGCATATTAATGTGTTTGGTTCTGTTATGAAAATGTGTATATCTTTCAGTGTAGTCCTATTAGACATCATCATTCCATGGATAAAATCTTTACCTTGTTGAAACTAATAGCAAAACACCTACTAATTTTATTGGTTCATGATCTATCGCCAGCTTATTCTGCATTTTACTAGCACTAGATGTCATTTAAGACTCTTACACTAGTTGGAAATTTGTCCAATGTCTAGCAATTCTTCTCTGTAGTGGCCCCATTTCAGGGAAAATGTGGTCCCCTCTTCTGTGCCTTTTTTGCTAATAGAAATTGAATTCTACATGCCAGTGGTTATTCACTGGATTTAGCACTACTTGCTGGAATCCGGATGTGTTTTCTCTGGTTCATTCCTCTTCACCGTCCTATATGTTATGCAAATATTTAATCTGCCATGTCCTTCGCTGTGTACAGACAGTCCTCCATTCTTTCAGCAGTTCTTACGAGACAGTAGTTATTCTTTGTTACAGTTACAAATATTTATTTTTTTTCCTCCTTCAGTCCAACATAGTGTCCATTGTGGAAGTGGGGTGTTATATGGACAATTCTCACATCTATTAAAGAATAAAGTGGTAGTATTGAAGCTGCAGGGATTGGCAGGAAATGGAGCTTCTGTGTAAATTTATTAAGCCTATATTATTTCTAGGCCTTGGCTTTTCATTTGAGACACTATTTCTTCCTCTTCTGTGCTTTGGAAGCTGTCCTCCCTTCACTTGATACTGTCTCTGCCCTTGACTGTCTGCCTCTAATTCAGTCTGATGTGGAAAGTGCACCTGAGTGACAAAACTTGAAACTTGTTGAAACTTGATCTTCTTTTTTACTGGGAAAAGTCCTAAGACATGTATTATTAATATTCCTTCAAGATTAGTCATGATGAAGTGGAAGTCTAGAGAAAGATAAAGGCTTTCTGCAGATTTACATCTTCTAATAATCCTCAGTACAACATGCGTAGTTTGCAAATGCAGCCCTCCCACACGAATGTTTCTGAGTCAAGTTACAGGTATCTCCTCAAACCCAACACAACTGCTAAGCTTGTGTTCTGACAGCCTCCCCATCCTAATTCCCAACTTCTCTGTGACTGTGATAGCTATTTGTACAAGTTGATATTTTTAATAATAGAAGACAAAAAATGGAACAATGTCAAGCTAGAAAACGGGAAACAATTATTTTCATTTTTCTAGTCTCATGTTAGTACTTTGATTCTATGAGATTAATATTTCCCTGCACTGTGCTGCAGGTTGAAGGTACCTGGGAAGAATACCCAATGTTTCTGCAATATTGAGGCCTGTCTATGGAGACTACCCCTTTGTTTTGCAAATCATGAGGTAGTTTCTCACAAAGCTTTCTGTGTCTTGGACTACAATCTTACCATTGCCCTGAAAGTATCTATCTTCTGGTTTCTTTGTGTAAGAAGCCTGTTTACTCTCCTTTTGGTTCTGAGATCATAAGAGAAGGGCTTGTTGCTCACTGTGTCACATAATCACCTCCTCTTGTTGCAGCCTGACATTTGAACCACCCCTGCGGGCTTGAATTTAATTAATAAAAAAGCTTCCGAGGTGTGCTGGCTCCATTTAATTTAAAAAAATAAAAAAAATAGGGCCAAAGTTTCCGCTTTCTCCAAGGCCACAGTCAAGGCTGTAATTCAGCTAAGGGCCTGTGATGCCTGCTGACCTGAGCTCTGCCCCAGATCCATGTCTTGTCTCTGATTCCAGCCAGAATGTTTTCCACCTAGTTAGGATCTGTGGTGCTGCTGGGGTGTTGGGCAGGCCCCTGTTCCTCCTCTTATTTGCTTAGCTGTTTGCTTTTATATGTTCAGGTCTTTTAAATATCTCCACAAGGGGCTCTGAAAGCATCCAAATGCTTAGATGCCTCTAAAGTTGAGACTAGCTTAGACACTCAAGCAAGTCAGGCAGTGGTATACCAGACTACAGTTAATTCCTAAATTTCACAAAAAGGGAGTGTGCTTCTGAGTGGTTTATAAATGCAAGAAGCTAAAGATTGAATTACAGCCTGGAACTTCTATCTTCCATCAGTGTGTTTGTGCTTAAATATATATAAGTAGCTTACATAACTATTTACCAATACAATGAAGGCTGCTGCAACTTATTCTTAAGTTAGACTTGACATTTACAGATAGAAATTTGCTTCTGATGTAGCAAGGAGATTACAGTGTTTGTGTGACATGGGAAGAAAAGGATTACAGTAATCTTTTCTTGTTTTACAGCCTTATGTAGGAGGAGGATATAACATGCTGCCATAGGAACATGGAAATGATGGGGAAATTATCTGCAACATTTTGAATAATGACCTGGCATACATTATAATATTGTTGCACTGCTGCTTTTGCCATGGAACCAAGTCCGTTGTGAGCCAGTGGGTAGGCACAGTTCTTAAAAGGAAGGAGAATTATGACTTATTTGTGTGTGCGTGTGTATAGACAGTAGCAGTTTGAGTAAAATCAGGCATTCCAGTGGCGTGAAGGAAAAGGCCTGCCTGTTTAATAGAAATGCACATTTTGGATGAACTGACAAAGGCATCCTATTACTTGAATGTGTACATTCCTTGTTTTTTTTTCCTTAAAGAAGTCAGTCAGGAAATAGGGACACATTAGCATTAGAAACGGTATTGGCAAGGAAGGAAAAGGGCCAGAATGATTTATTTTTAACTTTTTATTTAATGAAAAGCTGTAGATACATTCCCCCCACCCCCCTTGATATTCAGTGTTGTTTTACAGCGGGCTTCAAATGAAGAGTTGCAAGGTCTTTGATCAATGGATCAGAAAAGGGTGTCTGGTTTCAGAGAAGGAAGCGTTTTTTTTGTTGGTTTGTTTTTTTTTTTTTCATGGAAAGCTCCTTTGTGAGCTCTGACAGCAGGGCTTGTCAGGGGATCACCCAGACTTTCTGTTGCACTTACATTAACAAAACCAGTACCAAGCTGAGAGTTTCCTCCCAACCTGCAGGACTGTTGCCTTACAAGTGTCTGAGGTTACTCCTCTGAACAAAAACTCCCTTCCCTTCTTTGCTCTGACTCAAAAGCAAGGCAGGGATACCCTGAGCCAGAGGGTGACGGGTAAAGCCCTGTTGTCCCACTTACCTAACAGGGAACCAGTCATTTTAAACATGATTGTTTAATAAAGTCAAAGCATAAATTTTTCCTACCTTAAGTCTAGAGGGTTTGGATTTGTTTTCTTCTTTCCCAACTGGAAAGATCCTTGCAAACTTCTTATGTAAAATTCAAAAAAGCGGCAGAAGTCCCAGTCAGTGAATCCCCAAAGCAGTGAGCCAGCTGACACGGAAGTTGCACAGAGGTTTTGGTGATAGCTTGGTCTTGAGCTAATACTCCTTGCCTGGTGTGGTTCCAGCAGTCTTTTGTTTGTCTTGGGGCAGGGGGGATTTTGTTTGGCTGCAGCCACCTGTGAGACTTCTTCTTCAGGAGTCTGAAGGACAACAATGTGTTAATGCAACAAGTTTACTGGGCTCTGGTTACTTCAGTGATCAAGCAATATGGACATTTCTACCTCTGCTTTTGGAGCTGGACAGAGACTAGCTTATGAAAAAACACTCTGGGGTAAAGGTCTGGGGTTCTTGTATTAACACTATAAAACATCAGGGAGTTCTTCTAGGTGGATGATGTAACTTTTCTCGCAGTTTTTTTTTCCTGTTTGATATCTATAAAAAAAATTATTTGGTACAGGAGAGAAGATGGAAA
>NW_008824187.1:2490723-2498134 GCF_000699105.1 Pygoscelis adeliae | reverse complement strand
GTGGAAACAAATTGTGAATATTAAAGAATCTTGTTACCTTGGTAATTTAGCAACAGTGAACTGCACTACAGAGATGGGAATAAAAGTAGCTTGTAAATATGAACAGGTCAAGTAAAAGCTGAAGCAAAGGAAACCTGTCCATAAATGTAGCGTACCACAGGGGAGCCTTACAATCTCCATTAAGAAAATGGTTAATAAAAATCCTAGGCAGGACAACTCCAGGACTGACACGATACATCAGAAGTTTCCCTCCTGTAGCTACAATGCCATCTCTGCTGCAGAAGAACTTGTTAAACACGTTAAGTGCCTGGTGCTGCTGCATGGGTATGTGATGCCTAATGTTTGTCCATAGTGGGTTTCCTTTTCTGTCAAGCTGAGGACGAGGACCTTTAAATCTCCAGGTGTCACAGGTGTCAGGTTTGCTCTTGGGTTCCTTTCATAGATATTTATTAGGTCTTTTGCATTACAAAATACGGATAGAATTCTTCCTTTTTCTTTCCTTTCTTCATTTTCCTCATTATTTCTTTACTTCTCACCCCTCCTCACTATCTTGCAGCATGGGTAAATTAGTATTTTGCTCTTTAGTGAAGATTTAGTTCAGACACTTAAGGGAGTGAGAGCCTTGAGATTATCCTGGAACTGAAGTCTGCCATGGAAAAATTGTTCATGGCTCAGAAAGTTGCAGATCAACTGTATTCAGTAAATTAGACTATCTTACACCGATTCTTACCTGGCAAAAATACCCCTAGCAGAGAATCCAATCAGAGGTGGTTTGTTTTCTCTGTTCTGCTTTTGTTGTCATGTTGCGTTCTGCTTCTATCAGGAATAAATGAAATCTGTGACTGAGCCATTCAAGTAGCAGAAGTAATAGATTCTCACTAGAATTAGGGACATTTTATGGAAGTTTCACTAAGGGATGTAAATTTGACTTTTTCCTGGAAGGATGTTTGTCTGCAGATTTTCAAGAGTTTCTGAGACTGCCTCTTGCTTCCAGTTCTTACAACCCATTTCAAGACAAAAACCAAACACCTTTGAACTGCAGAAGAATCTGGGCTGCAGAAATGTTCCTATCACTGCGATGTCACGGCTAACATCAGGTCAGGCAGCAGTGAGACTAGTTGCTGCTTCTCTTGTGTGTTACTCAAGCTAGACATCTCAGAAACTTTCCTTGGAGTGTAGTGGAAAGAAAATATTTTCCACTAATTTATTTGAGAGAGGAGATTATTTTTGCAAAACACCCTAAAAATATGCTCTGAAATATATTTCTTCTACTTCACAGACCTTTCTGTGATGGAAATGTGTTTTAATCAAGTCCCTGTAGAAAGAATATTTTCTCTACTGAAGAGGATGGGAAGATCAATGTTCCATTTCCATTCTTACAGCCAAGAGACACTGAGTTGATGAAAATTGCATTGTATACCCTGCTAAACCTGAAGAAAAATGGTATCTCCTTTTAATTTGGAGATGCCAGAGGCTACATCATCTGTGATGGACAAAGAGGATGGTCTTGGAAGCTGCAGTTTGTATCGTTGCATTTATGTTTGCTTTTGCCCTTCAAAATCCCAGGAAGAACAAGAAAAGAGATGCCCTGAAGACACCAATTAAGAGTCACAAAACATCATCTATAATTTAAGTCATTAATAGGCATCTCCATTATGCTGTAATAATTTATTGATTTTTATATAGTATGACCATTATGCATAGCACTCGCTGAACTGATGTGGTAGTCAGCAAATTTAAAAACCCTTTTATCTGACCTATTTTCAACAGCAGAAGCCAATTGTATATTAACAATGAGATTTGAAATTGTTATAAATGAAAATAAAAGAAAGAAGAAGAGTGGGCAGAAATAATTGGTAGAATGTGGTGGTGTTTTTCCCCTGCACTCTGAAAAAGCATGTGTGAGCCAAGCCCTACCAAAAAGCCTCCATAATATTTCTGTTTCTTTACAATTGCTCCAATTTCCCAATAGCCCATCTAATCCTATCTCACAGAATGGCCAGTACACAGATGCATCAGAGGACAATTAAAAATCTGTGTAATGGAGATAACCAGTTCATAGCAGCTCTTCCTCTTGTTCAAAGGCAGCTAGCACTGAGAGCAGCAATTTTTCAGTCCCACAGGCTAAATGTGAAGTACAGCCTGGAAAAGGGAGAAGAGCTGATTTGCCTACTAGTTTGTCGGGTACGTAGGTTACCACTGGCTGAGTACCTCTTCTTCACCATTTGAGTTTGACCCCAAGATTTTCACCCATTCTTGCTTCATATCGCATTTCTGCCAAGACACCTACCGTGCTGTCAAAACAAAAAAAAACTTGGATAAATATTTGAAGAGCTGGCACTTTTAAAAATAAATAATGACAAATAGGGCAATTTTGAAGGGGTTTTTTTAGTTTATTTTTGGGGGTTGGTTAGTGCAACCATTTTTCTCCATTGGGCAGGAGATTTTGCAGTATTTCGTGTATGTACGCACACAAATGTGCAGAAGAATTTTATAATTTTATGGATTGTTAAAGTAAGCCTCGGTTCACTTTTGGAAATCTTAGGTTAATAGGAAAATGTGGGTTTGGTATCTAAAATTATATTGGAGAAACTATGAAATAGGATTGAATGCTTATGCAAAATAAAATCCAATAATAAAGTTGAGAAATTCCCATCACCATAACTTGGGGTAGGGCAATTATCCTTTGTGAAGTTTCAATAGCCCTTGCTCATTGCTCCCACAAGTCTCTTGACAGAGCACGTGGTTTTATAGAAACAAAGCTTGCTCAGCCTTGTCTCTCTCCTTCGATGATCTTTAATCAAATAGATGAATGGACTTGAGGAACTTACAGGTCTCAGACTTGTGGACTTGTTTGGCTCCCTCTTTAGGGTAATAGTGCTGTGACTAAAGCTACCCTATTGCTCTCTGAGGAGCCTGCACAGTAAGTACAGCCTGAGACTGTTGGCTGCGTGACTTCCAACGTAACTGTCAAACGCGCTGACTTTTGATGTATATTTCTTGTAAAATTTGCGGAGAGGTCCTCCGGCAGTCTAAGAAACCTCAAAATAGAGAAGTAAAGTGCTGTCAGGGCAGACGTCAAAGACCCTCCTCTTTCCTTCTACCATGTATATAGGGCAAATATATGTTCTTTTACATTCTCTGAAAACTCAAATTCTCTCCTAGGCAAACACTACAGCAGTATCCTTGTGGGCTTTTACCTCCAGAATCTGTCACTGAAGACAAATCTACAGGCTATGAAAGAGGGAGCACAGGATCAGCCATCCAGTGTCCTTGGGGAATGACAAATATTTTTTGCTGAGGTAGAGGGGGGAGGAGGAGGAGGACAGGGATTGCCAGAAAGCACATTTTTATGGTAACTGAAGTAATGAACTCAAATGAAAGGAATAAAATAGAAGTTTAGAGTGGAAGTGCCATTTCAGTTTTAACTACAGTGTTGCTACTGCAAAGCTATAAATTAGAACAGGGTAGTTAGGTAGGAAGAAATAAAGCAAGAAAGGCAGAGTCCTTGGTAATAGGAAACTCAGAGGAGCCCAACCTCTAATAATTGAAGTACATCCCACACTGGAGTTGTCTTGCCTTTGCTATTAGCTGGTAATTAACAGGGTTGGGAGAAAGATGTGAGGAGCAACTTGCACAGGAGGGGGTGCACTTCCCTAGTCAGGAAACTTATTTTTGCTAATGTTTAAATGCCTGGTTCTCCAATCTTGGACTGGAGATTTGTAGCTGATTCCTGTGGCATGTTTTTCTGAGCGTGATACTTAGAGAAATCCATAGGTCACCATGCAGTCTTCTCTCTGATAAACATTTCTCATGTTTTTTACCGATGTTTTCTTGCCTTCAGCTACTCTAGGCCTCTATACCCTTGGTGACCCAAAGTTGTTGAGACCCTAAAATTCTACCCTCTTGCTCTGCCCGGGCAGTGAGGTCTGTGGAACTCATTGGCCTAATCAATCTCATAATAGCATCTATTTTTTTTTTCCCCCCTTCTGTTTTTTCTTGTGGATAGAGACTCCTTTTCAAGAATTCATGGAAAGCTGGGGGATGCTAGACTGAGAGATGGAGAAAAAACACAGAAACTGTTCTTAAAAAAAAAAAAAAGACTTAAAGAGAAAAATGAATATGGGTCAATTGGTATTTTACTAATGGCTTACAGGCAAAGGACAAATGATGGGAAAATCCCACTGAACAGAGAGAGAATCCATTTCTTTTGATTTAGTGTTGCAGTAAATGGAACTGCAAGAGATTCAAATGCCACCTCACTGACTTTTTGCTGCTCTGTAGTTCATTACTACTACTTCATTGCTAGTGCTCAGAAGTGCCCAGTCTGGCCAAGAGGATACCTATAAACATTAAAAAGAAGCTGAGTTAAGGAGCTGTTAAATCCCAGGAAGCAATGCACATCATTAGTTTAGAGCTTGCTCTGCTCTAGTATGTAACAAAATGCTATATTTTTCTCTAGAAACCACCTTTCATCGCAAAGCACCCTCATGTATTTTAATTGTTTTGGAGGCTATAGGCCGGATTTCCAGCTTGCGTGTGGTCATGTAAGTCTCTCAAATGAGTGCTCTATGGCTATTTGCACTTGGTGAGAATGTGTTCCTGTATATAAAGTACCAGCTGTATGTTGTCTTACAAGTGACTTGTAGCTAATACACAACGAATGGAAGAATGAAAGTGGAAAAAACTGTGATAGGCAGTATTATCTGAATATCTGTAACACTATAGGTAATATTCAATGAGCTAAACTTGGTCAACTTTTGGCTGTTTTGTCGGGTAGCTCAAAACCTGATGCATATAAGGATGAATGTCAATCAGACTTGCTTTCTTCCTGTGGAGAAACAGAAATGCTTCTATAGTTCTAATGTCACAAATAAAACATGCACTGCTCAAGATCAAGTCATTCTTTGTCACAGAAAGCTGCTAAGTGTCTTGTAAGTGCCTGCAATTGTAGAATTGATTTCAAATAACTTCCTACAACTGCTTTCATTCTGAAAAATGCTAAGTTACTTTGCAGACAGAGGTTTAAAATTTTTGAAGGAACAATGAGGGGACTTCAGTGAGTTCCTGGCTAGAATTTGTTTGCTGCTGCTGCTGATTGATTCAGGCAGGATATCTCTGAATGACTTGTAGTCACCTCATGATACAGCACTTACTTTGCTTGCATAGGAAGGGTTACAACCCTGTTCCTAATCAGATAACCATGCACAAGTTCTCAACACAGCTTGATCTCTACTTACTTTTCAAGTAACTAAATTGAGTGTCACAAAATAAGCATTTGTAGTTCGTGAGACTTCTTTTCCCCTTTCCTCACCCCAGTCTGGTGTAATGCCCCTGCCTAGTAATTCTGTCTAAATATGGCCTGAGGTTTATGAACCTGACTCATAATAGCTGTTCAGTTTTATCCTGCAACGCATCATGATAGAGCAATAAACAAGAAACATTTCTTGTATTGAAAGGGACATTTTTTGAGGCAGAACTTATGTTCTAAAATTTGAGTAGAAAGGATAGTTCTTTCCCCAAAATGCTTAGAGATTATAGGTATTAATGATTTTCATAACTGTTTGCAAATACGGCATCTACTCCATGGCAACATCTTTCACTTATTTACTCAGCACAGGGCCCAAGACATATCCATTTATTGTGTCATCCCAATATGCTTTCCTGCAGAAGAGAGAGATTTCTTAGATGCCCCACACGCAGTCAGCAACAGGGCCTCACTGTCCTTCCTTTGTGAGAGCTAATGGGATCACACCCTGGGATCAAAAAGCTGCAGTAAATCAATAGTCACAAACCTGTGCTCATAAATCTCTGTGCAGAGAAGAACTGCATAGGGGCCTCTGTGCAGCGTCTTATAGATAGGTCTCATTCATAAAAGATTTTGACTTCTTATTGTGGTAGAGATATTATTTATTTTGACAGAATATCAATGCTATGGTGAGCAGCCTTTATCAAGCTGTTTGCGCTGAGCTTTCTGGAGGTAAGATGTGTGCACCTGCCCATCACATTGCCACAACTTGTGCTCCCACCAGCTCCATTCAATTTAGTCTTTATATTAGTTCTCATACAGTAAAACAGAAGGCGGGAAATCCCCATCTATCATTGCAGTGGAAGGAATTGCTGAGAAGTGAGAGAATAGTTTCTTTTGCCTGGTCTCCTTGAAGAATTCAGGGAGCAATGTATATCTCTCTTCAAGGGATAAAGATCTAATGTGTGAATGTTTTTTTTTTTCTGTGGAACCCCATCTTTTATGGCAGAGGGAGCAGATTTACAGGGACAACTCACATGCGGATTAGGTTCACTCTTGGAAGTTAGCAAGTCACATCTCCTCTGGTCCTCTTAACTCTTCTTGTAGAGCTATTTCCATTTAATTCAGAGACTACTTTCAAATTATTTGCCTTGACTCTTCCCCAAGTTATTCTCAGCTGCTGGAAAGCAAGAAGACAATGTTCCTCTCATTCTTGCTGTATCTCTGGTCAAAAGCTTTTCTCACTGGGTTGCAATGCCAGATTTATTTCAGCAGGGGGTCTTGGCTGGTTCTGTTCTCTGCACAGCAGATGGGCAGAAATAGCAGGTGTACCTCCTATGCTATATCTCAGAGTGCCTCCTGTATTTGAGGCATGCTCTTTGCAGAGATGTAGCTCATCTCTGAGGGCAGTGGTAACAAACCTGGTGTGACCAAGCACAGGTCAGTGCTACTTGGGGCACTACTGTAACAGCTTGCTGGAGCACATTGCAATAGATCATCCTCTCTTATCTGCTCTATTTTTCTTGAGGAAATAAATCACTTGGTTGTAGGTGAGAAGCCATGTGGCTTTGACACATACTCACTTCTCTTTTTTTTTTTAAAGGGAAAAGAACTGTGCTTATGAAGAGATGGGACAATGCCGTGCCCTTGATTTGCTATTGAATGTGGAAGTGATTTAAAGTAGGGTAAAAGATACATTTATGAATTCTGCAAACTACAGTGCTTAAGCTAATGTGTTTTAAAACTGGAATGTACATAGGGCAAGTTGTACTTCAGTACACGTAACTGCGATTGTGAGCCCTTGACTCAGGTCCCCTTACCATTCACTTACCAGACAACATGCATAAAAAGTATACTATTTTTACCTAAGACTTTTTGCCCAGGAGACAAAATCCAGTAAGGCACAGCAAATGGAACTTCATTTTGCTTTCTTTGGAAATTTTTGTGTGGGTGTAACCCTTGAAGTTCTAGAAGTTTATCTCCCACTGTGATTTCTCCGCTTAGTTCCTGGCCTGGATCTCTGCAAGGACTCAGGCTGAGATCATCTGGAAACCTCAGGTCCAATAGTTGGTGAGCACAAGATGACAAAAGCCAAAGTGTTTAAAAGAGACTGTTTGGCACTGTAGTCACTGGTAAGCTAATGTACAGAAAAAGGACAGGGAA
>NW_008824187.1:2481573-2490708 GCF_000699105.1 Pygoscelis adeliae | reverse complement strand
AGAAAATAGTTGATTGCTGCTGGTGTTACCTAGGTTCCTGATAAATGTAGGGTTTCTTTATAATCTGAAATGTAATCTGTGTAGTCTCAAGCAGGTTTTTTCTTTTATCTTTAAAGTACTCTTGCAGCATGGCGAGGGTATACATTTACTCCAAATTAACTGAGTCTGACCGGCCTCTCTTGGCCAGCCATTCAGTACTTCTCCAGATTTGCCATGTGTTTCCAGTATTTGCAATTCAGAGTCAGGTTTCCTTTTTAAATCGAGCACCGCACTCAAAAGTTATGTAATACACTAGAAACATCAGGCTTCTAGGATTCATTTTTTGATTTTGGTTTTGCATTTTTTCCCCAAACTCTTACAGGGATTGTGTTCTTATTCTGCAATAAATCAAGTGATCCCCACCTGAACAGGATCCTCATTACCTGAATGCTGCTTAAAGATGGTTTTGTTTCTTGAGTTTAGTGTAGCTTCTTTTTGATATTTTTTCTTTTGTCATTTACAACTATAGAAATCACTTGTTATTCCCTTTTTTTAGCTCAAAATGCTGTTTGAAACAGAACTCTGTTTTTTACCTCTTAAAATTATATTAACTGTTTTTTTCCACATGTGCCTTTTGGCACATGAAGAGTCTGCCTTCAGTGGCTTTAGAGCAGCTGGAGGTCTTGTCCTATGAAATTTCTGGTTGCTCTGCCTAGATTAATTGTGAACTCATGGCAACCAATACAAATAACTAAAACAATTAAGGGGAATTAAGGGTGAGAATTAAAAATGCTCAGCACTGCAGTGACTAATGCTGAGTGGCTTGACTCCCCAGCTAAACCAACAATCTTGATTTTGGTATGCAGGTTCCCTGGAGGTGAATTAGAGCATGTCCATGCAGTCAGGTGCAGAGTCATGTTTCAGAAGCAAGGACAAGCTGTGCCCTTGCTCATACTTGGTGGAGCATGAATCAACTTGGGCCCCAAAACTTTATTACTGTTTTATTGGCAAAACCCTGTGTTAAGTCTACCTGAGTGGTAGGGCTCACTAGAATAACAGTCATAGTAGTCTGGGATGTGAGTTCAAATCCCATGTTTGGAACCGGCCCTAAATTTTTATGTGAATCTAACCCCTGCAATCCTGTAAAAATCTGGTTTTGTACCTACTGATTCCACCAGGTAGCTTTTCCTTTAACTGATCTTTGGTCTTTTTCTTTTAATTGCTTTTCAATATTAGTCAGAGAGGAAAGGAATAATTACAGTGTGCTGAAAACTTGCTGAAAATGTACTGTAATTAGATTTTTTTTTTAAGGGAAAATTATTAAACTTTAAATGCCTTTATAATAATGTTGCTGGTGTGGTTTTTACAAATCAGAAAATTTTAAAAGTCAAAGTAGTAACAGTATAACAAATAGCTATTTCCTGTGGTTGCATTATTACAACATTGGGACATAGTTTACAAACCCAACTACTGGATGGTTTAGCTTTGCTGACCCTAAAGGGCAGGGGCAGGCTGCTTTAAAGGGTCTGCTGGATGTAAGCAAATTCAGTGGTGATGGGAGCTGTTCAGGAGTGACATTTGTGCCAATTAACTGAGTATAAATAGTGCTTTGTTTCAACATGTAAAGATGAGCTGATGTGATTTACCTTTTTCTTTTTTTTGATCGACTCTTTGAAAAGCCAGGTGAACTCTATGTTGCTTTAACTGCAAAACATAACGGACATGTAGCAGTTCTGTTTTCAAATTTGCTTTCCTATTTAACTAAATTTTATTTGTGAGATTTTACTATGCCATGGCTTAGGCTATAGAGTTAAATTACTCTACCTTTGTATTTATCGCCATGCCAGTATGTCACTGATTTTGAGTCTGCACTAACTTGTGGGATTACTGTTTCTGACAGCTAACAAGTCCTCTACATTCACCTTTTCAGCTGTCATGTTTAGGTGAATAAAAAAGCAGGAAGTGTGAAATAGTTAAAATTGAGCTTCTTCAACAAGTATGGGGTGGGGAGGGGGGAGAAAAAACTGCTTGTATTCAGATGCTTGAGGCAGTTGCAAGTTTTATATTAGTGAATCTGCATACATGCAATATTTGAAATACTGCTCTGTGTTTATCTTAGATCCTTCTTATGTTATTTATAACATGAGGAAGACTCTTGTACGTCTCTATTTCTGTCTTTACATTTAGGATTAAATTAGGTTTTACTGCTCTTTGTTACTTCAGAGAGTTAACAGGACTAATATCTATTTTAAAGGACTAAAGAGCCAAAACATTTCACTAGGCAGACAAATATTATTTTTATTAAAGAGATATTAGTCAATAAGTAAATTAATGTCTTTGCAAGAATTAATTTATTAATGTACAGACCTAGGAAATCAATCAATCTAAGTGCTAGTGACAGACATCTCATACATTCACTCTGGGTTGGCTGACTCATGCTTGAAAATGTTGCAGCTTCACTTGGGACAGTATTTTGTAGTCAAGAATATCTTACAGTGAAATAGATTTGATTTTTTTTTTTTTTTAAGTTCCCCCTGCCTTAATTAGTCTGGGAAATAGTTGTTTTATGATTGTCTGGTACTGAGAGTCCCTTCGTGCAGCCAAAGGCTGGTCCACCCTTTCCTTTGAGTTATCCTGTATCCGTCATAAATGTGTCCAACTCCTTTTAATCCTCTTTTGCAAACTGCTCTCTCTGGTTTTTATCCTTTTCATTGTTTTCCTCTGAACGCCTTCTGATTTGTAGCTATCTTTCTAGTTAGACTTCTAGAAATTAATTCACTAATAAGCATGTAGCTTCACTGCTGGGGCCTAGAAATTTAACTTAGATTTCAGACACAAACTCATGGGTGAAGTTTAGTCTGTATTATGAAGCTGATTGCACTACATAACTTTCCTTCAATCTTAAAGGCAAATCAAATTTTGTTTAACATTTTATTGAAAGAACAAAACCAGTTTTGAGAAATTTCCAAATGCTTTCTTGAGAATGTCTATGTGTTCCCATCAGCTGTAGTCAATTAGAGAATTCCTGTCTGTATCTGGTCCCAATATATATATAAATAGTACGCACATACATGTCCTCTATATAGGAATACATACATATATGTACTGATTTATTACATTATCAAGCTCCAGTTTTTCCTACTACTGAAAATGTGTAGGCCAGCTATTTGGATTATTTTGTTCCAGATGTCTTAGCTTGTGACTTTCCAGATTGCATTTTGCTGGTAATTTCTGCTCATGTTTCTAATCCCTCTAATCTGGAGATTTCATTACCATGTTGTTTACTGTCTTCCTGATCATTATTAGAAGTATTAAATAGGACTAGCAATGATGACTCCAAACCTCATACACTTGTCATTTAATATTAGCTTTTGTTTGCACGTCTTAAGCCATCTTTTACTCTGTAGGGTAGACCTCATCTCCAACCTGACAAGAATTAATTGAAAGTAAATTTATGCAACGCAGTTTAAAATCTCTAAAAGCCACATATTTTAAATCTGCTAAGGGTCTCCATCTACTAATTTTGTTGCTTTGTCAATAAAAACAGTAATGCAATCAACTCAGCCTCAAAGAATCTGCCTGTTTCAAGCTCATTCTCTTTTCTTCTAGAATGTGAGTGTTGTGGATTCTGCTGGTTCATAGACATTTGTACTTGTTCGTGGCAGTCTGCTCAAATTAAAAAATTAAAGCTATGTCTCAATTATCTAGTAGCAGAATTCTGACCCCAGAAGAAGATATTATGTGTTCTAAAGCTAAACTACAATTATTAGCTGTGTCAGTGCATAAAATGGCGTGTTGGTGGGTCTCTACACTTTCAGAAGAGTTACATAGAGAGGATAGAGGCCTCCACAAGGAATACAGGAATTTGACCGTCTTCACTTCTGGTGAAACAAGAGAAGCCTGGTCTCTGAAAGTATTCTTTCCAAAGCAGCAGATTAATTTCAGTAATAGTTGCAAGTTGACAAGAATAATGTGAAATGCTCAGAAACTCTTACGAAAAGGTCATAGGGAAAATTTTATTCCTGCTCATGGGGATTGACACCCCCCTCTCCCAGTTGTGTTTGCCAGAACTATCCTATGCCACTGGCTGTTACTGCGTTGTGAAGAGCTGACTTACAGAGGGCTAGTGTTTATTTTTGAGGCCTCCTGCTGATGGTCTGAGGGGTTATTCTCTGTTCATGCAGTGGATGGCTTGTATCCTTTGGCTCCTTCAATGGGAAGAATTTCAGAACTGGTTTATGTTAAAACACTGATTGAGAATTCAGTTTTTCCTGCCTGCTTGCTAGATGTAGCTATGACAGAGTTGTCTGTTTCTGAGAAAAATGCCATGAAGCAGCATGATTTTTTTCACTGTAGCGGGCAGATTTTTGAATTCTTGATAAAATGTGAAAAGGCATCTCAATTCTGACTGGCTTTATCTTCCACTGAAAAGCATTTGCATTGCTATAAGACCACATTTCTCAGAACAAGGATTTCATCAGCAGTATTCATCATAGGGCAGGAGAAAATGTTCTTTTCGGGTCTTGGTTTTCTAACCAGATTACACTGAGTTAGTGGGGATTTTTTTCTCCTTTTCCAAATCTGGATGTCTTCAGTTGTGTTGGATCAGTCAGAGACCTAGAAGCAGTCAGTCAAGACAAGACAAAATTACTGTTTTCTTTGTCAGGGTCAGTCTATTCCAGTTACGCACTTCTGAGGCCCATTCCCTTTCTCAGAGTCACAGTCATCCATTGCTAAACTGGAGGTGGAATTTGGATGTTTTGTAGTAGCATGCACATATTCCACGTTGAACGCCATGGAAGTGGTAAGACAACTGTAATTGGTTCATAGGACTGATCAGAACATATAGCAGATGTAACCTTCCGTAGGATTCAACCAAAATAGATGTGGAAGAAGTCCTCCAGAGCTTTCCATAATGCAGTTTCAAGCCTTTTCTTCTAGATAACCGGTTGTTAAGAAAGGCTAGAGACAAAGTACAGAAAGGAAGGAAAGCACTGATCTAGCCTATTGCCTCTCTTTGCAAACTACAACTAAAATCTCATCAGGGTCACAATTCATCTTGAACATTTTTTTTCCTCCTTTGCTTTTCACTGACTGTGTTTGTTTAGACATTTCATCTTGTATAGAGACTCTAGCTTCAGTTATTTTCATTTGTAAATTTGGAGAAGAGGTGAGCTTTTTGAATAATCAGTGTTATCCCACTCTAAAATTAAGATGATAGAGGTGCTTTTTGTTCATATCTTTGTAAACTGGTTTAATTAGAGTTTATTAGTGCTAATTAGAGAGAGAAAATATGGTTTCATTAAAGCAAGTAGTGATGATGATAATCTGCAGTTAGTTATTGACCTTTTGGGATAGTAGTAATTTCAGAAGAGAATAGATTAATTTTTAAAGAGCTTCTGATACCCTACAGTATACAATATTATTTCAGGCTCTACATCTGCCTGGATTTTCTCCTGCTTTTGTTAACACAATTGAAATGCTATACTCGAATAAGGAATTCTGGTTCTCTAGCTGGTATTGTAGCATATCCCTATTCTTAAAATCATCTGGACAGGAAAAGGAATGGCAATGCATGCCTGCATTGTTTTAGAAGCACTCTGCAAAGCTTTTTAAACTTTTCCTTTCATGACATTACTGACCAGCTAACTTTTTCCAGGTTTCTTTTACATTTATTTTATTTTCAGCTTTTAAAGTATAGATATTGGTGTTCTCAACAATGCAAAAACTATGGGAAAAAAATAGTATGGTTCCTAACATTAGCTAAGCATATTTCTTACAGTCCTCAGGGGAAATGCTTTTAAAGAATTGTCTTTTTTTTTTCAGGTTCTGTGGGAAGAAAGCAGTGTATGGAAGAGTCAACCAGAAGAGACTGACTGACTTCAGCTCAAACAAGGTACTACTTTGTGACTTACATGAGTTAAAGCCATAGGAGAAGTCAATTTTTGAAGATAAAACACTTAGTTACAGTTTTTGATATGCTACTGGATTTTGTGTGTTTGAAAAAACTTTATATTTTTTTCCTCATGTTCTCTTTTGCTGTTCCAAGTGAATTCAATTCACTTGTTTATTTTTAAATAAAGTATTACAAAGATGTCAGACTTAAAGGTAAGCATTCTACTAATGAACACAAAAATGCAGATTACAAATATTTCCAAAATGCACAGGATTCAAACTGTTCTACAGATATCAACATTCTACGATGTGTGGGATAATAGGTAAATACCATTTTGTCATGTTGCAATAGTCACATCAAAATGCCCCAGAATCACCATAATCCAAAGGAACTTGAGTCACAAACAGTGTGTGTCTCTCAAAAAGAATTATATCAATGTTATATTTAATTAATTTAACTTTTTTGTACTTAGAAGCCTTACCTATAAATGGTAATATGACCAGGATAATTTGTTAGAGTGTGTGTTTTTTAAATCCTACTTTATTTTGCTAAATAGAAAGGTACCAATAGGAGGCAGAGCGCCAAGGGGGTGGTGGCATAAGACACAATGGTGATGGCTTGGTAAAAACACAAGATAGACTTTGAAATGTGCTAACTGTGTTCACAGATTCCCTCTTCTGGCTTTGGCTGTATTCATCCTCAGAGCTTTAGCTAGTTGCATAGATTTTAAGCAGGGAATTATTCCTTTAGGTTTTGTGCTCCAAATATTCTTACTGTCTTAATTCAGCCTTCCCAAACTTTAAAATTAACTTACTCTTCAATACTTCCAAACCCTAAAATGACTAATTAAATAGGTCTGCACCTTTTGTCAGCTTGGTTTTTTTCACCTGTTTTTAGACAGTACTGACTTGGAGTGAATGTTAGTCTGTATAGACCTAGAGGTTATGGCTCTGCATGAAGACAAGGGAAAGACTGCGATTCAGTGTGAGTGGATATTGAGCCAAGCTTAATTTCATTCTCTCTGTTGTGTTCAGAACAAGTACAGTGCTGGCAGTTGGTTAAAAAAGAAAATATAAAAATCATGGTTGATATTCTCTTTACAATCTTTTCCAAAATTGTGATGCAAATCTGTAGACACAGTCTAGACTAGCAATCAGTGGATATATTCTTTCATTCCATTATTCATCTGTTTCAGAAGATTTTTTTTTTAATGCCAAAGCCCCCTAAGTCTTCACTACAAAATAGGATGCTAAGATGAACTCCTTCACATGACTCAAAATATTTTGGAAACCTGTGTCTCACACTTATTTTGGCCTTTTTATTTTTTTTAAACAGGTAAATGAAAAATGGCTTTTACAAAACATTACTATACCCCTTTTTTAATTTTAGCCTTGTTTACTTTTGTCTTGATATATGCTTATTTCTCATAGATATAATATATGTATATATATTTTAGCAGGTCTTGATATGGCCCCTATGATATTACCTAAGTAAACGGAAAAATAGCTTATGAGAAACATGAAAAAAATTGGCTACATAAATAGCTGCAGAAAATGTTTGCAAAAGCTAGGAAGGATAGAGCAATAACACTAAGATATATCTATGCCCATATAGATCAGCTCATCAAGATATTTGAGCATAAGAACAGAAGAATGTATAGGTCCAGCTAGCTTAGTATCCTTTATCTCAAAGGGAAACCAATATCACCAATATCAAATGGGTGTAAGAAGAGAGCAAATCCGTAACAGTGGTGTCCAAGGATGGTCACCCAGACTTCAACAACTTGCAAAATAGTGACTTGGGATACAAAAGTTCTCTGTGGATTTTTCTTCTGTGAGTTTCTTCCTGGCTGTCTAAAATATGTAATTTAAAATTAATAAAGGCTTATGAGATTTATGTTAGAGTGTATGCACACTTGAAAGTGATAGGAGTAATTCACTGCAGTGTATACATATTTACCATGGTCTTTCCCAAATTTCTTTTTATAAATAGTTAATCCCTGCATTTATACTTTAGGAATGACAAGTGGGAGATGATGATGCACGAAACCATTTAATTGTCCAGGTCAGAATTTTGTTGTAGTTTTCCTAGACTTGTTATTTTCTTCATATCTTACACCTATTTTCAGATCATGAAGGTCATGCATGGACTTTTTTTGTGTGGACCGTGTTCTGTGGTGTTAATTAGAATGAGCAGGGTAATTTAGCTTGTATGTACACTTTGAAAGCAAGTTTTTAAGCAAATGACTGCATTTTTTGGCACGGGAAGCATAGAAACATATGGCCATGTGACTGAATGTAAAAGAGCTAATTTAGTCTGTAACTTTTCTGACCTTGTCTTAGAATTAAGGTGAGAAGTCATAGATTTGTATATATTGAAGCCATAAATGACTACTGTGATTATCTAGTCTGACCTTTTGTGTTAACATGAGCCATTGAACTCCTCTGCATGCTGGCTTTGAATCCCACACCTTTGCTTGAGTTAGACTAGGTATTGTGTTTAAACCTATCCAATCATGATTTTAAAGTGTGCAGTGATGGAGAATCCTGGGTAAGCTATTAATGCCTCTTACCATAACAAACATCTCTCTTATTTCTCACCTGAATATGCCTAGCTTCAGGTTCAATTATTTCAGCCTTGTTCTGTCTTTACCACATTGAAGATCTTTCTCTGTCATCAAATTCTGCTCTCCCTGCAGGTCCCTATACACCATGATGAAATTGTCCCTGAGCTACACCTCTAGGATAAGCAACTTTTTTGAATTTGTAATTAAAAATCTTAAGTAATTTTCTTTTTCTTCCTTTCTAAATCTTTTCAATTTTTCCACATTACTATTAAAAGCTCGGCATCAGAATTGTATGTAACATTCCAGGAAGACTTTCTCTGTAGACAAGTACAAAATTGAAATACCTTTTTACATCTTAGTATTTCTCTGCTTTAGAGTGTGTAGCTTTTTCAAGCTGTCACAGTGAGTCTGCACTCAGTCTCCCATTTTTGAATGTCTGATACATGCAAATGGGTATGAAAATTCTGCTCTTAGCTGCAGCTTCACTGCTAAGGAAAGATAGGCACAATTCATTGCCTTTATCAGAAACTTCAAGACATTGGAAACTTGTACCAACATCTGAGGTGTTTAAAGATTTGCTCTATCTATGGTTTTGGTCGCAGGTCTACAACAGTATTAGGAAAGATACAATCTTGCCAGACTCTTTTGAAAGAAGAAAAAAAGGGAACTAAAGTAAAGGGAAGGATATGTGAAA
>NW_008824187.1:2473000-2481558 GCF_000699105.1 Pygoscelis adeliae | reverse complement strand
TGTTTTTCATACAGTGATTAAAGTTTGGCAAAATGTGATGGAGATGGTGTGATATCATCTGCTCTCTTTGTCTCCATTTGATTATGTCCTCTTAAGATCAGTGAAAGCTTGATATCCTGGTGGACTTTGAGACAGCACTAGATGGTAGATTAGTGGCTTTGATGGCAAATTTTGCTCCTTTCAATCTTGTTCTTTTCATCGTTAGTGTCAGATTAAGGATCGTAAAGCAGGGATAAGGGATGAAAAAGCCCTCTTTCTCCATACACGTTAAACTTCATCTCTGCCCTCCCAGACTTTCTGTATTGACTTGTTTCCCTCTCCCCTGTCATTCGCTGTTCAGAGTTTGATTGACTGGAGTCCTGGATTGAAGTCAACTGTTAGGGGACAGGGCTAGGTCAAACTCTCAGTCTTAGGGCTTGTTGCCTTTAAAAACCGTGTTATGTAACAGACAACAGCGGTCTTTTAAGATGTTGAGTCACATGGAACAGGGGCTCTGCATGGCAGGCCATGTAGTTGTTCTGATAGTTATTTTTCTGACTCTCATCTTGAGCCCAAGAGCTGCCCTTTCACAGATAGTTTTCTACTCAGTCTGTCCCATAGCGTTTCATTTGTTACCTTAGCTATGTTTCACCATTGTCCTGGTTTCGGCAGGGATAGAGTTAATTTCCTTCCTAGTAGCTGGTACAGGGCTGTGGTTTGGATTTAGGGTGAGAACAATGTTGATAACACACCGATGTTTTAGTTGTTGCTAGGTAATGCTTACACTAACCAAGGACTTTTTAGTTTCCCATGCTCTACTGACTGAGAAGGCTGGAGGTGCACAAGAAGCTGGGAGGGGGCACAGCCAAACTGGCCAAAGGGACATTCCATACCATGTGCCGTCATGCTCAGTACATAAACTGGGGGAAGCTGGCCGGGGGGGGCCGCTGCTCGGGGACTGGCTGGGCATCGGTCGGCAGGTGGTGAGCCATTGTACTGTGCATCACTTGCTTTGTGTATTATTAGTATATTTTATTATCATTTTATTTCAATTATTAAACTGTTTTTATCTCAACCCACGAGTTTTTCTCACTTGTGCTCTTCCAGTTCTCTCCCCCATCCCACCGGGGGGGGGAGCAGTGAGCGAGCGGCTGCGTGGTGCTTAGTTGCCGACTGAGGTTAAACCATGACAACCACGTATTGTCCTAACTTCTGCTCTGATTCCTCTCTCTGTGACTTTTCATCATTTACCTCTCTGTGTTTTTGTCACCTGTAGTCTTCACGGTAACAACTTTATGGATGGCATTTTATCAAGCTATTGACAAAATTTTTAAATAATAGGTGTTTATAAAGCAGTCTTTTTGGCATTCACACTTGAAACTCAGTCTCTTGACAATTATAATTCAACAGATAAACTTTTATTTTGCGACTATTATAATTGGATGGATTTTAATTAGCTTATTGCTGGTCACATAATCTTTGATATAATCCTGGTTTCTGGCTGTATTCAGCTACTTTTACAGGCTAGAGTAAAGCTTATATTGGATACAGCAGAAGGAAAGTAGACTTATGGCAAGGGCTTCTGAAAACCCTCCATCATAAAGAAAGTGTAAGTGGCTAGAACTGTTGCTTCATTTAAATGGAAAACACAAGAAACTGTAATAAATACAGATTACCCAAATAAATCAAAGTCAGGATGCTTCTGTTGAAGTGCAAATCTGCTGTCATAAAAATTCCTATAAAATTACCTAATTTCCATAAGCAGGTTTTCTATTGGATAATGATTTATTCATCTAATGTTTCTCCAGAGTTCTTAGCTAGCTGCAAGAACAGATCTCTTGACTAAAAATAAATCCTTATGGTTTTTAGTTTCTGCAGAAAAGGGTGATATTGTTCTCCAGAGTTGTTATGAGAATAAATGTTTTCTTTCTATTGTACTTTTGTTTCGGGAAAAAAATGAAATGTTAGAGGCAGGTTCACCATCCTGTTTAATAAAACCATGTCAGTTTACTCTGCAAACTAGATGATCTCTTCCACACACAGTCTGCAGCAGCTGAGCCAGGCCTCTGGAATGTCATCAAGCAATTACACAGGTCTTGAACTCTTGATCTTGGTTGTCGTCTTTAAAAAATGGATGGCTTACTGTTATTGGACACATATTTTCATTTTGGAGGCAAGGCTCTCCTAGCTTATGCCATCTCCCAGAGCATCCTGGCCACCTGCTCTCTCCCACCTGCACCCTCCCTGCTACACAAAGTCCATTTGTGCTTTTCAGTAACGAGAGGGGCTGCTGGACACCCTGAAATCCATAATGTGTTCATGTCCTTTTGAACTCATTCTATTCAGCTGTGTGGTCCATGGGTCAGATATTCATCTATGTAATTGTTTTATCTCTCCAGGGTGTGAGAGAGGGACCTTTTAGATGTTCTGTAAAATGTCCAGTTATAATTGTGTTCCTGTAAAACTATCAGATTGAATAAGAACTGCTCTTTTCTTTCATTCTACCGTTTCCTCTTCTGCAAAGAATAATATTGTGTGAAATAAGGGGCAGGTAAATGTTTGGGTTTGCTACTTGAAACTGTCGTTTTAATTCTGCAAGTCCACATCATTCTTACTGACTGACGGAGGGAAGGACAGAAAAGTATGCTGAAATGAAATCACTGAAAGTGCAACTAATAGTCGTGCTTAGGAAAAAAGTGTGGTTGTAGGCTGGAGCTGTCTCTGCTATTGCCTGCAATTAAAAAAAAACAGACAGTTTTTCTTCATTCTGTTTGCATTTGGGTTTTTTTGTCTCTCTATTATTCTCCTGATGTTGACCGTGTACATTGTAATCCTTTTAGTATACTTCTGACTAAATGCTTAAGTAAAACTTTTACAGTTCGTAAGTGGAGACAAGAATGAATTAATCAGGATATTTCATCTCTCAGCAAAGCAGTAGGTGTGCTTCAAAATTATTATGAGGAATATTGGTGACATGTTAAGTTTTCATGCTTTTGAAAAGAGGGAAGGAAACTTGAAGATTCTAATGAAAGCACTAAATACTCTGCCAGGTGTCATCCTGTCATTTTATTCAACAAGCTGCAAACAACCCCTTAAAGACAGAGGCTAGCTGGGATGTTATTCAGATCTGTTTGCGGGCAGAATATCATTCCAGTATTTTCAGGTGGCTGAAAAAAAGCAGAAGCATATCCATAGGTCCACTTATTCAGGATGAGACAATGCACTTTCTTGTTCTTAAAGCCACAAGTTGTTTTTTCAGAGGACTGTTCTGGAAAGCAGCACACGGTTATAACAGATGATGGAACTAAGTAACTGTCTTTGCTATTAAAGTGCAAGCAATATGTGGAAGATGATGAGTATATGTGGTCACTGAATTGTGCAGTGTAACCTGCACATGAGCTGAGGTAACCATGTCAGTGAGCAGTATAACTACTTATAAAAAATTCCAAGCTGCTACAGATAATGTTATGACCATGTTATGAATATGGCAGAACATCAATAGCAGTTGCTGAAACAAGACTTCAAATAAGATGAGCCTGAGGCTATATGTACTCATTGTTATGGTCAGCTTTCAAATTTGGCGTTTCAAAAAGTTATTGCAAATATTTTCCTAAGCAGAGCCCCTTGGCTAGCTGGCATCAGGCAGTGCAGCACTCCTACAACACAATCCAGCTCATTAATTATCACAAGAATGCTTCAGACTGCTGTGTCTTAACTCAAATAAGTGACTAATCTCTTTTCTGGAATGAAACAGAAGATGTTTCATGATGATACATTTCATTTCCATAGAATGTTTGGGTATCTTGTCGAAGTAGTGGTCTTGCTACCGTGAGCAATGAAGCTCCAAGTGACTGATAGACATAGCTTTTTATTCTACGTAAGGGCAGAGAAGCCATCTGAAAGCTTGTGTCAGACATTTGGAGACTCGCTTGTGAAAACCAGCCTCTCTCTCTGAAATCTGGGCATGGTGAGAAACATTTGTATACTCTGTACTCACAGGGATAAAAGTTTTTTTTTTTCTCCTTTTTTATGCTTTTTCAAAATGTTGCAGCTTCAAAACTTTTGTCACAGATTTTTAGATGCTTTTGAAAGCTAATTATGGGATGTTTCATGTAATTGCTTATTGTTTCAAAGGTAATATCCAGGTCTATGTGGAAAGGTTTATTGACTACTTCCATTCTAGTTATGCAATGGAAATGGAGTCTAAGTGATGCACATGCAATTGCTTGAGCACTGCCATATACTAAAAAAACACAGCAGATCATTTTCTTCTTACGATAAGGTTCAGAGACACCTGGATCTTAACAATAGGAAGACTTTGAGCTGGATAGCTTGCTGCTAAGGAACATTAGACTGCTAGGTCATAAATGTATTCTTTTTTTATTATTTCTTAAAAAAAAAAAAGTGCTTTGTTGTATAAATAATTTAAAAGAAAAGAAATGGAGTATGATCAGGCTTCATGGTTTGAATGCTATGAAAAAAAATCCCAAGTGATATTTGCAGAGGCACTCAACTTAGAATGCGATTTTTTTGTCTATTTGGTGCTCAATGGATACAGTAGGAAGTGTCTGACATTATGTAGTTTTTAATATGTAGACAATATTGAAGTGAAGGAAAATGTTGTTTCCCGCTATTTTCCTATTAATTGAATAAGGGCACTGTTGTGATGTGGCATTGTATAAAATGGAAAATATTATTTAAATGTTGTGCTTCCTATTGCAAAAATAAAAACATTAATGCTACCTACATGACCTTCCTTCTAATAGAACTTAATTTTTAGAGACAGGATTGGTGCAATTTCTCAGTATCTTTCATGGTATTGTTAAAAAAGAGTTTTATACAAAAAGTTTATTTGATCAGTATGATTTTCTTGGATTTTGTGTTTTTTAGAACCTGTATACTCAGGTTGCATCTGGCTCAGTAATACTGTTTCTGTCTTTTACGATCTACATCATCTTCATGGCTTGTTCGTGCATTAGCTAACTGGAAGTTTGGTGATTTTGCTGTGCCCAAATGGAGGCAAATGCTTTTTATGTTCATTTTCAGCCAAACAATGTCGACTCTGACTTGTGGGCTAAGCAATTTATGCGAGTGGAGATGTGTGTCTTTACACTGAGAGTGAGTGCTGCAATGTGAATTCCAGCTCATAGTGTAGGCTATGACTAACAGTGATCTCTAGGAATGCACTTGAAACAGCTGCAAGTATTGTGGACATTCAGAAACTTTTTTAGATTGTTGTATGACCCCAAATTGGATCAGTTTTCTGTGGTTGGATCTGTTTGGCTATAGTTGCCATTCTGTTCCTAAAGCTTCAGTTTCTTTTCATGAAGAGGAAGAATGACCCAATTTGCCAAGAAGTTTGGGTACAGGCAGGAGGCCCTTGTTTACTCAGTAGTTGTTAGAAGACACAGTTTTTACAACAGGACTTACGCTGTTCATCTGACTGTGTGCAGTACATAGCTGAACGGTCTTTATTGTGTTAGCAGCATTATGCAAAAAAAAAAAAATCTTCCTTCTAGTGATAGTAATAAATTATATCGAGTCATACAAAATGGAAACAGATCTAAGGTTGTGATGTTTAAAATGTAGCTTTGCTCTAACCGGTTTTGCAAGTCAGTTTTACATCAACAGCCTCTTTTATTGAAACAGGTGGATATTAGCTGTGCCTGTTGCATAAATCCCTTCAGAACAATAAGCATCTTTTCTGCTAATTTTAAATTGTCTTTTTATTGGTCTGTGTCTCTGGTGAATTTGCCTGTGGGGAAAAGAAGATATTCTGTTCTCCAGCTGGTGTGTGCAGTGGCTGGATCAAAGCTAGGTAGCTGCAGGCTATGTGCATGGGGAGGGTAGCAGAAGATGACTGAGCAGTAGCATTAGGGCATGTGGCAGAGGGGCTGCTGGGCACACCAGCCTGAGACACAGCTCACTAAAGAGCAAGGATCAGGTCTCTTGGGCACAGCTGGGCATCCGTGCCATGTGAAGGTCACCACTGCACTGTGGAAACATGTGCAGGGAGTCTTTTTGCTGTAAGGGGTAAAGAGCACTGATGTAGTGGAAGGAGGCTAAATACTCCTTTCCAGTTGCTGAACAGGGAAGTAAGCAATGCAATTTTATCTGTTCTGAAACAAAAATGACATTTCTTTAGTCAGCCATACGCCAATATTCTTTTCAATGTACTACTAATTTTGAGGAGGAAAGATGCTGGAATTGGTGCTGATTTCTAACAGGCTGAAAATACCAGAAAGGTTTGGATTAGCTGTGTCAAGTTCGTGCCTGAAGAGGAGGTTTGGTACTAGTTCTTGCTTTCTTAAAAAAGAAATAAGACTATTGGCTTGCTTTTTATTCTTTTTTTCTTGAAAAGTCATTAAACTGTGGATGTAATAGAATTTAGCAAAAATTATCCTCTGTAGAGCTAGATAGCCTAGATATAAAGAAATATAAATCTATTATCTTTATACCAAATGGGAGAATCACATACAGAACTGATCTTCTGTATGCAATAGTAAATAAAATGAGTGGTATATATTGGCTGCTGGGGAGCAAAAAAAAAGTTTGGAAAGGGAAAGTTCGAGATGTTGACTTTAATCCTGTGGCATACTTTGTTTTTCTCAAAAGGCATTGACCATCTCCATTTCTGGATATATGGTGTCTTAAAGATAGGAGCCATCCAGCTAAAAAGCTTTAACTTTTCACTGCCAAATTTCAGGCCTTAAGATTGTTTCTCTCTGGTTGTTTTTTTTTTTCTTTTGTTGGTTGGGTTTTTTTAATCCCCTATATTGTTTTCAAAAAAATATATATAGAATGTTGTTTAATTCACTTCAGTGCTTAAACAATTTACAGCTTCTCCTTAACTGATTTTACTATTCTAATTAAACCTACTTCTGAAATCTACTGTATTAGTACAGGCCACACAAAAATGAGAACCTCTGAATTACACTTCTTTCCTATCTCATATCTCTTGTTTTTGGTAAATGAAGGCTTGGACTAAGGCATGACTGTGGATGACTTGGAACCAGGTAATGTGACAATGAATCAGTCACCTCTCTGCTTTGCTTCACCTGCCTTCCAGGACAGTGGTGAACAAATCCACAACAATTTCCCTGCTGGCTTGACGAGAATTGGCGTACTCCTATTACCATGGCCATACATGAGCTGCCGTAACACATGGATTCCTTGGTGAATCTGTTTTCTGTCAAATTGTTCCCAGAACTGCCAAGTTGTAATGATGATGGGATAGTCTAAGAGAAACATAATGGTTTTGATGCTAAATTCTTATCTTTTTGTGTGCCTTTTAAAACTAAAGGGTGAACATTATGGAAACTGCTATTTTGGATGACACATTGAATATGTAATCTGGTGACTTACAAGCAGGAGAGCATCTGGTACTAGGTACTTCTGAGAAAGATGCAAAATCATCTGTACTAGGCAACCATTGAAAGAATCAAGCCCAAGAGAAAATCTTCTTCAGAGTCCCAATGGGAAGTATTGAACTTCAGCCTTGAAGCATCAAGGCTGCTTTTTCTTCCTGTGATCATCTGCTTAGTACTCAATGCTTTAGCTCTTGTGGTTCAGATAAGTAACACCAAACACTGTTGCAAACCTTGCTGTATTCTGATTGTCAGCAAAAGTTTGCAGTAATGAGTTGGTTAACTGTGAAGCGTACATGAGCATTACAGACAGCAAAAAAAACAGGAGGGGAGAGGTGTTTGCTGCTGCTTCACTGAAAGCATTGATATGGACAGTGACTGTGTTAGTGAAGCAGCAGCATTGGTCAGAAGGGGAAAAAAAGAGATATACTCTTTACAACCTGTTTGGAACTGATGAGCTAACAGGTAGGAAAATGCATTATTAAATACCATTTTCAATAAAGACTTACCTTTTGGGGCTAGTTTTACTGCTAGAAAGTTGGCTTGTATATTATAAACAGACCTTTGCTATAACCTAGAATTAATCATCTGTTCCTTGGAGCTATTGCACTAAGTACAAAAATGAAGACACAAAAACAGATAAAGAAATATTGGCATTCATAAGTAATGTATTGTGCAGTTCTTACACAGTACCAATGGCAAAATTCCAGCAACAAAAGCTTTGGTGCCTCTGAGCTTCCTGTTATCTCTGAGGGAAATTAATTGCGGTTATTTAGTGCAGGAGACTTATATTTAAAGACTGCAATAGCCACGAGGATTGTGTGAAGTATGTGGGAGTAGGAAGCCTGTATCTACTAAGTGTATAATTATTACTCACGGCATATACACAAGACCTTTAGACTATCAGGCTCATGTTTTCTATTAAATGTTTTGATTACTCATTGGGCGTGTGTCATTTGGAACGTGATTCACATCCTCTAATTCATGCTTCCCATCGGAAGTGCAGATTGATGGTGCTCTACAGGAACCTGTGTCTTTATCTCCCTGCAGAAATACCATCATCCTCCAAGCATCCCTTAAATCCTCAGCTTTATGCTATTTAGAGTTGTGGTTTTCCTTGCCTGCTGTTTCAAGACTAATACAGTGCCTTAGTTGTCCGTCACCTTTTGGCAGAACTGCAGAAACGCACCACGCATGTTTGGAAAGGTGCAT
>NW_008824187.1:2446393-2472940 GCF_000699105.1 Pygoscelis adeliae | reverse complement strand
TACACCCTCCCCCTCCAAAAAAAAGGAAAAAAAATGAAAGAGGAAGGAAATAACTAGTCTTTGAGGACTCTAGTTCTAGAAAGGCCTGGACACATCCTTCCCTAACTGGCTTAGCTACCAGCAATGTTTACATGGCTCATAAAGGAAGGCATGAGCTCCAAAACAATAACCTTCCACAGCAGTCACTACAGGGAAACCTACGTTACTGTTAAGTAAGCAGACACCTATACTGAGCCAGGACACCATCCCTGTATGCAAAACAGTGTTGAGCTCATGGGTTCCAAAGCATTCAGGGGACATGCTAGTTTGACTCCAGAGCTGTCAGCTTTTTTCAGTCCATATGTACTAACCAGACAGGTCAGCAGGGGCCAGGGGAGTCTGGAGAGGCAGTCTAATCTCCTCTGTGTGTGCAAGCAGAACAAACTACTGAATAATGATGAGTCCTAGTGATGGTGCAAGAACTTGGCGAAGTGAAGATGACTGCATTTCTCTTTTATTTTTAGAATAGGTCTATATCTGGTAGCAGTAAGACAAGTTTGCTTTATAGACTTCTACACTGAGCTGGAGGAGTCTTGTCTGTGGTGATAGGGCAATTAATTTAGTCCCAGCCATCTCTGGTGAGACTGTCACTTGGACAGCTGGATTTGGCATTTATAATGGGATCCCTTCCTATGTCATGGAAGGTCCTTAAATGAGAGTGCTTTTCCTGTCACTGCTGATCTGGGGGGAAGTCTGAACTCAGGTGGCAGGTCTAAGAGGTTCCTCTGGGAACCTGCAGTCCCTTCTCAGGGTATCTTTCTCAGTCGAGAGTGGAAGAAAATGTCAAAAGAGAGGAGAAATGGTGCCAGTACAGTGAACAGAATTGTTGGCACAGATTGACTGAAGTGATGCATGCATGGTGAATCTATAAATTAAGACAATTAGTAGAGGGAGAAATATTTTTTTTAAGACTGTAGACATGTCAGCAAATGTTCTGGGAAAAACGGACTATTTAAAAAAAAAAACAAGTTTTTTTCTTGTTTATCTTTTCAGAAATTTATTTTTTTTACTCATTACTTTTTCCCCTCACTTCAGCACATTCTTGAAGACTACAGTCTTAAAACAAATTTGTCCTGCTGTTTCTGGCTATCACTTAAGTGCACTGTAATCTTGAGAGGAATAAAGAGAAGATAAAGGAGAATCAGTCCTCTTTATCATTCACATATGAGAGGGTCTTTTTAAAATTTCTGTCCATGACATTTTACAATCTACTAATTGTTTTATACGTGCATTGTGATTACAATCAGGGTCTCATTTAAATGACAAAAACAACAGTCCACATACTAGAAAATTCCCATGTTGGGTATAGATGAGTTAAGAAATATGGAGTGGAAAATGCTGATTGATCAAGCTCAGCATCAGTTTTCAAAACACTTTAATTAATGTAATTAATTAATTAATGCAAGATGCACTGAATCAAAAGAAGGAACGATGATGACTGAAGGACATCAGGAAAAGTTTGTAGGAGTACTATTAAGTGCTCTCCTGCAGAATTAAAAGAAGGGACATGCTGAATGGAGTAGCTAGCTGGACTGATGATCTGTTGGCTTTTTTGTGGGATGGGTTGTTTTTTTTTTCCCCTGACTGATCTGCCTCAGCTTTATTGGAAAAGCTGAAAAAAATCTGCCTAAAACAAACAGCAGAGAGAACAACAGCTGCAAATTCTTCCTTTTCTGCCTTCTTGGCTCTGTTCATGGAATAAAAACTAGGCAGACTCTGATGACTCTTAAGACCCACTTTTATCTTCTATTTCAGACTGTTTTGCCTTTCTAAGAGCCTTGGAAGGGCCCTGACCTTCAGAGATTTGATGAAGTAAGGCTATGCTTGTGCTGTGGTCAGATACAGTTCATGGTGTAGTCTTTGCCCTGCTCCCCTGATCATCTTGACTGGAGGCCTTCTGAAGCATGGTACTACTCTGACTTTGCTCGTGTGTCCAAGTTTTCCAGTGGAAACTAGATGTCCTGGGCAGCAGGTAACCTTTTGACAGGTAGTTAAGACCCCAAAGTTGGGAAGTACTCCTGCATCCTTTGCTGTTTGCAATAGTGTAAGAGCCTCTATCTTTTTCTTCCATAAACATCTCTCTTGCAATACAGATTATTAATTTTGAAGCACAGAAGAAATAGTAAACAACTTGGTAGGTATGGAAATAGAGATGAAAACAAATTAGTCAGGCATCTTACCAGGATGGGAAGTTAAATAGATTATAGCTATAGCATTATTAATTAGTATCAAATCTACTTTAGCTGTTTGTATGATACGGTTCACAGTAATTTTTCCCTTTGCCTCCCCTTCTTGTCATTATGTCTCAATTTCCTTTTCCCTTTCTAAAGTTTGCAAATGATTGTGTTCCTCTGAAAAGATTAAAAATGGCTTAATCATATTGAGGGAAAATACTACGAATCCTCTTCACTTTAATAGCAGTGAAATCTAAATATAGGAAATTGCTTTAATTGGCAGGTAAAAATTGTTTGGGTCAAATAATCTTTATCTAATGGAGGAAAGATCAGTAAAGTGGTCCTAATTAATTCTATCGATGGTTCATTTCATCAGATCAGCAAAGTAGTGCTTTAGTTATATCTTAATTAGCATTTTATGTTCTACAGAAACATGCAGAAATGTGCTTGAATACCTCAATTTAGTGTTGTGTTTTTTTGTTTTTGTTTTTTTTTTTTAACAATGTCCCACAGAAAAATACAGAAGTGTACTTGGAGGAGTTCAGAGTAAGGCAATCTCAATTTGTTCAAACGATAAAACTTGTGTTTTGGCTTTGGAGAAACTTGCTTAATTCATCTGTGTCCCTATTTTTCAATCTGTACAACTGTTTAATTGTACAGTGTGGTAGCAATTGAGCTTAATGCTAGAAAATTTTATGTATAAATAGATTCCACCTATTTAAAAACAAAACCAAAAAACCCCAAACAAAACTTTTTTCTTTTCTAGATTAAAGGAGCAAAATTTTGATGAAATTGCCAAAACTTTATGATTTTGAAGAATATGCACAGAAAGGGGCATCCTTTACTTGCCAGTATGAGTTTTCCTATTGGAACTTGACAACATCCTTGAGTTTTACTGTTTGATGGATAATCCTCTTACAGCTGCTCTTCCATGGAAAGCTAGAGATCAAGCTCTCAACTTTACCCTTTCTGCCATTATTTTTCAACTCCATAACATACATGAGATTTTCAAGTCTAAAGAAAAAAATCTGGAACCCTATAAAATGAACCACGGTCAAGTTAGCAGAGAGTTGGTAGACATGCAGCTGTTTCTTGTTGCAAAATATATTTTTATCATTTATGTAAAACAAATATATAGATGCAATTCTGTAGGACAGAAGGGAAGAAGCAGCAGAAAGACAGAACAACATGTGGAATTACAGGATTTTTATATAAATACACAGCCTTATAAGGTCTCATTATATTAAAATATTATAGACACTGAAATGTGTACCACTAACAACTTTTAACTGTTTCTGTGCACAGTCTATGCACTCATGATGAACATTAGCAGACTGGGATTTGACTTTTATGAACACTTCCCTCAAGTAGTGGAAGACCAGAAATTATGTGGAGAAAAGTGCATGCTGAAATACAAAAAATTATGCTCTGTATTCCAAGTGAAAAGTCATGCCTTCCCAAATCTTGTAATGCTCCGGGAAGCAGCAGCTTCTGTGAGGTGAGATGTAAGATAAGTAGCAAGGCAGTTAAATAATTAGAAAGGACAATGACTGTTCTTGAAGGAGTTGAGAGTGCTGCATGGAAATAGAGAACCAAGTGATACAAACTCATGGTATTTGGGAAAACTGTGCAGCACAGATTGGATTTTGGAATGTTACCAGAGAGTCTTCCCAAACCATTACAGAACTTTCTTGTATTAACCACGTGACAGAGAAGCACACCGCAGAGAGGAAACCAGAGAAGGTTAAGACCATAGAGGAGGTTATGCCTCTGTTCACCTTACACACTGTTTTGAAGTCTGCTGTGGCATTCGAGGCTTGGAATTTAGAAACTGTAGTACCCAGCACTATTGTATCTTTGTAAGTTTTCTATATGAATATGGTATATATTTTTTAATCAAGATCAATAGGTTGCTGATGGCAAGTGCAGATTGGAGTGCTCAGGTGGGCTTTTGAAATTTGTCATATTGGTAAAAAAAAAATAAAAACAGCATTCAGGTAGGGGATGCAAAGAACTTAGAGATCACCTTCTCTTGCGTTATTTTTGACCATGGTTTAGATTTATCTGCATATGTAAAATATCATCTTACTTCACACTGAAGCACTATCTTTTTGCATCAATTTAACTGACTTTAAAACTGGTCATAAGCAGACCGGCACATCAATAGCATTAGAAGTACTTATTGATCTGGAAAGACCAATCATTCTGAAGGCTGAACACTTATCTATGCTTCAAGAATCTTTTTCTGCCTATTACTTCATTCATTGGAGCTTTGGAACATTATCAGCTTGAATAAATGTCCAAATTCCTGTTCCACGTTTGAATTTTTTTTCTTTCCCTCCTCCCACAAATTTTGAGAGGAGATGGTAAAACGACATGAAGGTTGCTCACACTTTGTCTTGTTTAGCTTAATCAAAAGCCTTTGGCCACTGCTAGGTAGGAGTCATGTACTGGCACTTGGTTGCTCCTTCGCATCAGATCTAGATCATATGAAAGCCTGCATCATTCTCCGCACTTCCATGCCTTGCCCTAAAAATACACAAGAGGTGTTATATAATGCCTGTCTTCTCTCAAGCAAAGTAAATGTTAATTAAAAGCAGGAAAGAACACCTTAAGTTAATGGAAAATAAAAGCTTTTATGACTTCTGTTTCTTGGTTTAATTTTAAAAAACAGAAAGGAAACATGGGAATTGCATGTCCAATGTAAATGTAAGGAAAATAATTATATCACATATTTGTTTCTACTTCAGTACACTTCAGTCCATCAGAAATGCTTTTAGTGTAAGTGAATGTACATAATTACTGCTCTGATGTTCTGATTACTCATTACACCACAGACTGTTACAAGGAGAAGAGACCATTTGACTGTCAAGATTGAGTCATAGTCATTAGTACATCGCCTTTATCTTGACACAGAATATGATGTTTTACTATAAGCTACTAGTGGTACATTATATGCACCACTGCATTTCCTAAACAGGGAATCAATTATAACTGCCATTATCTTGTACCCTTTCCTGGTGTAAATGGACACTAATTTTACTCCACTGAGTAATATTTTTTCTTATTCATCCTTTCTGTCACACCTAGATATGCACAAGCACAATATAATGGAAAGGTCACAAGTACTATGTCAGAGTAAGAATTGAGATATGAGGTAAAGCACGGGTGTTCACTTGTGATTCATTTTGGTAACATAATTTCATACTGACTGCCCAGTGTCAGAATTATATTGCAAAGAATTCAGACTGTATATAATGAAACTATAAAGAAGAAGGGTGGATTTATTTTTTTTTTTTTAGTGATCTTTGGTGATATGTAAATGTGTCTGGTTCTTACTGGGTGTTTTGTTTCTGGTTTTAGTTCCTCTTCAGTGAAAAGGTCCCATAAAGGTATATGAGTAACATTGTTCACAATTCTGTGATTTCTTTTGAATGGAAATAACCGTCCCGCGCTTGAGTGCTCTTCCAGAGCTCATGGATACCAGCTGGTGATATCAGCTATGCTCAAACACCTTTGATCTGTAAATTCAAAATAGATTTTGGTTGGTATAAACTAATATAGCTCTGGTGGCTCAGAATTTTGATTGAGCCTGAAGCATTCAAATTAAACAACTGTATTTGTTTACATTAGGAAATTTAATTCTGAAATACCCTTAAAAATTTCAAAGGAGCAAAGTCCACTGTGTTAATTTTAGGTCAGCCCTGTGAATAGGGTGCGTGTGTTCTTTCTCCCATTCCTGACTTGGGGGAACTAAAATTATTACATCAGGAACATGTTCCTTCCTCCTCATATGTGTTCATTACTTCCTTTTTCTGTGGACATCAGTACCAAAAGTGCCAGCAATAGCGCTTTATTTAGTCAGGTTTTTTTTTTTTAGGATAGCCTGACCCATGAGACAGTTCTTCATGAAAGAACCATCTTAGTGGGAGTAAGAGTTTTAGTTGGAGAGAAGGGGTATGTGATCATGCTGGGCTGTGCTTATGAAAAACAGGATAGAAACATCTGAATACATTTGGAAATCGTCGTCTAGTACTATGCTACACTGAACTAAAACCTGCTGTTGAATCCACGTCTCCAGAATGTGCTATTCACTTTATCCGGTGAGATGGCCTCTCAGGACTGCTCAGCAAACTGTGGTGCATTACATTTGGGCTGGTTTTGACTCTTGATACTGGAATGAAGAGAATGAGATTAGCTAACAGTGTCTGACACAAAGATACACATGGGAAATCCAGCCCTTATTACGGAGGCTGTTGTTGTGAGCAAGGACCTGCCTGGGAGGGAGTTGTGCAGAAGAACACCTGATGGTGCCACAGGAGTAAACTCTCTTCCAGAGTCTGCTGCACTGCTGGGTACCTGTGTGGGTTAGATGGAACCAAAAAAGCAATGGGAGGGCAGGGAGCATTGTTCTTCTGTGTTCAGGGCTTTGGAGTGATGCAGGTCCTTGTTATATGGGCACGTATAGGTCTTCATGCAGTTCAGAGGTATTTTAACTTTTCCATGTGGTGTACTTTCTGCTCAATGTGAATTTGGCCAAGACATCTATCTGTTTTCCTTCAAGACTCCTCAGAGTTTCATCTCAGGTAGAGTTAAGGCTTTTCTTTAAATCTTTTAGTTTCAGGAATGAGCTGGGACAAGGCAATCGACACAGCATATAGCACTGGGTGACTTCTTCAAATATTGTCAGGCATTCATTGGCGTAATACCAGCAAATTCAGTTCAGCTTTGTTCATGCTTTTTTCCACTTGGTACCCAGGAACAGAAATACATAATTTCCAGGTGTGGAAGAATGCTCACAGCAACTGAAAGTCTTTAAAAACTGTGAGAATAGGTGCTTTTGAGAGTGCCTGGGGAGGGAATGAAATGGCTGCAGCATGTCGTTTGTGCTCTCTTTCTGTTTAGAGAACTACAGCCAGCCAGTTAGGAAGCAGAAGCTGTAACACAGCTCAGGTGATCAGTCTGAAAAATGGGTTACAAATAGCATGAATAGCAGTTGTTTGACATGTTAGTTGCAGTGGATTGGTTCTGCAAATTTTAATGTCTGCATTGAGCATTAGTGGAATAACTCTGGGTATCAAATTTGTTAACAACATTGTTTGCTCATGATTAATTTGTGAACAGAAAAATGAGCTACTTTCATTACGTAAATGGTGAATACTTCGGCAGAGGCATTTTGTCAAACTGCCTCAGCATTTTTCAGGTATTAGACAAAGCAGTATCTTATCAGAGTATCTGCATAATTCCTTATGGCAGTAAGGGAACTGACGCCTTCTCATTCAGTAGGCTGTCTGAAAAGACGGCTAGCTCCACATAAGGATTCAGCATCCTTAGTCACATCTAACATTTTTATGGTTGCCTTGTTAATCTTCAATAGAAGTTTTTCCAAGATTATGTTCAGTTTCATTTTGAAATAATACTCAGTTTAGATGGAGGTTAAAGGGGGGTCAGCTAGAAAATATGTACTAAATTTGTTTCTGATCAATCATACTAAAACTATTACAGGAAGTCACAGCATACCTATTGCAGGAACGGTGAGCATCCTTTATTGTTACAACCAGAACAGTTGTTTTTCTTGTTTATCCGAATGTGGCCTGGTAGGACCAGAGTAATATGATGTCCAGAAACATCACCCTAGGGAAAACTCCAAGGAGCTGTCCTCTTTTGCATGTGTGCTATATCTTCATTTATGTGCTTTGCATTTCCCTTGCTGCTGCGGTTAACACTGTAGGATATCCAGTTCTTATTTGCCACACAAACCGTATCGTACTTTTGTTGCTTCCTACCCTCACATGTGACTGCTAAGAGCAGACTGGAGAGCCTAGTGGGAGAGTTACATGACTGATTGAGCTTTTAGCATAATACCTTCTTGAACCTGATTCACAGGCAACCAGAGACAAATCTCCAGGTAAAATAGAACAGAATTTCTGAAAATTTCAGTCTGTATATGCTGAACTCCTAGTGGTAGTTTTTTCTTGTGTTTAAAGCAAGAAGTTCTTTAACCAGAGCAAGTTACACATGTGCACAAGTGGAAATTAGGACTCCTTAAAGAGGATAGCAGTAGTCTACCAAAATGAGCTGGTGCTGGGCAAAAACTCTAATAGATGTTACTTTCACAGTAACTGGTGAGCATTAAGAGTGTGGATGATTTTCTGTAATTTTTTTCTTTCCATTTCTCTACTGCTTCTAAAGCTGCCAGTGCATAACTGAACAATTCTTTCCAGCTATGCACATTGGATAAGTGGACAAATCTTATTATGCACACTCAACTTGTTGTGGTTTGTGATTAAGCCAGAGAGAACTATTTTTTTCCTCTCTAAAACATTCGCTATCAAATGAGATTTAAAATGCAATCCATGTAAAGCAATTCACATAGCCTAGGAGATTATCCTGGGAAATTTCATCTGATGCTAGAACCCTTTAGGCTTCATAATAGCAGCAGTGTTAGCATCTTAAAAGGCTATTTACAACTTTTAGTAACGGCTTACCTACATTAAGCAAAACAGAAACAATGGTCTGGGCAGAAAAAAACACTAGATCCAAGTAGCTGTGCTATGAAGTGTTATTAGTCCAAGAATGTTGCATATCTCCTGCGGTAAAATGGCATTCTTGATACTTTCTGGGGAATGTTTTCTCAAAGCAATGTTTAAGGCAAGTAACACTTGCAAACAGATACAGTTGGTGGCATAATTTGATTGTTTGTTAGTTATAATTTCCATTTCTGCTTAGATCTTCTGCTTCTGTGCTCCAAAACACTAATGCTAATCGTTTAAATAGATTTTGAACTGAAAATCAAGTACTATTAAGAAAAAGGGTTTATTTTGCTCTCTGAATTCTACAGGAGAGGTTAGTGGTATGTTGTGAGAAGTTGTCCAGACAGTGAGTCTCTCAAAGCAGCGGGCCTTGATTGTGTTGTGTCATAGTATCTGCACACTCTGTTTGATAAACAATCAAAAATAACTGGCCCATTGTAAGCGTATCCTCTGGGTTTTCATTTTTTTTGTCAGATTTGGAGTGGAATAAACAAAGGTCGCAGTTCCTCAGCAGTCTGAATTTGTGAGTCTATTGAAATGTAACCCAGCATGAGGAAAGAAGCTGAGAGTGCTGAAAAGTATGCCCCATTGAACTGTGACTTCTTCCTCATTTTGCTTATGGAATAACAATCCTGAAAAAAATAGTATTCTCAAGAAAGATTTAAAGAGCTTTAAGAAGATCTCACCCTTTATGGTAGAGCTACAAAGTATGAATTGTTCTGGATCAAACATGACATAATACAGGAATTCTTGGAGAGCATCCTATGACATACATAAAAGGTGGGAAAATGTCTGTTCAGACAAAAGAAAGCATTGACAGTGTGTCAGCCTATGAGCGTAGAGACATTTCAGAAATAGTAGGTGAAACAACAATGCGTAACTAAGGCTGCTACAATGAATAGTCTAAATTTGGAGGGGAGGGAGAATTTGGAAAAAGAAAGGCTCAAAATCAATTTCAACTGAACAAGCAAAAAGAGACTTCATAAGTATTAGAAGAAAGACAAAAATGAAAGGATGTGTAGGTCTGTTTTTTAATAGAGGAGAGGGATAAATGATAGTCTCAGAAGAGAATTCAGGAGAGTTATACTGCTAACAGATCTTGGTCCTTCTCCTTTCAAAGAAGAGTGGGATCGTGACCTGGTCAGCATGGTCTTAGACACCAAGACTCAATAGGATTAAACCCCGTATACTGCCAGTTGCTTTCTTCCCATAGGTACATCAGCTGAGGCTTTGTTTTCAACACACTGGTTCCCAATCCTGACAAAGTAGTAGCATCGTCAGTGCAGGAGTGCTAATCTGACAGTTCTCATGCAGGACAGTTGGCATGTCTGAATTTTGCATCAGCATGACCTGGAATGAAATACCAAAAATGGGCAAATGTATGACAGAAAGGAATTAATTGAGACTGTTTTCCTTGAGAAAAAAGAGTTTTTACCACTGCAAATAGTAAAGTATGACTTCTTTTTTTTTTAAATACTTAACTAATGAACTCACGTATGGTATCCCTGTAAAACTTCTCCATTACAGGGATCATTGTTAATAGCAAAGCAGGTCATGCATCTGCCATCAGCCTCATAGCAATTGAGGAGATGCTTTCTTAGTGTCTCCATGCAATTTCAAAAGCAGGTTTACCACTTTGTTCTATTTAAAATGAAAGTTCTCAGGTCCTCACAAGAAGATTTACAGTCAACACTTTGGAAGGATGAGCATGATATAAAGTGAAAAAGTAATGAAGTGTCAAAAAAATAGTGACGAAGAGGGTCCCCAGCTTCTTTCCCAGTCACATTTCCACACTTCTATTTTAAACCCAAAGCAATACCCTTTCCATCTTTCATGCTGATATTATATTTTTTCTGATGTTTAAAGTATACGGTTTGTACTGCAAAAAAGAAAAAAAGGAATAAGAATTATCTGAGTGTTAATTTAAAAAAACATAGTGAGAAGTTATCCCAGTGCAAAGAGGAGACTACTGTAAGAGACCAATATGACTGTACCAGATACTTTTCAGAGGAAATATTGACATGGTCAGATGCTCTTGGTATATCAGTTTTCTGCTCATTCTCTGAACTAGGAAAGAGTAAGTCAGCTCCAACCTGGAAATCAAGCTATTCTGCTATCTGGTGTGAAATGTGTGTGTCGAACTAGTACTAATGCTGGCTTGCGTTCAGTCTGCCTGGGGTGCAGGGGGGAGAACTAGAGTAGGCAGTCAGCCTATGTATGTGGCCATGGAGATGTGCCCTAAACATGAAAGTTGGATTGGAGTCATGCAACAGTGAAAGCAAGAATGCGTAACTAGGAGTACTCAGGAGTAGCAAAAGCTGGCAGGGAGAAAGTCAGAAAGGCCAAGACTAAAGAGAATTAAAAAAACCAGCCAACCAACCAAACAACAGAAAAATCCCAAGCTGAAAGAGATTCTATTAATATACTTAAACTGAGAAGGAAAACAAAGGCAAATGTAAGCCCAAGTATTACTATAAAAAGAACTAGTGACAAAAAGACTGAAACAGTCAATGCTTTTTTCACGTAAATCATCACAACACATATTGGTTATATATTTGATGAAAACGGTGTTAATGAGGAGATAGAAGTGCAGGTCAATATATGAAATAGTAAAGAATGGTGATGTTTGAGTCAGTAGGGACAGGACCAAGAAGCTCACCCTAATGCACTTAAGAATGGGCCAAACTCTAAACTTTTAGGGATTATTTTTGAGAATTCATATGAATTCCCAAAGGAAACATGGTATCTATTTATTTAAAGGGACTCAGGTAAATTTGCAGCTGGTCAGCTTAACTCTGATTCCCAGGAATGTTCTGTACCAAATTATTACCCAGTCGGTTGTTATATAGCTTCAGGATAGTAACACAGTAAAGTTAAACCCAGCCAAGGTGAATTTATGAACATCAGATCACATTAAGTTAATTTATTTCTCCCCCCCCCGCCCCCCTTCCCCCTTTGGTTACTGGTCTTGCAGTCTTGTCTCTAAAAAAAAAAAAAAAAAAATTATAAAAAGACAGAGATAAATGGTCATTTTAGCAAAGGGGTAAAGTTACTAGAAGGATCCCATGAGAATGTGTTCTGGGAATTATGTTGTTCAGTGCACTTACAGCTGAGCTAAAAATAAGGCTGAGGAGTAAAGCAAAAATATTTACAACTGAAAAAAATGGTCATGAAAGTCCAATGTAAAACTGCTTAGGAGGAGTTGCAGAACTATTTTTCAATACTGAATGACTGGGTGATAAAATGGCAGATGAAATCCAGTGTTGATAAATGCAAAATAATGATCCCAGGAAAAATAACTTGTAATGCATATGCCACGATAATTTCGACATTAGCTAGTGCCATTCAGAAGGGAGATCTTTAAGGTCACCAAGAGTAGTTCACTACAAATATCATCTATGTGCTCAGCCAAACTGAAAAGGCAAATAGACTCATAAAAATTATTAGGGGAAAAAAAGGAGAACAAAATAGGAAACATCTTTATGCCATCTATAAATCTAGGCTTTGCTTGCACATTAAATACAAAGTACAGTTCTGGTCACTCTTTGAAAAAGGACACAAGGGAAGCAAATACAGAGAAGGGCAGCGATGATGATGAGAGGTAGGGAATGACTTCCATGTACAGATCTAATTAGGCCCACCCTTATGACTTGAAGAGGGAATACAATGGAACGCAGAAGGCACACAGGGAATTTCTCTTCACTAATTCTCACGGTAGTCAGTGGTACTGAGCACTGCCGTATTCCGTTATAGCTTTCTCTTTCCTTCAGTTGGAATTGAATGTGTATATAATCTCTATGAATGTACATGCCTTGGACCACAGAAATTTCACTCATTTAAGCATCATTATATTTGGGTAGGATTATCATTTTACAGAAATATCTGTTATGGTAGTTATTGACTGTCTTAATTAAAAGTGAGCTTTGCACTATGTGAAGTTAGATATTTTTATAGTGCTCTTAGTGCTCCTCAGCCATGACTCTCAACTCTATACATGAATCTTAATGTTGTGGTCAATGTTATGGTTTTGTAGCATGACCACATCACCCCTCGAAAGAGGACTGAGTCCAAGAAGAAGAGGGATTAGCTAATTTGTGAGTTCTACTCTGTCAAATGTCTCTTTATCCTTACTGGTAAACTCTGTTGTTTTTTTTTTTTCCTAACGTGAGATTTTTTTTTTGGCAATAAAACTGAAATTGCATTATTTTTGGTATCAGGGACCATAGTGATTAGAACAGGAAAGACTGATGTACTACAGGAATAGAAGAAAATGTTTCTCATGGGTTAAATAATTAGCTGAATTAGCAAAGGGGATTTAATAATCTAAATACATTTTACAGGGGATAAAGGTAATTGTTCTTGCTTCATCTTCTGGGGTAATAGTGACTGACTGCAATTCTGTGGTTTATAGTTTAGCCTGCTGTAACAATGCTGTTAATAAAATATTTTTACTCATGGTGTGAGTGGCACAGCCTTGCTGCCTTCCCCACTGATTGCCTAACTTAGCTCACTAAATATAGCAGTCATCTGAGAACTGCCGATCACACAGATCTGTGCATGAACCTGTTTCAGTGTCTATTATACCACACTGGAAAGGTGTCAAACTCTGCCATTAATGCAAAAAAGGCACTGAATACTTCAAGCTTCTCTGCCTCACTGTAGTTATTTCCTTTTAAAGTTTGTCCTAAACTTCTGTGAACTTAATTTTGGACAGAACAGCTCCATGCTCCATTCCTTGAATAAGGACAGGAAATTGTGTGGGTTTTCTCAGGTTAAAAAGCAAAATATGACAGTAGTTTTTACATTTCAGTGCTTGGGCTAGAGGTTTGGCAGAATCAGTGTGTCGGCGACATACCTTTTTAAACAATAAATAAGGTCTGCATGCACACACTGGAATCTGAATAATTGCCCATTTAATGCTCTGAAGAGAGGTGGGATCTCACAGAAAAAAAAACCAACACAGATTTGACCATATGATTAAAGTTTCATTTCGGGCTGAAATGGTGAACATGAGAGCGAACCAGAACTTTCGACTTCGAGAACTCAGCTTTACCTCACTATTTCAGAAGATTTGATTAGGCTTAACTTGTTTGATTTTTAGCATAAAACAAATTTACATTAAATGACAGGAAACAAATGAAATGGGTACAACAAACCTCTCTTACAGCTGGTTCATTGTCTTTAATCTTTTGCAACAATAGATGTATAAACTGTGATCATATATCATATAAACTGTGACCGTATATCATTCTTTCCTGTTTAGTTTTGTTTCTGTGACATTTAAGTTAATTACTCTTAATCAGCCAATACATGTGCAAAATGCTTTGCTTCACACATTTTTCCATTTAGTAGAGCAACAAGCAAAGTCCTATGCAAAGCCAGGTGAAAGAGAAAAGGAAATATGTTTCTTGATAAACCCCAAGAGATTCCAATGGAATTTGAGCTCACAGCCTCCAACGGCAAAGTTGGACAGCAAGTCCCTCGGGATTGAGCCACCTCTAAGGCAGGCAGCTGCAATATAGAGTTGTGGGAATTAGTCACGAGAGGTTGTCCTTGTGCCTCACCTCTGTCACAGGAGCCTACTGACACTGGAGACCTGGATGACAGATCTTAGAACAGGCATACTCCCAGTTCACAAAAGGCTCTCTCCAGTCATGAAAAACTTCTCAGAAAAAATTAGGCTTTCTCCCAGACACTGCTTTTAATCAGCTTAATCAGCGATATGTGATTATGTGGTACTTCATTTATTTTAAACCCAAATTAACCTCTGTTACAGAGCCTCTGCTTAGTTTCTGTAAATTAACCACGGGATATGACTTTTTGCAGCTGAGGTTACACTAAAAAAGTGCACCTGCGTGAAAAATAATAGTTAAGTAAATGGGAAGCTTGTTATGCTGCTCTTGCAGTTATGTTCCTTATTACTTATTTTAAAGAAAAAATAGTGTTTCATATTTTCTGTTACCTTTGGTTGAAGCAATTGCCACATTGCGTATTGCTGTATATTTTTTATATATGTTTCGCTCTCCTTCCCCTACTGATTCTTCCTCCCAAGCCCCCCACAAAAAAAGCAAGCACTGGAAACACATAGCAGTACATCATTGTCCCCTTCCTGCAGTGACTGGGAGGCACTGCAGGTGAAGTCAAAGCCAGGATCTTGCAGAGTTGGGAATATTTCTTCAAGACTGTTCCTTCCCAGTGCTGGTGTGCTGTTGGCTCCAAGTCTCCCCCTGGCCCTTATTTCATAGAATCATAGAATCATTAAGGTTGGAAGAGACCTCCAAGATCATCGAGTCCAACCGACAACCCAACACCCCCATGCCCCCTAAACCATGTCCCTAAGCGCCTCATCTACACGTCTTTTAAATACCTCCAGGGATGGTGACTCGACCACTTCCCTGGGCAGCCTGTTCCAATGTTTAACTACTCTTTCAGTAAAGAAATTTTTCCTCACATCCAATCTAAACCTCCCCTGGCGCAACTTGGGGCCGTTTCCTCTTGTCCTATCGCTAGTTACTTGGGAGAAGAGCTTATCTCACCTTGACTCCAAATGTGGCCTTCTTTTATCTTCTCCCTCAACTTGCCTCCCTACCACTTTCCCTTGAGTGTTCCCTCTTCACATCACTTTTCAGTTAGCTAATCCCCTTCTATTTGGGGGATTTGCAGCCCTCTGTTGACCTGTGCTTTCCATCCCTTGAATGCTGCCTTTTGTCTGGTTATGTTGATGGGTATCCTGTCCCTCTAGAGCAAGTGCAGCAAGATGAGTTCAGGGGCTGATGGTCATCTGGCAGAAGGAAGCGTTGCAGTTCACAGGGAGTTCGTAAACCTAGCTCTGACCTCCATGGATGTGGGGTTTGGGGCATGGCTTAGATGAGACACTGTATGAGAATAGACAGTGTTGTGTCATTCTACCACCTATCTCTGACACACAGTGTGGTTGTTTCTTGCTATAATAGTTACTCCTAGTGCTGACTTCAGTTGTGAAATAGCTGTTTCAGCTGTAACCAATTCTTGTCACCCTACTGTATACAGAGCTGTTTCTGCTTCCCCCAGCATTCGGTTCAGTACATAGGCTGCTCTTAGAATTGATCCATCTGTTATTTGTTCCATGGGTTTCAAAAGAAAGAGGCCTAGTACAGAAATGGACAAGTAAAAGTCTTTTACTCTTGCTGTTTGGAGTAAACCGAGGTAGATATTGGCAATACATGTTAAGAGTCTTCTCTTTGACCTTGTGAAGTAATTAGGGGAAAATGCATTTGAAAGTTAGAAAGCAGACTAGGAGAGAACAGAATATAAATAGATTTATGGAAGCGTCACTGAGTCAAGATGGAAGACAAAGTGCTGTTACAATTGCTGTTCTCAAGATGAAACCTATTAGGCAGTGCGAGTACTGTGCTGGCCATCGCAGCAAAGCGATGCTGTCAGAACAGAGTTGGTAGCAACACCAGCTTGTAATTTGAAACCCAGAAGCATTGGAAAAGATAATTTACCCACCCTTGTGTGCACTTCAGAGATGGTTAAGCATGCAGGTGGGTAAATTAATCCTTATGTTGGTATTAGGACGTAATGAATCCACCTGTTTCTATTTAGTCAGTTATAATGGGGCTTTCTTAATATGCCATTGTAAACTGGTTTCCAGCTTGCCTTGTAGATCTGTGGCTCCACGGTGAAACACAAACTAGTTTACAGCACAGCAGTCACTCCTGAACTATCCCTTGAAGTCACATTGTGAGAGTGCATACCTCCATCAGCTGTAAGTCCAAAGAATGATCGTAGTAATATTACAGACAGCATCATTACCAGTGAATAGCGGTCTTGAATGCAAAAAGCCCCAAAACTTTGGTTTCATTTCATTAGGAAATCTTTCAGGAGTGAACTAATTACCAGTTTAAATCATCTGTTTTCTATGGTCATATCAGTAAATAGAAGAAATCCTGAATCTGCTGCTGATCACCGGAATTTACCAGCATCTGAATTTTACGTAAATATCTGAGGGGTAGCTCTTCAGCTTGTGTGAAAAGTCAGAAGATTAAAGGCAGCTTCCCTTAGCTGCAGGTCTCTCAATACTCTCTTCAAGCTCTAGCTATGAAAAATAAAAAAAAAAAGCTGTGGGGAAGGGAAACATGGGCTGGCTACTATTGCTTCCCACCTTTGAGGGAGATTTATATGTATTACTAGTGACATGAGGTAGCAAATGCATTTAGATTTCTCTGTGTATTATACTCCCTTTGCACTGAAGTAAACAACTGCACAGGGATGGTAGAGAGCCAAGAACCTGTGTGTTGAGCTTTGTCACTGTTCATGAGTTCAAGATTTTTCAACTCTGCTCTTTCCTTGAGCCACAGGACTCCTGCTTGCCACCGGGAGAACCTGGCCAGCGAGATTATGCAGGTAGTGCAGGAGTGCAGATATGCACTCCCAGGCCCGGCTCTGGAAACACAGGAGAGAGGCGCTCAGGAACAACGGAGGATGCAGGGCTGCAGTGGTGCTGAGACACCTTTTCACAGGAGGCAGATTTTGGCCAGGAGAAGACTCAAAGGAAAGCTAGCAATGGGGGGATGTTTGTCTTTGGTTGCAGGAGAAAGCATGAAAGGAAGGAATGGAGACAATGCAGCTTTGCAATTGCCCTTTCCACTGAAATTTCTTTAATGATTCAAGCCTCATCTCTCTGCTGTACTGACAGAATGGGATTAAACACAAGATGGGTAGAAAGGGAGGAGGAAAGCATACCGAGTAGATTTTAACCAGGCCAGCTTCAAAGTTTGGGAAAGCAAGCAGCTATAAGTACACATATGCAAGCATTAAGCATTTCATTTATAATATTGATAGATTGCATTTTTTTCTGCTGAGTTATGCTACTGAAGCAAGAAATGACACTTAAGTCATTTAATAGCATGTCAGTGATAGCACATATTGTAATATCTAAGTCTTGATGTCATGTGTGTGACTGAAGGCTGGGAGTCATTAAGCTCCCCGAGAAAGTGAGGATTGTATAGCCACACTTCCTGTGCGTTATTATCACCTGCTTGTAATAAAGGACTAATTGTTTCTAAAAGTTTTGATTATACAGGTACAGAATATGTTTTCTGGTACACTTCCTTTGTAATAGAAATGATGCTTCAGAACAGTAATGAAAAATTAAAGACAAAAGCACATCCAGAGTCCAGTTGCGCCTGCTCATTCAATCACACCAAAGCTTCCCCGTAGCAAGCAAGTAGTGTAGCTGGTGAAGAGACTGTGCAAGGCAGCAGGGTGTGCCAATTTGTACCTTTCTGTAAACACTGGGATAGTGCAGGATAAGCGGGAACTTGTTGTGAACCTCCATTCAGTGGCATCTGCCCTGAGTACTGGAGGGAAATAGAATGGTAATAATTCATTTTGAGTAGAAACTGAGGAATTAAGGTTACAGTCGGCTCCCTGCCAACAGCTGCTGAGTGTGATGGGGAAGCATTTTACAAGATGATGGTGGGAGGTTTTCATAGTGATGTTGGCATGACCCTGAACCAGTGGGCGCTGAGATTTGTAGGATTTGTTACATGTTATTCATTAAAGAATTGCAATCAAAACAATTCAAGCACTCCTAAAGGAATGTGGGACTGCGCTCAGCTGAAGTAAGATAAAATCCATGAGAGCCCAACACTCCTCACTGGGATGCCAAATCTGAAAGGAAACCGTATGAAGTGTAAGATTAGATCATTAGATTCAGACAGTGGTTTATGATATAATAAAACCGCTTATGTCCTTTAGTACAGCAGAAGCAACAGGTGTGGGAGAGACCCTATGTCTTCTACGATGCAGTGCACAAAAGACAGGGTGAACTGTAAGGTTTAGCAGATCAGAAGTTCACAGAGATAGTCAAGGTCCGTGAACTTTGCAATGTACTGCTGGAAGGGCCAAATGGATTTCCCTGCATGGAAGAGAGGAGATACAGTGTGCTTGGCTACTTAGTGACTGAATTTTCAGTGACATTTTTGTTGTTCTTGTTCATTTGCTTCACGTCACTGTCAGCTTTTTCAGCTGCTGTAAAAGTCTTTTTAACTGGAGAGCTGAACACCAGTAAGGTAGCATCTGTGTTTCTGATGTTATAAACTGTTAGTATTTATAGTCTCTGGCTGTTTTGACATCCTTTATATCATAAAATAGGCAGGGGAGGGGCATCATTCTGTATTGGGATAATTCCAGTAAAACATTTTAAGTACTTTAAAAGTATTCTTTTAATTGCTTTGCTCAACTGAGACTGAGATCTCATTAAGTCAAGAGAATTAAACAGTTGTTTCCAAGCCTGAATTCAGGTCTGTTTGGCAGTGAATTAAAATGAATGTGATTGTCCTGATCTAGTTCTCTTTTGTAGCTATTAAAGGACCATTTTTTATTGGCTATAAACTCCAAGGGAAATATACAGAGTATATTCAGAGTAGAAAGATGCATTGTAAGGATACTTGAGCAATACTTCTTTATCTCTTTATACTGACTGAAATCATGTGGAGTGCTGAGAGACTGTTAAAGTTGAATTAGAGTCAAAGGGAAGTAGGTATGCTTGGGAAGTTAACATGCTTACTGTGTTCTTTAATGACGGATAAAACAGTCAAGAATGAAAAATCCCTCTCTGTATTCTTTCCCTCTAGGAAAGAAAATGGAAATAAAGTGCTAAATTTATATGGAGAGGTTATAAGTAGAAACTGGGGAAAATGAATTGTGAAAGAATGATTTTTTTCTCTAAACTTCTTTTTTAAAATATTCTTTTCTATTTAGTCTGTAAAAGTTCTATGAATACAACCTTTTTTTAGTCTCTTCAAAATATTTTGATGACATTTTTAATTGCTGCATAATTTACAAACACTTTAACTCTATTCTTGTTTTTTTGTCTTTTTAATCATCATTGTGAAGGCCAATTTTTTTTTTCTGGAAGGTAAGAAAGAGGAGAACAATTTCCATCAAAGGCACAGCCTATTTGCCATAAGGCAGAGAGAGAAAATATCTGCAAGCTATCTCACTTTTTAATAATAATTCAGAATGACAGGACTGAGATTTTAAGGCCAAGGATAAACATTTGGAGAAAATTCAATAGAGTAAAACTATAAAAGCCTGATTGAGGTTAGTGTATGAACAATTCAGTAGCAGAATTTTTCATCACATTCTCTGAGCCGAGGCCACGCCTTAATTTTTTTTGGATGTGCCTAAAACATATATCTTCTTATGTTTGTAGGTCATCTGGATCTTTAGTCTCCTATGAGAGAAGGTCAAGCCATTTACCTCCTGACGGAGAAATTCCTAAAATCTTATTAACTAGGCTACGTAAACTGTCTCTTCCAGTGCAGATCACTCCCATACAAGGGAGGATGAGGTTTTAAGTCTTCTGTCTAATGCACACTGTGATTGAATAGGTCAGATGTGGTTCAGGGTATTGTGAGCTTTAACTTGATTTTGCTTCTGTGATATGACAGGCAACCTGGCAAGTCTGTTAATTTGGTTTTGTTTTTTCCTCACCAGAAAAGTAGGATTAATGCTTCTGCTGCTATCTGCATCCTAGGGAAATAGCTCAGTTTATAGATTGGTATCTATGACAGGTTTGGTTTATATGATTAGCTCACAGGCTGATTTTGTATGGCCCATCCCTGAGGTCATCTTGATGTATTTGGGCTAGTTATATGCAAACATGTTTTCCTTTGAGGACAATTTTTATATATATATATTCCCTTCACAGTATACTAGTATAACTTATGGTAATTGCCTCTATCCTTGCCAACTTTGCTAGTTGTTTTCCAGCAGACAAATATTATAAAAGGCCTCTGAAGCGATGCCTTAGCTTTGTTTTATGAGCTAGTGGTTGAATCTACTAACTGTTCAAAAAAGCATGTCAGGTCAAAGTCAAAGGGAGAGCCTTCTGGATTAAATCATGGGGGATCTCTACAGTCTGCCAGGAAGAATGTGTGACTAATACAGTGTGATTCTGATGTCTTTCATATGGTGTGATGTTATCCCATCTGACATTATCCTATTAGGTACATGATGTGAAATGGCATAATGTTGCATGTGATAAAACCATGTTGAATTAAAAGCTGGAACAGTAATGACGAAAACAAACAGGATAACAATAGCTTCCTTGTATGCCAATAAATTAAAAAAAAAACAGTTTTCTAAACTAAGTATGGATCTTTCCATTCAGCTGAAGTTAATATAATTTCAAGCAGGCTTAGCTTTTTACCATTCCTTCACACCCACACACAGTTTATTTCTGGTTCTGCTTATGAATTCTTAATGTTTAAGTTTTAATAGGAAATGCATTTGCTGAGTCAATTAATGCTGCTATTGCTACTTTTTCTAGCCCCACTGTAACTGTTATAAAGGAAAAAAAAGGTGTCATAACCTTCACAGCTGTCTCTTATATCAGTCTGCTATATCTGATGTAAAAGCATGAATAAAACAGAAGTGCAGGTTCATCTGGTTTGCCAACCCGCCAGTGTCTTAGCAAAACACACTTGAGTTTGATATTACTTCTTTAAAAAAAATTCTTTTGCCATCCAGCCCTTTTCTGGGCCATTGTAGCAATCAGCACATCCAGACCCTGCCTCAGTCCATCATCACTAACGAAGCAGTTCTGTGAGTTGGACTTCTATGAAATTATCGCTGGCATTAGGGGAAACAGAAGCTTGGCCTGGGGTTTTGGAGCACAGGTGAATGTCCCAAGGATTTCTCCATATGTAATCTGACAAGTTCCAGCTATTTGCAGCTTTCAGGATGAACTGCTTAGGAACAGATCTTTTATCTGTTAATGGCACAGGCAGAGCACTTTTTTTTACTCTGTGTGTGTGTTTTACTGAGCTGTTTCTCAGAGTATCATTTGCAGGTGTCATGTAATTAAAGTTTAGTCTAGCCTAAGGTTTTTTTTTTATTAGTACTTTTCCCATTCAGACTATCTCAGGGTACTCAGATGGTGGAGTGATTATATAGGCAATTAACTCAGTCATTGCGCACTCAGCAATAGTTCACACACAGCTCTGTACATTACAACCTCTATTTTATAGAAGAATCTAATGCTAGACTAGACACCAGGATCATATGCTCCTCTTTTAGAAGAAGCCTTGCGGGACCTTTAAACTTCTACTTAGAGGCCAGCAAAGGGTCTAGCTTTATGATCGTCATTAACAGAGAACAGCAGCTGGACTTTCCTAAGTGTTACATGCTGCAGTGTCAGCAGCTGGTTATAAAAATATGCCGTGATCCCCTTTAAAGCCCATGACTTTCTTCCCCAAAAAGGAAGAAAGTCAATCAGTGAGCAGGGCTGAGACAATTGTGTTTTAGTTTGTAATTGTCTTGGAACTGTGCGGTTGGCTCTCTTGGATAGCGTATAGCTCCAGATGTCCTGAAAGTCCTTTGCTGTTCTTTGATGAAGAGTATTCATTTGTGATGCTGTGATTTTTAGGCCTAACATTTTGGCCAATAAATTATGCCCATCAGTCACACATGGTAGATAATGAAGCATTCCCATAAGAAGCCTACTATAAGAGGAACTCTTACAGAAAGACAGTCTTGAATTATCATGAACAAATGTGAGGAACTTGTTTGTGTGTTTGGCTTTCTGTTTTAAAAATGGCATAACAGTGAAAGATGCTTTCAGTCTTAAGAGTCCAGAGTAAGGCAATGTGCCAGATCATACTTGCTTTTAGAGTAGGATGCTGACGTCCTGATTGACAGAACATGCAACATAGCGTCTTACTGTAAGAACAGGACTGCACTGTGGCCACATCAGTTTATGGCACTTTAGTTGGTATAAGGTAGGTCATAATGAAGTCTACACACCAGCGTGACCCTGGACAAACCTCACTGAGGGCAGTAACTTCTAGTCCCGCACTGTCAGTAGGAGATTAGGCCCAGTCAAAATTAACAAAACATTGCCACATGTCAGAAATGTCCTTGCTCATCTTCTCCATGACAGAGAATGGAGCACTAGGAGAGGGACAAAATAAATCTTTTCTCAAGAGGAGGATGTACCTGGAAGGAATGCATGTTCCCACTCATTGGTGAGGACGGGGTAAAGAAATTAATTGTTAAAGATGTTTCAGGAGCAAACAACTCCAGACCAGGAAAAAAAGGTCAAAATCAAAAAAAGTGGATGTCTGCCTATGAAAGAGTAAGCTCCAGTTTATTCTTTTGTAATTTAAGATCTGCTAATTTGCTGTTATAAATTATAAGGACAGAAGACTAATGAGACATGAACACAAACTTGGATTTTATAAACGGTAAATCTGAAAGCAAGGTTTAATAACAGAGTAAATACTGATCAAAAAAGGTTTGAGAATGACTGAGAAACAGATATAAATAATAGTAGAAAATGCACTGGTTTAAAACCTCTTAAAAGGAAGATCATATCCAGAAATCTAGTGGAGTTTGCTAAGGGAATAGGACAAAGCATAAAATGGGTTGAAAAGAGTGAAAGGGAATTTACCTAGAGCTCTGAAAGTTTCTGTTATAGGAACAAGTATAATTTCACAGTTACCAAGTTTCTGACCTAGAAACTGAAATGTCTGAACAGTCAAATTACTACAGTAGGAACGGTGAGGACTGGAAGCAACTAGAGATGAAGAGGAAAGAACAAACTAAGCATCTTCTCAGCAGCGGACAATTTCCTTCATTTTTTAGGGAAGGGATGTAAAAGTCATTGTAGCTGTGTATGTTAAAAGGGAATTTACAGCTGTTGTAAACACCCACTGGGTCCACCTAAGATGATTTTGTACTGCATGCTTGTAAGCAGTTTGAAGACTTGATAGTATTTCTGGCTGTGGGAAGCCAGAGGCAGACTGCTTTGCAGCAGCAGGAGCCACAGGGCAAAATAGGTCTGCTGTTATTTGTGGCTTGTAAAAAAAAATTTTATTGCCCTACAGTTCATTTACAATTTTGTTACATTCATCCATACTTTGTGCTTTGTGGTACCTCATCTGCTTTGTGGCACCTCATCTGCTTTGTGGCTTCTCTCAGACGTAGGTAGGGATTTTTTTTTTTTTTTGCATTCTTGTGTAAATGCTGAAAGACTGGTCCAGTTGTTCAAAACACAGCTCATTGAAATGGTCATCCTGGCTAAGTGCAGGCCCTTCGAAACAGAGTCTAAATTGGACTTGTCAGTTGGAAGGTGATTGCTTTGACAGTCTCTGTGATCTGGCTGTAAATGGTAAACCCATTGGAAGTGACTGATGAAAACCAGTTGGTTTAGAACAGCTGGCATGTGAGAAACGCTTTCATAACACAGGATTTTTTGACAGCATCATTAGGCAAGAAAATTCCTTTAAATGCATGGATCTGGTATTTGTCTAAGAAATACTAGCATGGCAGCTTTTGGTAAACCTCTCTGTCACACCAGGTGCACAAACACACGTCTACTGCATGGAATATTATTAAACATCAATGAACCTTCAAAAGGGGAAAAAACCGAGCCACATCCCTCTGGCTTGCAGTTCATATGCTCACACCTGAAAGTGGATTTGTTTTAAAATACTGTCTGAAGTCAGGTTACAGCTGTCAATGCCCAGCTAGCACCAGATGATTTAGCTTTCTGGAACTTTTTGTATTATTTCAGGCACTCTCATGTTAAAATATTCTGTCAGGCATTTCTCTTGTATCATGATTTTTAAAGTGGTGTTATCCCCATGCTTGTTTTTAATAATCATTTGACAGCTGACAGCACATACCTGTTTTCTTATATATTGTCTTCCATTCTGTATGCACCATGGTTTGTTTATTTTGTTGCAGTTTATACTAGGGTCTCCTACAAGGCTGTGGGCACTGGTAATGATTTTTTAAGAGCAGAAATATCCTTGCAGGAATTTCATAAATGGAAAGTGACACAGAGAATAAACAGATGCAATGAGAGAACTAATGTATATTATAAATTGGTTTTTCATACCCTCATCACTCAGAGGAATCTGTCAAGCCATGAAGCTAAGCTGAACTATTATGGATCTGTCTCAAGGAATATATGCTCATATCTTCCAAATATGATGATTTCCATTGTCAAAAGAAAATGGCACTAGATCTACATCTCTTAGGAAATCTAAGGAGTTTTAATATGGAAAACATGGAAATTGCTGTAATTTACATGCAACCATCATTCTTTTGAGTGCTTTCAATAAAAGACTCCATAATCTGTAATACTTTAAAAGAAAGTAGAGGAAGAATTCAGATGTTTGCTGTGATGGGGTAAAACCAGTCATAAAGACTTTTTTTTAAAATATTGTAGCTACTGTATATGAAATCTAGTTATAATCATTGCAGAGAAGTATTTCACTGAAATGTTGCTGTGATTCTGGGATAATAATAGTTTAGTGCTTAGGCTGTCCTAAAATAGTCGTAGTATTTAAATTCAAGACCAAATGCTCACCTGGCCCCAAATGACAGAAGTCAACCATCTTCAGTTATGCTGGAGGTGTGCTGGAAGGTTTAGCAAAGAAAATGCTTCCTTTGATTAGACTCAACTTCCAAAACTTTTGTCATGTACCTCTCCCTAAAGAATGTGGATGTCTGAAGAACCTTAAGGTGAGTTCTCTGGACAACAAGCAGGCAAAGAGCTTTGAGGACCTCTCAATCCTTCCTGACTTTCTCCTGTGGCTGGTTTATAGGGATCCCAAAGCCAGAAGTTCTGGGGCATGCTTTTATACCCAGAACACTTTTTTTACTGTCTTCTCAGAACACAGCCATCCCCTGTGTAGCTCTTAAATTCTTAATCTGCGAAGCCTGTATTTGTAGGAGTAGGCAATGTGTTTGCAAGGCAAATGAAGATAAGGACTGACCAGACATCTGTTTTACTTTAAATATTTAATAATTGCTTACATTTCCAAATATGTTAGTTCTAAAGTATTCAATCTGTACCCAAATCTCAAACAAGGCATTCACAAACCTGATTTTAGCGTAAAGCAAAACATTCAGATTAGGAACAGATGCCTCATATTAGGCACCTGATTTTGAACATGTTTCTTTTCTTGCTTTAAGAGGGCAACTGAGCTGTGTGAGCCATTGTACTCTTCAGGTTTTGAGGCATTATCTCTGGACAGACCCTTCTTTCTTTCCAAGCCAACAAATTGCATGGCGTGAAATGAAGCATCACAGCAGGCTTCTCCTTTCTTCTTAGAATGAGAATACCTACAAACTGCTGACTATCAGCGGTAAACTGTTGAGGACCTGGAGTTTAGGGTTTCATTCAAGCAGCACAAAGGAACTCCAGCCAGTAAGACAGCTTCATCGGGGGCCCAACTTCAATGCCTCTATGCAAATTCACATAGCATGGGGAACAAACAAGAGGAGTTAGAGATGTGTGCACACCTGCAGGGCTACAACCTTATTGGCATCATGGCGATGTGGTGGGATGGCTCCTATGACTGGAGTGTTGGGATGGAGGGATACAGGCTCTTTAGGAAGGACAGGCAGGGGAGACGAGGAGGGAGTGTCGCCCTCTATGTCAATGACCAGCTGGAGTGCATGGAGGTCTGCCTGGGGATGGATGAAGAGCTGACCGAGAGCTTGTGGGTCAGGATTAAAGGGGAGGCAGGGACAGGTGACATTATGGTGGGGGTCTTCTACAGGCCGCCTGACCAGGAAGACTGAATGGATGAGGCCCTCTATAGACAGATAGGAGCAGCCTCATGTTCACAAGCACCGGTCCTCATGTCGAGACTTCCCCAACATCTGTTGGAGGGACAACACGGCAGGGCATAAGCAATCTGGGAGGTTCCTGGAATGCGTCGATGATAACTTCCTTCTCCAAGTGGTAGAGGAGCCAACGAGGAGAGGTGCTATGCTGGACCTTGTTCTCACCA
>NW_008824187.1:2441950-2444323 GCF_000699105.1 Pygoscelis adeliae | reverse complement strand
AGGGCCTGTTGTGACAGGACAAGGGGGAATGGCTTTAAACTAAAGGGGGGTAGATTTAGACTAGATAGAAGGAAGAAATGTTTTATGCTGAGGGTGGTGAAAGAGTGGCACAGGTTTCCCAGAGAGGTGGTGGATGCCCCATCCCTGGAAACATTCCAGGTCAGGCTGGACGGGGCTCTGAGCAACCTGATCCAGTCAAAGATGTCCCTGCCCAGGGCAGGGGTGTTGGACTAGATGACCTTTAGAGGTCCTTTCCAACCCAAACTATTCTATGATTCTATGACTCAGCATTCTATTACCTGACTTAACAATGGAGTGCTCTTCTCTTGCTCTTCTATCACATTTTGTTACTTCCTTCCCGTTTGACTTTCCAATAAATGTCACTTCAGCCTCTACATTAAGTTCACTAGTGAAACCGATGAAAAAACCAAATGTGCTAAAGAAATAATGGCTGTACTCAGTGGTACAGGCACTGAAAGGGTTTTTCATGTCTCTAACATAGTCATCAGTTAGTTTGAACCACAGGAAAATTGTATTTGATCTAAAATAACTCTGAAATGTTGGTGCCAAAGGGCTACTTCAAAACGATTTTGTGCTTGTGCTTAGTTGTATTATCGTAACTACTGTCCCATATTAAAATCAGATGCTAATGGCAACTAACTGGTAATAATGGGCCAATCTAGGTCTTAGGTTAGGTCTTTGCTGTCATAAAACTTTAGGCTTACAACTCTTCTATGTTAAAGATAGCTCAAGGACACAGGATGGAATTTTTCATCTGGAATGAATGGAAGATTGTCCAAATGAATTCACAAGTGTGATATTTAACAGCTTCCTCAGTTCTTTAGCACTTTTCTGTCCTGTCAGTATTCAAATAGAGAGAAAAAATTATTTCAGCTGCAGGTTGCATCTCCATTTAGCTGTATGCATTAGACAGTTGTTTTTTTAAGTTATCACTAAAACTGTGAATTTGCCTAAGCTATTATATAAGCATGAAAACTTGGACTGATGCTTGCAAACAGTTTCAGTACGTTAGGTAGCCTTATATTTATGCTGGGGTAAAGCTTGAGCAATATGCTGTCTCTTCCCAAGTCAATAAGGTGCCTTTTTTTATTCCAGCTGTAGGAACCAGCATGAAGTAAACAACAACTTTTGTACATCAGATCAAATTTTTCTATTTTCTGATTGATGCTGACTAAGATCAAATGTCGTGATATTGGTGGGAACACTTTTTGGATAAGAGGCACATAGTTTTCACTACCAATACCTGTTAGAAAACTCCTGATCAAAGCTTAGTGGGAATTGTAATTGGGCATATATCTGTGGATATAGATATATGCATCGGGTTAACTACCAAATGCAGTTAATACAACAGTTGACTCCAGAAGTTCCTGACACAGAGGAGCACCTAACTAGAGGCAACCAATCAACACCCCCATCCCCCCCAAACAGATTTATGTTGTTTCTGACTTTTACCCTCTGCATTCCAATAATAAATCTTCCTTTCACATGTGAAACACAATTTTAACTTCAAAAGAGATAGCATTTCCCTGGCCACGTATCAGTGATCAATCCAGAAGGTACTTTACTATATTGCATGCACCCACATTTTACTAGACAGAATAATTACAGCCTGAAATCTGCAGCTTTCCTAGAACTGGGAATGTAATCAAAACCTGTTAATTAGAAAAGAAAGTTAATATAATTGCTAATTTAAAACTTATTAGTATGTTCTGTTATGTTGATTGTGTGCTCAATATATGCCCTCCGTAATGACAGTCAAAAGAGAGTACCAAATGTTTTGCTGATAAAAACTGGTGAAGCTCCATTGAAGTCAATAGAAGTGTGCTCACTTGCATGACTTTTTCATTTCTTTGGTCTCACGAAAGGAAATTTCTCCCCCCTGTATATGTATAGCCAGAATATTCAAAAAACCCTAAAGATGATGGGCAACAGATTCAATTCAACACAGTGGGGAATGAGAGGCGATTTCTTAAAAAGAAATATTTGCTCTGGTCCATAAAGCAAGGAGGATTCAAAATTGTCTTTGTGTTCCTGGCTCTCCTAAGCTCGTTAGAAAATCCTGGTGTGTTTGTATAGTGATACAGCTCTGATGTTGCCAATGCTGCAAAGTCTAGTGATGAATGGACCCTGTCATTTTACGTAGCAATTTTTGGAGCAGTATTTTGGAGCTGAGTCTTTTAGGAATAACTTTAAAAGGATTATTTGGGGTTCGAGGTGACATTCTACTTTGATGGTGTCTTTTCCCTGTTTCTAGTTAGTTTAACTGGTTGGGAGTGTTAGGGGCAACGTGTAAAACTAATTCAGCTTACTCGTTCATCCGAGGAAGCAGTGGCTTTCTGCAGCTTTCTCTTT
>NW_008824187.1:2438640-2441901 GCF_000699105.1 Pygoscelis adeliae | reverse complement strand
CTTTTGCTTGGATTCACCACCTTGGGTGAACTTTAAGCATTTGGTTACACGTGTCCCCATCACAGTAGAGTCTAGGAACTTTGTCCTGTTGCATACTTTGTACATCATGGAAAGTGATAACATCCATGCATGTTTATGGAGTTCGTGCTGCAAACAAATCAGACATTCTGGAAACTGTGGCTAGATGTAGTTATTTCGAAGTAGCTTTTTCATATTACTCCTCAGTTTCTTTCTCTTCCAGCTTCCTTCCTTAGAGGCTGTTTCTGCCAAGTGCAGCAGTAAGAATGAAGTTTTTCAACCGTGTGCAGGGAGCTTGAACAGTAGTATTGGCTTATTAGAGGCTGCTAATTTTACATCAGAGGCTTCAAATTTGTCTATGGGCTTTAGCCAGACTGACACAGAGTTAACGTACTCTTTCAAAGTCTGCTGAGGGTCTTGATGTAAACACAATTTTGTCAGCAATAAAACATGTTTTCCCAGGATCTAGGGCTTGCTGTGTGTATTGATTTTTTTCACTTTGAACGTCCTCCAATCAAAAGATGAACCAGATTCAACTTCCGAGCTTATTTCTTTCTACCATCCTCCCAGTGCCACACATACAGTCTCCTTCCACATAATATCATTAACTTGAATAGTGCAGTTCAATTTATAATGATACTTTCTAGCAACCCATAGATGCCTATTATCACATACAAAAACAAAATAAAAAAAGAAAGTCCTCTCCAGCACAATCAGCATTTATGTATCAGCCATGTTGTTAGTTTTGTTGTGGTTATTTGACCAAAGGAGATCTCTGACAAACTGAAGAGCTTCTTTCCTTAGCTGGGCTATGTTAGAGAACCCAGGAAGCCTGGAGCAGGGTGAAATGTGAACACAATAGATTGAAAGTTTTGAGGGCTTACAGAAACCCTTGTTTCTTTCTCCAAAATGCTTAGACAATTTTTACTCTCTTCTTAATAAGTACTGTGGGTTATTTCTGTGGAATCCAAATGGTTTCCTCAGTGTCTTGGAACATCTCAGCTCTCTTTTTTTGATCAGGACTGACTTGGCAAAATGCAAGGCTTGACGTGTATTTTGTTCCTTTGGGGTTCATTCATCTCAGAGAACTGCAACTATTGAAAAGTTGTGTAGCTAGATAAAAGGGTAGGAGGGACAAATAGTCTTCTCTTGCTGAAGCCACCTCTAGGGTGACTGTATGGTAGACCTCCCACCCTAATGCTTTCTAGGAAATTCCTGGTGTTTTCTAAGTAATTTTAAAGCTCTTTCTTGGAGTTCCTCCACACTGAGCGAGAACCTGGTACCCTAGAGAGAGGCATGTACTCCTTTATGCTGTTTTTATTTGGAAAGTAATGCATAGTCCTGTTGTTAATGATGGACCTAAGACTTAGCTCTGCCTCTCTTGGAGCCTTACAAGCCTTTCATACTTCCTCAATGCTTCTTACATTCAGAGTGATTGATAGCGCAAAACTGATTAATTTTTATGAATCACTTGTTTACATTGAAGGTTTCACCAGCACATTTTGTATGAAGGACTTAATAAATGATTAAAAGGCTCTTTAAGAAGTGATTAGTCAGCCGTTATAGGTTTTCCAATGCACCAATACCATGATTCACAGCAGGAGTCTTGCTGTTCTGTGTTGCTCCTGGAGGAATCAGTCTCTCCCTCCTGTTGGTTGGAGCACCATGCTAAGAGCAGCCTTCTAGCTCAGGTGGCTAAGGCAGATGCTGAGAGCTTTGTAGCTGACTCAGGAATCATCTAGGGTTTCCCCCTGTCCTGCCCCCCACTCAGAAGGAACTATTTTGAAGCAAAACATTTCTGCAATCCTAACTGAAAAATGAGGGGATTTTTCTCATATGTTGTAATATAATATAAAAGCTGAATTTCTCGCACAGTGTTTTCATGTTATTGAAGCTGGACAGCTTAACAGATCCAAACAAAATAGTTTGGAAATTGTATATAACTGTTTGTTTGTGTTTTTTCATTCTATTTTGAAACCCAAACACATTTTGAAATGTTAGAATTTTCTGGAGAACTGAAGGTCTGCATTTTGATGAATTCTAACAGGGAAACAAGAGAGCATCTGTGGCCCGGTGTGTTCTGCAGGTGCTGCATGATTATTCCTAGTATCAACTCTGTACAACAGTTGTAACATTCATAGCTCTGGTCAGTGCTGAGGCAGCTTCTGTCTTGGGTTCCCAGGCAAATGCAGCCAGTCTGTTTTCAGCTGCAGTAATCACTTACAGCAGTTCATCATCATTTTTAATAAAGGGAATGGAAGTTTGACAAGCTAAAAAATGATTCATTTACAGTTTCCCTCAGGAAGCTTCCCAGTATCATTAGCAAAGGAGAAAGACAGGAAAATATTTATTTTTCATGGGATTACAGCTTCTCTTGAGCATCTGGGGTTAAATTCACAAAAAGAAACACTACAGGGAACTTAAATAATGAATTCTCCTTTTTTATTATTTCCAGAGAAAAATCCTCTTGCAATATTCTGTGCTCTGTACTCTAGTCTGTGTGTGAAAAATCAGCAAACTGGCAGTAAGCAATCAAAAAATGCAGTAAGATCTAGCTGATCTGTTGGCCCTCATGATGTAGTGTGCCTTTTGTCCCCTGGGGTGGGCAGGCTGTGTGATGTGCACGGCTTACTAACACAGGTAGTGTGGGACATGGAGGAGGAGAGGTGCAGTAGTAATCTGTCCAAATGGAAACCAAACATCTTGGAAGCCGACGTGCATTTATCCCTGTCCTGACATGGCAGATTGCATACTGTAGCATTTCTCATGTATGGTCCAGTGTTGAACTGCTGATGTAATCTGGTGCTTTTCTCAGAATCACTTCTGTTTAGGCTGGAAAACTGTGTAATTGGTCAACATGGAGGGTGCTGGCCTGCTACAATTGAACCTTTCTTCTTTGCTGTGTTAGAAGACATTAGTTAAAGAATTAATCATTTAGTACAAAAGGTAGGCTTCCCCACCATGGACTCTCAAGAGCCCTGCTTGTGTTTGCAGTGCTAAATCTGTTAACAGATCCAAGGATATCAGGCATTTACCTTATTATTTGTTTCTTTGTACTGAGAGAAGGAAAGGTCAGTTGAGTCATAGAATCATAGAATTGTTTAGGTTGGAAAAGACCTCTAAGATCATCAGGTCCAACCATTAACCTAGCACTGCCAAGTCCACCACAAAACCATGTCCCTCAGTGCCACAGCTACACGTCTTTTAAATACCTCCAGGGATAGTGACTCAACCACTTCCCTG
>NW_008824187.1:2433274-2438289 GCF_000699105.1 Pygoscelis adeliae | reverse complement strand
ACAGGGGCACGATCACTTCCCTGCTCCTGCTGGCCACACTATTTCTGATACAGGCCAGGATGCCGTTGGCTTTCTTGGCCACCTGGGCACACTGCCGGCTCATGTTCAGCCGGCTGTCAACCAGCACCCCCAGGTCCTTTTCCGCCAGGCAGCTTTCCAGCCACTCACCCCCAAGCCTCTAGCGCTGCGTGGGGTTGTTGTGGCCGAAGTGCAGGACCCGGCACTTGGCCTTGTTGAACCTCATACAGTTGGCCTGGGCCCATCGATCCAGCCTGTCCAGGTCCCTCTGCAGAGCCTTCCTACCCTCGAGCAGATCAACACTCCTGCCCAACTTGGTGTCATCTGCAAACTTACTGAGGGAGCACTCGATCCCCTCGTCCAGATTGTTAATAAAGGTATTAAACAGAACTGGCCCCAATACTGAGCCCTGAGGAACACCTGAGTCAGACCTGTTCAATGCACAGTGAAAAGGCCTGTGGTGGGAGGATTATGAGCAGGAGAGGAAACCTTCTGCTGGATTTTTAATTGTAAGAGTGAGGTGGTTGTATCTGCAGCCCACGTGTCTGCAAGTGCTCTCTGTAATGACAGTTTATTTCTGGTGTTTTGCCCAGGGTTTTGATGTGGTATACTGAAGGGTTAATAATGGGCAGCAAAAAACAACTTGGAAAAGTTCAGGCTGAAGAAATAATAAGAAATGAGATTCTATAACAACTTAATTCTTCTACAAATAAGTTAATCAAACCCAGACTACAAACAACCCAATGAGTTTAAGAAATTAAGAAGCTATAACCACTATCAGATGTTATAGGTCATAAGGGGAACAATCTTCCATCTTTACATCAGTCTGACCCTGTTCCTGGAGGTCTTGAAAAATAGCCACGTTCTCAATTTCATGCTGTCTTATTCTCTGTATATTTCTGTATATAAAAATACTTATTATTTCTTAATAATTTTATGAACTTGTGAAAACTTGTCAGTAATGCACCCCAGCCCAAAATGAGGAACAAAACTATTATGCTGGGTAAAAAGCTGGCCTTTGTGCAGAAATCATAGCTGTTTTCTTGGGCAAGCATCAAGGGAAAAGGTGGCTCAGTCAGGATTTGCTTTGGGTTTTCCTAAGACTCCAGTCCTCTGGCAACCTTAGGCCCTCTTGAGGACAGAATGCAAACCCTCAAACAATGCTAGACCTGGCTTCTTTGAAGAGGCTTTGCTTCACTCTAAAGGGAGCTCAGTTGACCAGCCACTAGTGGCTTCTAAGGTTGCCCTCTTTCTGCCCCTTGCTTTCTGACAATGTGGACAGCCAAGTTTGCTTCTTTTCTGCCCTCCAAGATGAAGGAAATGAGTGGTAGAAAATGGGCCACACTTTTTCCTACAGTTCAACCACAAAAAGGCAGCAACATAAATTAATTGTAAAGGATGTAGAGGCCACTGCTACTGAGCTGTTGCAGCCAGTTCTCATATTATTATTATTCCTAAGCATCCTAGAAATAAGTGACACGCTCCTTTTGGGAGGGGAGGAGGTCCAGAGTATTACAATCATCAAAAAAAGATAGAGAAAAATAACAATGTGTTACCATTCTGTGCCTAAAATTTACGCCGTAAGCAGACCCTGGTAGCAGTGACCCACAAGACTGAATAAACCAGCCCATTAAAAAGCTCTATGCTATGTTGTGAATTGAAAACATGGTCAGCTGCCTGTTCTCTCGGGATCCTGACTGGCTTGCTTATAATACCAGAATCATAACCCTGTTTTGTTTGGTTCTGCAGAGGGTGGAAAAGGAGAGAGGACAGGAGGAGGCAGGGAGCTGTTTGTTATTTATGACCATATGTCATTGTACTAGCTATGCAGAAACCAGAACAGTGACTTTAGAAGGAAACTCACTGAAAAGATTTTAAATTGATTTAATTAATTCCTCCCTCCCTCTCTTTTATCTCCGTCTGGAAAGAGCTGGCCTGTGTGGCTTTTGTATGGTTCTCTGCAGGATCAGGTGCCAAACTGTAGTAATTAAAATGGGGAGTGAGGAGGAGGCGGTAAGACAAAAAGCCATTTTTCTTGGCACACACCTCTGGTACAGTGTTACAAAAATAATTTGCTCACAATGTTTTCCAATTACTCAAAACTTCAAAACCCTGTTAAAACCAGCTCCTCACGGGGGTGGGATGGGGGGGTGGGGAGGGAAAGACGACAAAATTTCATACATTAGTTACCTTCTTTGAACTTACACATTACTTCAGAGCCTATTCTCATTATAGCTAGTCTTAAGATGACCTGGCTTCAATAATACATTGATTTAGAGTTCCTGAACAGAGAATGTTGTAACTATGAGTTGTTCATATCTGTAACTGGCACACTGGCAGGGGTGTTCTAGAGATACAGAGAAAACAGTTACTGAAAAGGTAATCTCAAGAAGTATTTTAGGCAGATACTAATCAATATGAAATAAGCGAGGAGAATTTGTGCCACTATGTCAGGTAATTTGGAAGACACCAAGATTTGTTTCTGGAAGAGAAATTCAGGCTGAACTGATATGGAATAAATCAAACAAGTGAAGGAGTACTTATCTGTACTCCACAATTTCTTTTAAAATGACTGTAATATGTTGTGTTGTTGATAGGATTTATGGAGACTCAGAACAATGGCCACCATCGTTGATCTTGAAGGGAGAAGGAAGAAAAGCCTATATTTATAAAACATTAATGGTATACAAATATATCCTTTTCCACTCAGTCCCAGCATAGCCAGTTTTGCTATGCTTTTTCTGTGGGAACCACTCCAAACTGTTAGTGTCAGTCTGACTTAAATCCCTTCACTACACAATACAGCTAAAGAGAGCCAGATCGAGCCATTCTATTACGAATTTCTTATCCTAGTAAGTAACAGCCAGATGAGTGCGTGAAAGGGTAGAAATGGAAGTTCATTCTCCCAGCCCACTAATTTACAGTCCACCATGCAGGAATTGTAATGTAATAGTATTGTATGTAGGCAGGGTATTTATCCTCCACACATAGCGTGGTTGCTGTTTGCACAGTCTATGCAAAAACTCAAATTTATTTAAGGAAGGAAGGATATTTTGGTTAAAGAGCGAGGGTAAGACTAGACATAGCATCTCTGAGGTGAAAGCAGCATCACTAGTAATTTAACAATCCCCAAATATTTTTTCCACCCTGCATGCCCTTTCCTAAAAGATGGAGTTTATGAGAACAGTTCTTCAGATGCTAAATAGATTGTAATACTTAAATTCTCATTCATGTGAAATTTGTCACAACTAAGACACCATAATGAGCTATTCGGAAAGCAGAATCAAGTTATGTTTACAGTGCTTTTATTAGCACTCTGCTGTGAGTTACAAGATGCTTACAGACAGCTTTTCTTTCCTCCAAGTTGTGTACTTTTTTTCTATTTAATAAACACTGATTTGTGTCTCCAGCCAGCAGAGCTTAGCGTACTGTCACAGCTACTGTGACAGCATCATTTTGCTTTATCTTGATGAGAAAGTGTCCTTTGCAACCAGTACCAGCAATGTTCACAAAGACAGATGGGACGCAAAGGGAGCAGAGGTGGGGGGCAGAACTCTTGAGCACTGAATCCATTGCCGGTGCTGATTCACTTTAGGACTAAGGGTATGCTTCATTGCTCATGAAGGGCAAGTGCTATTATTCAATGTATTAGGTATATAAGTGGCTTTTCAGGCTTAAAGAAGTTATTTAGGCAAGTAGCAAGAGAGCCAGAATGTCACCTTGCCTTCCTCCTGGAGATGAAGGTGTATGTGTAGAAGCTGTTTTTGGAAGGATGTTGAGGTCTTCACTGAGATGGTATGGGTGAAATTTATATGTCTGGAGGCTACTGTAAATGACCCTTCTTGATGTCTGACAAAAAATTAGGGTGATGAAAGCTCCAAGGAGATTTAGATGGGAGTAAGGTTGTGACAGAGGTGTGAAAATATCCTTGGAGGCAAAAAAATGTATATATATTTCATAGCTTTTGTCAACTGAACTCACTGAGTGTGCCAGCAGCTCCCCCACCACCTCATCATAACAGGCACCTCAGGGTTTTGACCCATTCTGGTCACAAGGTCAAAGGCAAGGGAAAAGTAGCAAATGATCTGAAAAAAAGGTGTTTCCAGAAGAAGAGATTTTCAATGAAGTTGTCCCTATTTTTTCTTATTTATCACAGAATCATAGAATGGTTTGGGTTGGAAGGGACCTTAAAGATCATCTAGTTCCAACCCCCCTGCCATGGTCAGGGACACCTTCCACTAGACCTGGTTGCTTAAAGCCCTGTCCAACCTGGCCTTGAAGACTTCCAGGGATGGGGCATCCACAACTTCTCTGGGCAACCTGTTCCAGTGTTTCACCACCCTCATAGTGAAGAATTTCTTCCTTATATCTAATCTAAATGTACCCTCTTTCAGTTTAAAGCCACTGCCCCTTGTCCTATCACTACATGCTGTTGTAAAAAGTCCCTCTCCATCTTTCCTGTAAGGCTCCCTTCAGGTACTGGAAGGCTGCTGTAAGGTGTCCCCGAAGCCTTCTCCTCTCCAGGCTGAACAACCCCAACTCTCTCAGCCTGTCCTCATAGGAGAGGTGCTCCAGCCCCCTGATCATTTTCGTGGGCCTCCCCTGGACTCGATCCAACAGGCCCACGTCCTTCTTATGTTGGGGGCCCCAGAGCTGGACGTACTACTCCGGGTGGGGTCTCACCAGAGCAGAGGGGCAGAATCCCCTCCCTCAACCTGCTGGCCACGCTTCTTTGTATGCAGCCCAGGATTTGGTTAGCTTTCTGGGTTGCAAGCGTACATTGCCAGGTCACGCTGAGCTTCTCATCCACCAACACCCCCAAGTCCTTCTCCTCACGGCTGCTCTCAATCCATTCTCCACCCAGCCTGTATTTGTGCTTGGGGTTGCCCCAACCCAGGTGCAGGACCTTGCACTTGGCCTTGTTGAACTTCATGAGGTTCGCACAGGCCCACATCTCTAGCCTGTCCAGGTCCTTCTGGATGGGATGCCATCCCTCT
>NW_008824187.1:2423259-2432635 GCF_000699105.1 Pygoscelis adeliae | reverse complement strand
CCGGACTGCCACGACTTCTCAAATACGATGGATAGTGGCTTAGCAACTTCATCCACCAGTTCCCTCAGAACCCGCGGATGGATCTCATCAGGTCCCGTGGACTTGTGCACCTTCAGGTTCCTCAGATGGTCTCAAACCTGACCTTCTCCCACAGTGGGTGGCTCTTCATTCTCCCAGTCCCTGCCTTTGTCTTCTGTGGCTTGGGCAGTGTGGCTTGAGCACTTGCTGGTGAAGACCGAGGCAAAAAAGTCACTGGGTACCTCAGCCTTCTCCACATCCTGGGTAACCAGGTCTCCTGTTTCCTTCTGGAGAGGATTTATAACACTCTTTGACTTCTTTAAACAGGAGGGTTTAGTTTTGTAACCAGGAATCTATAAGTACTTTTTCATCTGATGTCTCACTACATCTGATTGTCTTAAAGATGTAGACTCGGAGTGCTGTCTAAAATGAGTCACATGTAACATAACAAAGTCACAGGAACAGTGGTCAATATGCCGGTCACATGCAAGTACGAATATCCTGGAAAGACAGACAACCTTTTCATAATGTAGGTTATTTCTGGGGCAGGCCTAACACTGCTACCAGTGTTCGTCTATTTTTCACTGCTGAAGCATCAGTAGGAGCGTTGAAGTAGCATAGAGCTTGATGAGTCAAAGAGCCTAGATATGTACCTATGTAAGAAGGATTCCTCAAAACAAGGTCTAAAAAAAAAAAAGTAAAAATAAAAACACACTCAAAAACCTATAGGCCATTAAGCGTAGTAGGAGAGCAGTTCACTGAGGAACGGTTCATTGAGCAAAAGCATGCACTGTGTGCATTTGGCAGTAAATGAGAGAAATTGCTTCCCTTCATGCTACACCCGTCCACGTTATTTTTTGAAGCACAGCACCTGCGAAGAATGCAATTGGTTTAGCAAGGAATAGTTCTGATCCACAGCAAACAAAAAACTCAGCACATTCCCCATCATGTGTGGTAGAGATGGATGGAAGACCATGGATGATACGCTCTTGCTTTCTCTGTCTCCTAAATCTACCAAGCTGAGCATTCATTTTGAGATAAGCCAGTGATTTGTACAGAGGCCTAAACACATGGGAATGCACTGTCCTGCTGAGTGACAGGCAGCTGATGAGATCCCCAGAACATGCCTTTGCAGAGAGTGGCTACTTGGTGTGATCTGACAACTTCATCAAATAGAAGTTTGAAATATCACTAGAGGAGATGTTGTCCTTTGCCTCTTCTACCTTGACAAAAAAAAGCTTTACTTGCTTTCTACATAATGACATCTTGCCAGCTGTAAATGGGAAATTTCCAATGTCTGTAATTCCCTGTCTTACAAGCACTCTCTCTGCTTTGTGTTGTCCACTCTATCTAGAGAGGTGTGACATGCTAGAAAGGGCTGACTATCAAATGGTGATCAAAAGACTTGCAAGTGTGAAGTAGCTTTAAAGTGACTCAGATGAGGCTAGGAGTCTGTTAGTTTCAGTCTTGAGTTGTCATTAGTTGATGTATCCTACACAATTACTGTGACTTTCACCTGCAGTTACATAACTCATAAACTTAAAAAGTTTTTTTTTCTATTTACTGAGAATTTTTTTCATAGAAGTTTCTGAATATACAGTATTAGTTTATTTCAAATTTTTTTCTTTTCAAAGAAACCTTCTGCTACCCAGGCTTTTCTGGATTCTCTTCTAAGCTTATCTGAAAAGAAAGACACTTCTTTCTTGAAGACTACAGATGCCAACATGTATTTGACTGTAAGGCAAGGGAAACAGTTTCCAATCCGAGCTATCTGCTCTGTTGAATGTTACTGCCACTGCAGAAAGCACAGCTGAATGGGACATGTATCTGCTCTTGACACACCGCAGTTTACAGTCCAGCATATGAACAGAAATGGCTGCACGTTTGGGGTTAATACAGCAGGACCTAATGTGCAGTAGCCCCTGTTCTATTCAGCAGAGAGGGACAACTGCAAAGACAACAACTGCTGCTGCCACTTAGTCAAGTGTGCTGGCAGGCATTAAACAACAAGGTTTCCATCTTGCTGAGAAGCTAAATTCTTTATTGTCCAGCTAGCAGACAATCAAATATGCTATAAGCCTTCCTATAGTGCCACATCATGTAGTGTAGTGATCAGCACACAAAGAATGTTAATTATTTGAATCTATAGCTCGTAGTTAGGTTGCTTTGTGCTAGTCGCTGCAAGCAAGTTTTAAGGAGATAAGAGACACAGGGGCCTCACACAGGGGCCTCATAGATGATCTTTAAGGTCCCTTCCAACCCAAACCATTCTGTGATTCTACTAATAGCTTATGCTGTTATAAACAGCACTTTGCTTGATTAATAATAAAAATAAAAAAGATTTGTGGAGATCACCAATATTTCCCCTGTTTGGTGGGAGAAAAAAAGTCTCTTGAAGAGACAGCAGGTATTTTTGAAAGCAAAATATATCCTCATGGATAAAGCTTAGTCTTCTTTTCAGAAATAACTGAATCACTTTGGCTAATATTAAAAGCAACAACAGTAACAAACTAAAATAGGAAATCAGGCCAAGACAGATACTAGACACAGAAAATATCATCCTAGATAGTAAATTTCTAGCTAAGCCCAAATGCAGAGAACCAAAAAGGGGCCCTGGTACGAGAAAGTATTGGGTAATTTTACTAATTGGCATCATGACCCTAATTGGTCATCAGAGGACCAGTAATGTCATATCAATAATATTATGCCTGGTTCAGGAGCAAGTCTTCCAAGAGACTGTCTGTAGCATGCAACAGCAGGTAATGCTAGGTGAGAATTTGTTCCTGCACCTGTAGGATGGGATTGATTACCCCAGACTCCTGCCTAAGAGGGCAGGGATGCAAAAAGAAAAGGAACAGGTCTTTTCTATGTTTCTAAGTAGTGAGGAATATTTCACCACAAAGGAAGCAGAACTGATTTCTTTTAGTAAAAGAAGTTGAAACTTACATTGTCCTACTAATAACAACGGCATGTGTAGTGCTCAGGAAAGGAATACTTTGTTTCATAATTTTGGCAGCCTCCTTTCCTCTCTCCTACACCTCTATTTCTGCTCTCATCAGATGCATCCTAATTGCAGATTCACAAACCAGTGAGTTTCATGGGTCAAGAGATCTTTAGCCTCTTTGGGATTACATAGTATTAGTAATCCATTTTGTTGTTCCAGTCCAGTGAAGCAGTGACCTTATGAAGGAAAGAAATGTTTCCACACACACACAAAAAAAGCCTATTTAGTACATTTGTGACATTTTTTAGCATTAAATCCATTAAGAATACAGTTTGGGAGTGCAAACAAGCACGGCGAGTTGTAATACTTGCTAGTAAATTGCCTGGCTTTTGACCCTTAAAATTGAGATTGTTAAATATAAGGATAGAGATAGATTTAAGACAGGATCTCAGTTTAAAGGCACCTGTCAAGATACTTTCTCTCATCTGTAAGATATCTCCCCTCAGGTTGTTCTTTATACAGCAAGACCCTAAAGAGCTTGAAATTAAAATCTGTTTCAGCTTTGCTTGTCTTTTTAATTTTTTTAAATGGTTACTTGTCTCTGTTAAATGTAGACAATTTGTTTATTGTAGGGTAGCACAGAAAACATCACTCATTTCAGTGTGAGGTGTGATGAGGGAAATCTGAAGAATATGTCTGAAAAGAGAAACTGGAGAAATAAAGAATGTGAAATTCTGTTTAAGAATGTTTGCTGCAAAATATGAAAAATTACATTTTATACTTAATATAAATTCTGATTTGAGTATGCAAACAAATAAGTGAATTAGTCAAAATATTTCTTTCTGATAATGTTGAAATTAATTATACTTACACTGCCAATATGCATTGTGTGAGCCTGTACAGTTTTTGCGCTTGTGCTCACATAAAGTAGTCTAAATAATAGAACCTGAGAAAGCTGGAACAAAATGTCCTCTTCTGCCTTTGAAAATTCTGTTAGCTTCACTGAAATTGGCAGGCTCCCTCCCAAACTCCTTCCCTGCAGTCAGACCACATTACCTGTTGGGGGAAAAAAAAAAATCAAGCTGCCTGATTTTGAATGTAGTTTTAAGGATGCTATATGGAAAATCTTATTTAACTTAGACATCATCAACATTGCTTAGAAGGGTGTGATATTATTTTCAGAATAACTTTTGGTCTGTGTTTTTGCATGTGCTTAGTTATCATAATTTCAGAAACAAAGATATTAACATGAAATCTTTCCCAGTGCATACGGATATTGATGGCTGAAATGGTGGAAGAGCTTTAATTTGGTTGGTGGCAAAGAAGAAAGGGAGTTCAGGCTGGATCATGACGAGCTTACATATCTGTCAGGCAAAGGATGCAGGAGCCTTAAGGGCCCTTGTATTGACTTATTTCACTGAAAGATAGGAAACAAAAGGAGTATTAGCTTTAAAATCACTTGTTAGAAGCATTTGTAAGCATTGCGAGGTGGTATGTCCGTCTTACAGTGACTCCTGAAATGACAAGGGACAACTAGATTTTAATACATAAGTGACAGAAATGGCCTTTCACATGTTCAGTGATTTATTCAGTTTCTCAAATCAGTTTATCACTTCACTATTTAAAATACTGAACGCAAATCAGGTGTGGTGGACTCTTCCCAGTGGGCATCAATATTTAGCCTAAACATCTGCAAAAACAGTCAACACTGGTTCGTGTTAGACCTTACAACTTTGATCTTAAGAGAACAGAGGCAGCGAGAACCATCTCATCATCATGAATCTCATCTCATGCATCATCTGCATGAATAGTGTGGGGGTGGTGGGAGCTCTGGCTTGCCTGATTTTGTCAAAGGGGAACCCCGGGAAGGAATTCAGTCTTGTCATAGGCACAGCTCTCAGCAGCTTGTTGCACAATATCACTCTCAAACACTGCCTTAATTTTAGTAAGTCTCCTGCAAAGCCCACTGAATGTGAAATCTTCTACCAGCATAGGCATTTTTTTATGTGCAAATGGAAATGGGGTTATAGTAACTGCACTTTCTCAACACCCATGAAAAGGAACCATGTCCTTCATTAGCTTACATTAGAAGTATCTTGCTAGCTCAAATATTTTATTTCAGCAACAAGGTGGGGGGTTAAGTTATTTTTGCATTTTTATTGGTGCCTATAATTATTTTTTCCTCTTTTTGCCCATTTTTTTACCAATGGCCACAGCATGCTCATTGTTGCCTGCAGGTCAGGTTCCAAATGAGACAGCTGTTCTGATTTGGACACAGGGTGGACGGCATCTCCCTGGCAACTGGAGCTGCATAAAAGCTTCCTGCATGGATCTGACTGATACTTTTGTTTCTTCCCTCATTTTAGTAGCCATCACTCATGGGGGAATGGATACTGCAGGACTAGGTAGGATATAATGCACAGATACACAAGTAGTGGAACCTCGGCAATGGCGTATGTTTTAATTTCCTGCACAATGGGATCCTGATATCCTTTCAAAATTTGTTTTATATTTAAAATGTATTCTTGTGTGTTCAAACACATACATATATGGTTAGGTTTCATTGTTTGTGTGAAAATATTCTCCAGGCACATGCCATCAAATAGGGTTTGCTTTAGTTAACTACAGTGTTGAAGCCAGCATAGAGAGCAGAAGGACATAAACTGCCTTGTGGAATAAGAGACCTTTATGCGCATTGACTATCACTTTGTTTTTATGTTTCTCTGTTAGAGAAAATTAGCAGTTGTTTTTGTTGGCAAAAAACACTTCTGAATTATTGGAGACATCACTCTATTCCTGACGTCAGCATCTCACCTGATGCCAGCTCCTTCACCCACCAGAAACAGAAATCTAGCTGGGTTTGGGAAGTCCCTTGATACAAAACATCAAGGCTCTTGAATCAGTGGCACCTTGATACTTTTAAACATTCTTGTCCTTACTGTATGGACATTGTCCAGACTATATAAACCAGAAAGTTTTAAGTCAAGTGTGAGCTTAGTGTATAGTCTAGAGGTACCAACAAGCCCTTGCATTTGGGAAAACGTCCTAGAGAGTCGACTCTCCATTTGCTGCCAGTGAAGGTACACACATAGATTACAGGTATCCATGAATCTTCTCCACTCTGCCTCTATATTTGGCCCTGGGAATTCCCAGCCTTACCTTGCTCTTGCTCTTTGACTTCAGTGGGAGCTCTTGGCTTCTGTTTTGAGGGGTCCCTCATTGTATTGTAAAATTCTGTTTTATACTACTTGGAAATGCAGGGAAAGCCCCATCTTCATGGTTTTCATATCCTCTCCCTCCCTGTTGAGAGAAAAGGGAGAGGGGGAAATGGTGTAACTTAGAAAAAGTAACGGAGAGCCCTTTAGCAAGGTGAAGTGTTGCGTTAGCAGAGCTGCACTGTCTCCCTTTACGACTGCGTAGACTGCCTTATTTCATGGACTTGCAACTATCACTGCTACTTCAGTTACCTTGCTGCCCGTGGCACTGAGGAGCATGCACCTTAGCTCAGAGTTTCAGCTCTCCCTCTTGCTTGTGACCAAACCCAAAACCTCCAGAGGGAAATGACAGGAGCTCTACCAGTGCACCCACCTGCATGGGGGTTGCTCCCCTTGTTGATGTGCACCAGTGCCCACTTCTCTGTGAGTGCAGGGCAGAGGGATGCCTGCGGTTGGAAAGTGCAACTGCTGGATGCAAAGGACAAATGAGGATGCAAGACTTGGATACAAAAAAAGGTGTAAAACTAGAGAGAAAGTATGTAAAAGTAAGTCACCATGGCTGTTACCAAAAACCTATCATGGCTGTTCCCACAATTAACACCTTTCATCCTGTCAGTTCAATTCTCTCTCCTTGTGCAGATTTGCCTCTTATACATCCTTTTTAGTTTTTTTTTTTCTTTTGCCTGTTTGCACTAGATGGGTTGTCTGGCTTTGGGTGTTTTTGTGTAATTGCTGCCAGATGCCTAGTTCAAGACTTGGATACAAAAAAAGGTGTAAAACTAGAGAGAAAGTATGTAAAAGTAAGTCACCATGGCTGTTACCAAAAACCTATCATGGCTGTTCCCACAATTAACACCTTTCATCCTGTCAGTTCAATTCTCTCTCCTTGTGCAGATTTGCCTCTTATACATCCTTGAAGGCATTTTAGTTACTTTTTTTCATTAGCCTGTATACACTAGATGGGTTGCCTGGCTTTGGGTGTAATTGCTGCCAGATGCCTAGTTAACTTAGGAGTGAAACATATACTCAGTGAAAAACAACCTGCCAAGAACACTTACCTAATGACCCAGCCTCTGCTAATTACTTGCTTGTGCAAACAAGACTTCCATTTGCCAGATATAGTGCTGAGTGGTGCAAAAACGGAAACAAAACCACATACATGCAAAAAGATGTTTTGTGGCGGACATGGACTACAGCAAATGGCATGTCCAGAGGGCACTGCCAAGGGCCTTCACCCTTCATGCTTGAGGTTGTGATTACTTCCTTATAGTGCAACTGGGTGCTAATTACAGCTTTATGGTAGCTGGGCAGCAGCTAGGGTGGCTGGAGAAAGCAGGGTCTTGTAGCTTTGCTGCTTGAGAGGGGATCTTTGCTCAGGACAAGGGGTTTTCTGTCAGGAAGAAGGAAGAATATTGATTTCTCTAAAGTCATGAGGTCTCTGGCAAGCCATAAGGCATTGTACTGCTTTATTAGAGAAGGGGAATAGAAAAGCAGCATGAGATGGATATGACTAATAACAATGGGAGGCCTCAGGCCTGTTTTTTGGTTTGGTTTTTTTTTTGGTAGTTTGACTCTCTCTGTGAAGGTTAACTAGGGAGAAACCTCTTCGCGACCAGAAAGCTTTCCAGACTAAAATATTGCAGCTGTGCCTTCTGGCTCCTTGGTGTCTGAAGGCTGCAGGGCTGATTGGTTGAACAGCTTAGTGGAAAACAGAGGCAAGTCTCCTTCTTTTCCTAGAATTTAGGACTTAAATAGCTTTAAAGTCACTTCCGTGTAGGAAAGTAGCACATGTGTGGGCTATTCACCTCTTTTTATTTCAATTTAAAGATAAGACTTATTTTTCTGCCTCTCCTGTAATTCCTTACTGTGTTGTAAGCCTTAAATTAAAAGGCTGGGAAGAAGAAAGTGACCTAGTATAGGATTTTGGAAATGAACAGTTAATGGAATTGCAATGTTTGGGACAGAAAGTTTGGTGGGAGACTTGGAAAATCTAGCTGGGAACACACAACTGCCCTCTATCTATGGAAGTTTTGCAAAGCATCAGCACAAGAGTAGCAAAATAAGTTGATGTCTGTGGGAGCTGGGCTACCTCTGCCTGTCTATACAAGCATGTAACAGGCTAGCTGTTGTATTTAGGACTTTTTGGGGGCAGGCGAATGAAATGCTGTGGATGCTGCTATCTCCCCAGCTGTACAGGAGAATGGGTCAGGTGGTTGCTTGTTGGCACTTACTTACAAAAAAAAGGCTCTTTATTTCCAAGGGTTTCCACTTTATTTCCATGAGCTTTCTCAAACTGGTTTGCTAATATGCTCCTTTCTGCTCGCTGTGTGCTGAAAATGAAAGAGTAATTCTCTCTGCATGCCTACTTAGTATTTTCTCTCTCTTGCAGAAGTTTTAGGGACCTTTTTGTGAGCTGGTGTCAATATTTTTGTGCCAGCCGCTGTTCAGAGTGAGAGCTCCTGGGAGCAAGGCTCGTTAAAGTGCAGTCCTGGCTTTTGCAGATAGGCTGCTTGATAGAGTGCTATTTCTTGGTGATCTCTCGTTCCTCTGAGGTAGCAAAACAAACAATGGAAATAATTTATGCTTGACTCTGATCCACAGCTTTTCTCAGACCTTGGCATAAATCCATTGGAAAGCAAGTTGTCCTGGCTGAATTCCCTAGTGAAAAGGAGCTGAGTACTTCATTTTCTCTCCCATCAGTGTATATCACAAAACTAGTCTAGCATTAATTGCACAGCAATCGTTGCAGCAAAGCATCTCTGACTGCAGTGACGGGGGAGAGGCTGGTGTCAGAAAGCTAACCTGAAGTCCCTGAAGTTTCATCCAAAGCCTAATTAGGTTTAGATGACCTTTCCATTTGGATCAGGCTTTGGATCTGACCTAAGAAGAGCAGCCTGAGGCAAGGATGGTCAGAAAATATAAGGTTCAGAGAGCTGGAGGAAAACAGTCCAGCTTTTGCCTGTGCTACTCTTGACTGAGATCATTGTTAGAAATCCCAGCCTGCATGAACATTAAAGACTTTCTCAAACTCTACACTGAGTTTAATATGTAATCTCTAGTGAAATCTTTTTCCACGGCTACCTTTAGGAGGAGAAACAAGCAAGAAAAAGTTATTCATGGGAATGCATGAACACTGTAATATCCCATGGGAAAACCCCTCTTTGTTTCTGCCTGTCTGCTCCTTTTTTAAGGAACATTT
>NW_008824187.1:2377870-2423232 GCF_000699105.1 Pygoscelis adeliae | reverse complement strand
GAAGGACTCTAAAAAAGTCCTTCAGAGTTCTCAAACTTTAATAGTTCTCAAAGCAGAAGTTTCAGAAGGCCCCAGGGGGGTTATTTTAATAGGGAAAATTTGTTCTCTGTATATGCAAAATGGTTTATTGAGATCGTAGCAATTCCCTTGCTCCATGCAAGAGGAAATCTCCCCTCAGTCAGTCTCCAAAAATCTGATTCAACAGCAGCACTCTCATTTTGCAATTTCCCATTGATTTGCTTCCTGGTGCCTGTCATAAATAACATAATCCTCGTTACGTGCTCCATCTTTCCACTTCCCAGGGCGCTCTGTATTTCCCTTGAGTCTTTTTTTCTTCCTTTTCAACCTTGTGTACGTGTTCTGATTAGCGAAACCGAAATTCATCTACTTTTTCTCTGGCTTCCCCATTTCAGATGTTAGTATCCTTATCTTCCGTGTTTTTCTTTCCCGCAGAAGTCCAGAGAGACATAGAAGTTTTGCTCTACAATGTGCATACTTTCCCCTGCTTATTTACATTTTCCTGAAATCCATGTGATTTCTTTTGCTAAGAAGTTAAAATACCCACAAAGAAAGCAGCAATCCTAAAACTTGATCTTTTGAAAATTAGGAGAAAGCAGAATAAAATCAATCAACTGATGCTTTACAGTTTCTTTAATAGCCTCTGGTCTTTTGTATTTTTTGTAAGCTTTCTTTATGGATACATATGCAGCTATGACAATCCCTCACTAAGTCTTAGGGGGAAAGCTAATCAAGACAAATGACACAACGTAGCATTCAGTCTCATTTCTGAAGAGTAACAACTTTGTAGTCCCTGGACCTGAAACTCCAAATTTTGGGTCTTTTTTACTGATCAGAGCAAATAGCTACTAAGTTTTTAATGAATTCACCAGCTAAGTGTGCTGTGACCACTGAATGGAAGGCACCTGACTGTCTCCAGGTCAGTAGTTATGTAAGAGCATCAACAAAGACAAAAGAGCTAAAACTCAAATCATTAAGGTTACTATAATCACATATCTGGAACGTCTGCAAAATTACTTTGAAATGTTGCTCTATCTGTACGGTTGTGGAAAAACCTACTTGTTAAAGAAAAACAAACAAATAAAAAATAGTGGGGGATTCTGGAAGAAAAAGCAACAAACAACATTAGTCATAGAGAATGATAATCCTTTCTATTTGCTTTTAAACGATCTTCTAGAATTCTTTACCAGAACTACAAGCATATCTAAAAGTAATGATTCTCCATTGAATTTTAGAAGGGTTTTTCTCCCCATAAAACTAGCTGAAAAGAAATCTATTCTGCAGCACTTGTTAGTGAGGACAAGAAATGTACTCAACTCCCAAGTTTCTCTCAGTTACTCTGTCATACTTGTAGATATATATGGCTGTTGTATCGTACATGACCTTATTCAGTGTGGTTTCTGAATATTTGATTCTGTGGAGATTTTAGCCTCTTGGAAAACTCTTGAATATCTCCCAAGACATTTTTCCCTCCCTTTGCCTGTTTCAGTTTACTGTTGCACATGATATTCCTCGGCTGTGAGGGCAGGACAAAAGGCTCCGGGACCTTTTGCAGGAAAACCTCATTCAGTCGTGGCCAGTTCCGCAGAGCAGATAACATGGTTTGTAGGACCACGCTGTAAGCCAGTTCAGTGAACTGATGCAGGCTGGTTGCTTTCCCCAGAGATCGGGGTTAGACTTTGGCCATACAAACCCCTTGACAGAGCTTCAGAGGTGGAGGAAGATTATGGTAGTGCCTGGGGCTGCTCAGGGAAGGGTGGAAAACCTTAAACTATGTTTTGCTGTGAGAAAGGCCCTGACTTGTAACCATCTTCAAAGCTCACAGGTTACTAGCTTTGATTTCCTCCTGTTTTCTGTCAGAATTGTTTTGCATAGCTCATATTGTTATCTTTAGGCAAATGAAGAGCTTGGGAAGTTTCTCCAAGAGAGGCATTTACAGTTCTGTTTTAAAAATGCAGCAAGGATGCAATATTTAAGGAGATGCAAATGGCACCTCAAATTCTCTGATGATATTTTGACCCAAGGAGCGAACCTATTTTCCCCTCAATTGACTTGGTAATGAAAGGATGGAATCCTGGAAACATTTATTAGCTGCTAGGTGAACTGGAAAGAGACAAGTACTTTGGTATGGTCTCAAGTCTTTATCAATTAGTAAATGCAGATGTCAGAGAGACACCAAACAATATGAATCCTGCACCAGCAGCAGTGCAGTTCACATTGCCTGCCTGGCTTTCTGCAGCTTAAATTCTCTGCATGTTAGCTTGGCAAGAGGTTATATTTTAAAAAGTCATTACTGTTAAATCGATGCTATTGAAAGAAGATTGGTCTTCTCAAAAGTGTTAATAACTCATCAAAGTGCATTACAAGGTGGCTGATTTAAGAGGCATTTGAATGTGAAATTAAAGTTTGATTCCACTGGTATAATACAATGTTTGTGTTTGTCAGAGATTAATTGCAAACAACATTTTGTTTGCTTACAGTGTTGCTTAGAGCGTTTTCAAGTCAGCATGCTCAGATGGGCAAGGTGAATGAGAAGATAAATTTGCAAAGCTTCCAGCTTGGTGAAGTGTTGTGGCTCTGCCTTTTGTCCTTTTTCCTATTTTGTGAAGTGTCAGTCAGAAAGCATAACGGTTTTCCGCACTTTCAATCTTCTTAGGGTGTTGGGCCATCCCAGAAGCTGAATGCTGGCACCAGCACAAATCATTTCGGTGCTGACAGGATCTGTCAGAAAATAGATATTAATAATGGTAAAAGACAGCATGTCTCCAAATCCAAGCTGAAATAATGAGTAGAACCTTGTTGTTATTTTGTTAAATATTTTCCTTCCACTTGAATTTGAGGTACCCACTGCCCTTCTGTGACCTTACAAGATATGTGTCTTGGAAGATTTCCAGCAAAATTTTCACAGCTGAACGTTGTTCCTGCAGTTGGGGAGCCTGACTTTTACAGTAAGCTTGATATAAAGAACTATTCATTACTCAACTATTTCATACACACATCTTGCTTTACATGTTTACTTCACTGTATGCCTTTCCATAGGCTCATTCTGTGGCTGCTGGGTTAGCATGCCTATACAGGAGCCTGCAGGACTGTTGGCTCCCCTTGCAGAAACAGCTTGCATTTCACCAGTTGCACAGTCCCTTTTAGCAATTCTGTGTCAGCCTGAGCAGGTTTCTAGCCACCACACACCCAGTGGGCATGCTATTCACTTTCATTTGTTTATTCATCTCTCTACCAGGGTAATCCTGAGATTAGGATACATGAGAACATATGTTTAGCACTACTGTATAGAAACTGGATGTACTGATGGGACGCTGTTACCTCAGAGAAATACCAAAGCAAGACCATTAATCTTTCATTTAGGATGCAAACTATGGATCTAGGCATTCTTTTCTTTTGTGTGGAAGAGAGAAACGCAAACCATTGATGCCAGAGATCAGTGTACACTGTGTCCTATGTTCCTATTTTCTTCCCTGTGGTTTCCCAGCTCTAGTATTCACCGCAGAGTAAGTGAATATAGAGTTAAATGCACTGTCATTCTCAGCCTATTGAACATCACATCTGTAGTTCATTAGCATCCAAATGCCTTTAAGCTGATTGTCTCCTTGGTCACACTGCTCCAGAGTTTACAGGTTGAAAGTACTAAAAGTTCAGAAATAATGGGTTGCATTGTTGCTGAAGGGAATCTGTGATTAACGGAGGTTTGCACATGTACCCTATTGAGGAAATAAAAAATGCAAAGAATTTTTCTCTTTATTGTTCGAGTGTATTCACATTTAAAAATAATAATAATTAGACAAATGTTGCTGGAGAACATGAGGCAGTTTATTCATAGTCTTCATATGTTTTGCAGAGCTTTGTTTATATGTAGGTAATTAAGAAAGAGGTTATGAACTCTAATAATAGCCAGGCTGGTCTCTTTTAAGGAGTTAGTTTGAATTGGAGTGAGGTAAGAGAAAGGATTCTTGCTAACTTTTCTCTCTCAGATTCTCAGCTATGCCAGGCTGGGGTCAAAATGGGGATGGACTCACAAAGAAGAAAACAGAAGAGCATGACTGTGTTTTGGTTAGCAGACGTATCAATCTGTGTCAGTTGAAGCATAACTGAAGCATAACATTTTTTTATTGGGAGAGGTGCTCTACTTGCTGTAGTCCCCAGTAATGGACTAAAAGAAGATACTGAAGTGTGAGAGAGAAGTGCTTAATGTGAATGCCCGAGCCTAGGATAGCTGGGGTGCTGTGCCTCAGCAAGGAAGTGCGTTAGCAGATCCATATGAGAGAATTTCTTATGCCTGTTCTCCCCTGGTAGTGACATCACTAGAGGTTCACTCAGCGATAAAAAAATATGATAACCAAACAGTGCAAAGAGATAAAAGCTGTTATCTGCTCAAAATGAAAAGGTCACTAGGGTCATGAAAAAACTTTTGCTGGAGCCATTTGCATTGTCAGCTCTTTTCATTAAAATCCCTGACCGCAAAACTTGGAGGCAAGCCAGCCTGGCACCTCTAGGATTTACCTTCACAAGTGAGGGTAAACCTCGCAAAAATCAAGCTATTAAAGTGTCTGGATCTCTTGCCCTGTGGAAAATGAGATTCTCAGTGTCCTGTGGCAGAAGAGCAGGGGAAACATCTGACCTATCTGAGGCCGTGGGTGGGAATGAACACCCACCAGTGGCTCAACTGGGGGCCACAACCTGCCGGGTTCACTGTGGCAACCATGTGCACATAGGTGTGGTTGAAGGCTCTCTGTTTCACCTACTAGTTTGCTGACTCAGGCACTGGCAGCTCACACAGCCAGCTTAATCTGCAACAAGAATATAACTAGGACCTGCTTAGCCTGTAAGGGGGGGCGCGGCATGGACTCTCCATCTTGCTCAGCTGAATGGTTTATGCTTTGCCTGGTTGCACTGCTGGGGCACTCTGTCATTTTTCAGCTTGCTGAATGCAGATACAAGTAATGTATACATTTCAGGCCTGCCACTGCCCAAGGTTATTTATGAATTAACATTTTTCTTTATCATTAAGTAAAAGTAGTTTAAGTGAAAACATATTGAATGCATAAACCTGCCAACCCCACTCAAACAGGGGACAGCAGTTGGAAAATAACATGCCAATTCAGGCAAATTTCAGAGAAAATGTTTTTTCTATCCTCATGGCCCAGGGTGAACATGATTTGAAGGCTCATTTCTGATGCAGTGATACAGTGGCAGAGCCTCTTCTTTAAACAAAATAAACCTTTGGATATCAAAGCCTGCTGAGTGTGTCAGAGAGTCAGTGGTGCAGGAGAGTTGATATACTACCTGTGGAGGCCTGGGTTGCAGTCTTGCTGTTTGCTCTGAGGTAACAGTGGGAAATGAGTTAGCCACCTCATTTTTGGATGTGCTCAGCATCCTCAGTTCATCTGAAGTCAAAGGATGCTGTGGGTTTCTAGCACTTTGTGATGAGTATCTCTTGTCGCAAGAAGGCGTCTGTGCGTTTTAGAGCAACAAACAGTTTAATTAGTGTCCTAGCCCGGAAGGCCTCAGGCTTCAAAACTAGAAGAGTCAAGATGCTGAAAATCAGGACTGTGGGACTTCACAGCAGTGAGATGCATGGAGAAAAGAGGGATGCTGGGCTGAAGTTCCTAATGAGGCTTTTATGGAACCACAATCTCCCCAGGCCTGTTGTCAGATTATGCTCGTAGTCCTATGGCCTGAGCAGTGCATGGCAGCAAGCCCCACCTCCCAAGGGATAATCATTCACCCAGCAGTTCAGATTGTGAATGTACTTGTTATCAAGGCTCAGCTGCATTTTAAAGCTAAATCACTTTGAGGGTTGTTGGCTGGGAGTCTGCTGCCGCCGGGTCTCACGGGGTAATGTGCAGAGTGGGGCTGTCCCGCAGACTCCAGTTCTGCTTGAAGGAATATCGGTATTGTACAAAACCTGCTGTCCTTGGTAAGGAGGCTAGAGACTTGACTGGCAACACCCTCTCTGGAAACTGCTTGGGCTATGTCCAGGCTTGGGCTTTCTCCTGCCCTGTGTGACTCATAACCCCCTCAGGCTAGCCCCATCCTGGCCAGCTGGCTGCTGGCTCTAGGACCTCTGTCATGGCTCCTGGCCCGTTCTGCTTCCCTTCGCCTGCACAGTGGAGGCTGGAGGGGCATGTCTGGCTTGGCAGCTATTGCACTTATCAGCCTGAACATTTCTGCTTGTCACACCATGGTGGAAAGCTTGTCCTCACCTTTCCAGCCTGCAGGACGAGATGGCTCCTTGACAGAAGGAAGAGCTTTTCATAATGACTTCGTAACATGCTTGGGAAAGGGCTCCAGCAAGCTCCAGTCTGGAGAGTGATCTTCGTGCTGACAGAAAGATTTCCATAGTTACGTGGTTATAGACACTGGTCTCTTCAGGGAGAGGGTGAAATATTCTGAATGAGAAATTGCATTTCTAAAGGCTCTCTGTAGCCTTTAAAAATATATATATCAAATTTTAATTTGATAGAAGGCACTCACTCTCTCCTGCCTGCTCTACTGTCTCAAGATGCTCTGTGCAAACCCAAGCCATATCCAACTGACACACTGATTTCTGCTTCTAGATGAAGGAATCTGAAGGGCCTGGAGTCCAGCTGGCGGTTTACAACAAACACCCATTTTGATGAGACGGTTCTTTTTCTTCCTAAAGCACTTACAAATTTAGTAGGCAAGAGAGAGAGAAAGGCAAAGACAGTGCTGTAATTTATTATTCCCATTCTACAGATAGGGAACAGAAACCCAGGCTGTATTTATGCCATCTTTTGAGAGGCAGACCTACTGCAACCTGCAAATCCAGATTTACTGTCTGTCTAGACAACTGGAAATGAGTCTCCTATGCTGACTAAAGGTTTCTCTCCAGTGAATGCAGTATATGTACCCAAAAGTACCTGGCAGCCCAGCTCAGTATGCCAGAAGCACACAACTAATATGCCATTTGCAGAACTTTGGATGTAACCAGACTTCTGCAGTCTGCAAGAAAGAGTTTCTACGATGTGCTGGCTGCCTCCGTAGTATCTCCAGGAAGAGAAGGTGGCTGGATCTGTTGGTACACTGTCCTCAAGCCGTGCTGTCTGTAGCACAAACCTTGTCACAGAGATTACATAGTTTGTTCAAAATGGATTTAAGATCCTCTGTCCTCAGAATGCAAATTCGTTGCTTTAGCAAAAGGCTTTTATTTCGTCTCCATAATTTCATCTACGTCCCTTTAGCAGCTGCCTTTTACGTAGATGTACCTTAACACCTTGACAGACCAGATGTTCGGATGCTATTAAGGCAGGCAGGTAAATTGAGTGCATCTCCTTCACAGCACAGTTACCTCCCCAGCATGTGGCAGTGAGGTATGCTCTTACTCTGAGCCATAATGCTGTAAAGACTTTGACAGTATCTGTTTGAAAAAAGTGTTTTACCTTGCTGGGCATGTCTGATGGAAGCCATCTCAGCAGAGCAAGGCACTTTCAACCCATTTATCTCATCGAACGCTGCCACTGTTCCCCCTTTTTCTTTTTTTCTTTTATTCTCTCTCACTCTTTCTTTTGTGAAATATCAAGAAACAATATCAACAGATTGCACTAGTCAAACAAGCATCTGTAGCACCTGCTTTAGCTTTTGCACCCAGCATGAATGGATGCAAAATGCGACAGGTTTGACAGATGCAACTGTCTTGGAATGAAAGCAGGACTTGCACTCTGGGGCAAGCACAGGGAGGAAAAATGGGAAGAAAAGAGTGAGAGAAAGGGACATCATTTGTATCATGCTGGCAATTTACATCCAATGCTTTCTGCTTTCCATATTCTTAGCACGTGGCAAAGAGGAGGGTTTCATTCAGACAATGAATTGGGGAAAGCTAAGGAGCAGTCAGAAGGATGCGCTACATCTCTTCCGCCCCAGAGTATTTGAGGAAATGGACCTGTGGTCAGCTTTCTGAATACAGCACTTGCTCTGTAGCATTGGCCAGGAGGTCACTGGTCTTCTGGTTTATAGTGTTTTATATAACTAGTGGAGGTACTGCCCAGAGGCCTGAACTGATTTGACTTGACAAGGCACTCCCATGGGCAGAGTTGCTACTCGCACTTCTCAGCCTGTGGAGAGTTGCAGAGCTAAATATGTGGCAGCTCTGCATTCTGTCCCTGCTCCCTCCCCACAGCACTGCTGCAACTAATACAGGGTGCCACAGAGACAGGTCTGTGTTTGGGAGGAGGGCAGGAAGGCTGGGCTCTCTTCTTAGCCCAGCTGTGCCTCTGCCTTCTCCTGCAGGGAAGCCACAAACAGGAAAGCGGGGTTTTGTAGGATCTGTTTTGTGCCACAGAAGTGACAGCAATGTCATAAACAGAGCAGCAAAGCTCCACTGAACTAGCAGACAACAGAAGTGCAAAAAAGAGAAAGTTATATATATATTATTTTTTTTATCAACAACCCCAAATCAATCAGTTATATTGGGTAATTACCAGGGGTAGCCAGTGAAATGATGGAAATAAGTGAGCTGACATCAATGCATTATTCATGCGTTAGACACTGTCTACATGGCTGTGATTGCTGTCAGACTTGGCAATCTTTTTAAAATTTTTTTTATAGGCAAACATGAGCAATAGCAAGAGGGTCCAGCCTTTTCTTCCCCTCTCCTTTCTGTTGTTTCCTCTATTCTTCAAACTGTGTAACTTTTTAAGCATGACATCTTGATGAGTGAAATACAGAACACGATACGCGAGGAATCCCAAAAGGCAGGCAGAGCATGGTACTTGACTTTCATCTCCTGTTAACCTTCAGCAATAATTTTGATGCCTTAAAAATGGTTTCCATTCTGTAAATTTGATGATGCATGATATGGAAGGGGAAGATGGTGTGAAGGGGGAGGCAAAAAGGAAGGATGAGTAATACAGCAGCTCAAAAATGTGATAACTACTAGAAAGCCCCCTTGAGGTGGTTGTGATTTTTGAAGGAAACTGTTTACAAGAAGCAATGAGAATTTTCAAACTGAAAAAAATAAATTCCTGCTTTTAGGTTATGTGTTTTACAGGACTTGCAGGCAGTTTTGTTATTAGTTGCTGCAGCATTTATGTTGCATGTGAGTTCAGTGCTGCAGGGTCCAGGCTGCTGAGTTGAAAGAAAATTGAGGGTGCTGTGCACTTTGAAAGCTCACAGCATTATCTAGTATGAGCAAAGTGTATAGGAGTAAGCAAGCATATTTGTTGCAGGGTATAGATGCCTGATGAACAGAGTCCTGAAAGAAAGCGGTAACTACGCTAATTGGGAGAAGTGTTTTATAAGTAACTAATAAACATTAATGGGCTTTAAATGTGTAACTCTTCCATTTACATACGGATTTCTGTTTCTGAAGACCTGAGACACTTTTAAAATATTTGCCTTGCAAAGACTTTGGGATTTATGTAATTATGGTTTTGGTGTTTGTTTGTTTTTATTCCCTCAAGACTGTGGAGTAGTATGAAAAGAACAGTTAATGCTGCTGATGCGTAAAATGCCTACTATGGACGGATGATGTCTTTCGCTTCAAACCTGCAAAAGTAGTTGCTTAGATTGACGCAAGCAGAGCAATCTGCTTCAGTTTCGTGGCTGCCTAACTGTTATACTTCCCTGCCCTTTGCGTATCTCATCTCTACCCAGTAGATAGCTCATTTAAGCCTTCCTCTGTGCTTTGTTTTCAATTTTCTTGTTTGTTTTGCTCTCTGAACAGGGATTTCTTGGTTGCTGCAACTCAGGTTCCAAAGGATGGCACAAGTCTGGTTTGTCTTGTCTGTATATTGTGGAACATGGACTCACACCTGATTAATGGTTGCAGAAGCAAATCCTATGCTGTCCTACTAATGCCCTTCCTATCAGACTTGGAAGAAATGGGTACCGTCTGGTCTTTCTGATTATTTGAACAAGATCAGTCACAAATACCTGGAAGGGTGTGGGGCCTGGCGGGACTACCAAACACTGTTAATTCAGGACCTGGTTTTGGTCACAGTCAGGCAAGGGAAGAATTGCTTGCTATTTATCTAGCTGTTGACTTTTAGCGTTATTGCACCATGTACTTCCAGAACCAGTTTGAATCTCTAGGTGGGCAAAGCTTGTGCTTTTTTTTTGTTTAGTTTTGAGTAACATGTTTGGGGATATTCAGATTTGATTATGGGTACTGCTTCTCTCAAGGAGTGCTGGGTTTTGGTGTTGGAGAGGGCAGGCTGAGCAGGGGATCCCAGTGGATGACACCACTACCAGATTGCCTGCTCTGAACATAAGGAAACGACGATGAGCTGCTCTGTCAACCATGCAGTCAGAAAGTTAACATTTTAAAACTTAAATGCATCAGTTTCTCTCTTAGTGTTATGACCCAGTGTGTTACAACTTGAGAAAGATCAGGGTAGTTGCGTGGTTCTGATGCCTAAAACCAAAAATGGGATAAAGCTTTCACTGCATCAGCCAAAAACATGCAGCATATTTTATAAAACAGTTTATGCCACAGGTCACATTCACCATAATTTCTTGTGCTCATTTAGCTTTTAAAAAGTTGGGAAGAAACCAGTTTTAATGGAGTGCCTAGGAAAGCAAATATGTTGCTTGTCATGTATGCAAATAATCACAAGCGATACAAACTGCTTCACATTATCATGCTAAGATCTTCGAGGAATTCTGGGTTTTCAGAAGTAGGGGTCTCTGTCTGTATGTTAAGGATTAGCCTGATGTAACAGACCTGATCAGGAAATAGCTTGAACTTTGAGAAGCATTGACCTTTCTCCCTCCCCAAACTGAAAGTGTTATCAAGAATTTTCATAAACCAAAGCTCTGAAAAGATTTAAAAAAAAAAAAAAAGTTATTTGGAGACAGCAGGTTAAGTGGAAGATTTAAGTGATCGGTCAGATACTGTATTTGATTTCAGCTTTCAATACAGGAGTAGTGGTCAACAATTTAAGCTTCATATCAAAACAAAGAACACAATGAGCACCTTTCTGACTGCATCAGACATTGCCAGATTAAAGATTTTTCAGAAATCTCCATTTCATTGCTTTGTCTGGTCCAATGGTGTTACTAACCACATAGTGGAGACCCATTTTGCTGCGCAGGGTGCGCAAGGCTCAGGTCTTACAGAGCATATACTGCTAAAGCCAAGGAGAAACATTCAGGTACTGCAAGAAGCATTTCATGCTGCAAAAGAATTGTTAAGGCAAATTTTCATCATTTGATTTAAACAGATTTTACATGAACGTAAACATGTTTACCCAAAGAAGCTTAATCAGTCAGAGGATTGGGTTATAAGTAGGAAATCTCAGAGCTAGTTAAGAATTCATCCTGAAAACTCCTTGGAACACTTAATTCAATTGTTTTTTCTTACCTCCCTCTTTCGGTACTTCTCTACGGAAGGAAGGTAATTGACTACAGGGAAATGTTTAAGGTAGTTTAAAATTTATCCAGGGCATGTAAATCCTTTTAGTTCCATTTTTATACTACCAAAGTTTCCTGTGAGCTGCCTTCAAACTGGAATGCACTTAAGCTGTATATTTGTAGAAATAAACAAACGGCCGTCTTTTTGCACATTGTCAATTATTTTTGATTTCCCCAATCAAGGGGCACTGAAGAGACATTACATAGAAGATAGACACAGACAGATGAACCTGAAGGGGAACAGAATTTGCGATGAGTGTTTGCTGAACCTAGGAAACATCATTGAAAATATATATTTATATTTCTTCATCTTCTTAAATGTTTTCCTTTCTAAAATTGCTGATGAATTGGTATATAGCCTCTTTTATAAAACATAAGTCCACCCTCATTTCAAGATCTGCTTAGGAAGCAGTCTAAATTGTGTGGTAGACTTTCAGGGCAGCTCAGTCGCAGCAGGACTTAAGAGACTGTCAGTTCAGACAGCTGAGAGAGTGGTGGTGAGCAGACAGACTTTGTTGCTGTTGTTGTTGAGGATCATTAAAAAAAATAGGAAAAAAATCCATGGTAGCTTTTTCTGTTAAGGAACTGGCATAAAGCAGAAAAGGATGCATCAAATCTTAGCCCAGAAAAAGGCTTGGAAAACGTAAAATGAGTAAACCAAAGTCAATGGTGACAGAATATTCAGGCTGTTTCGGAAGCTTTGCAGTTTACAGTTGTATTCCTATTTCTGAGCTTATATCATGAGCCCCTTCTCCTCTAGGGAACTGCATTGACATCAGAGATGGGACTGTACCGCTGGTAGCAATGGTACTTTGACAGGAGGTAGACAGAAAGTGGTTTGATTTAACTTTCAGGTATGGCCACTGAGGTCTCTCAAAGTATCATTGGTTTATGCCCTTCTTTAAAGTGATTCTGCTTTGAATCTTGTCTCAGTGAATCCAGAAATGGGGCTTACTAATGAGGAAGCCAGGATCCTTTGAGCAGGTCCCTGGGGGAGTGCAGGGACTTTCAGACTCTTTCCACCTCAACTATTCCAATTTGTATGAATCCCATAACCTAAATGAGTGTTTTAACCTTTTTAGCTAGGGTTTACAGCAGGGGTTTAAACCTGAACATATTAAATCACATCTTGCTAAGACAGAAAATTTCACTGTCAACAAGGAACATTTGTTGATGCAGTGCATGTACCCTAGCAGAATTCTGCCTCAGGCATAGTGGCAGACCTTGTTCTGGTGTGGCTTGAGCCACTGTGCCCCTCTAAAGAGAGAACTTGGAACAATGTCTTTGTGCCATTTTGTGCAATTTCCAGATATTAGATTAGTTTCAAGGCCTCTCCTGCTATCCTGACTCACAGTGATGCAGGAAGACCATTCAGGTGGCTGCAGTGAGCATGAGGAATGGTAGAATTTCCTCTGAGCAATGCCATTTACCTGTCTACTGCACAGCGTGGTCTTAGCGTCTGGAGTTACAGGAGGTTGAAAAAATTAGCAGGAAAACAGTGGATTCTCAAAAATCTAGAGGAGATGCTCAGCACAGCTGACACGTTTTCCATTTTCACATTTCCATTCTCAATTAAGAAACTGAAGTAGCTTGGTGAAAATGCAAGTGTTTGATTGCACACATAGAAATTATTTTTAAGTTGTTTTGGAGCTAACCTATAGATATATAAGTAGGAAAAGTGTAAACTCTGTCTTGTCTTTTGCTCAACATGTCATTATGGGAAAAATCCTTTTTTCCTCTCCTCTCCTGACCTCATTTGAAATCTTTCTGAACTGCTGCCTGTAAAAAAACATCAGATAGCAAACGAGGAACCAAGTTGCAGAGTTAGGGAAAGCGCCTGAGCATTTAACTGTTACCTACACTTGGCATGGGATATCTTATAGCTGATCCACAGTAATGTCCACTAAATGTCATGAGTATATTTTTAAAAAATTGAGATATTTTTCTTGGTAGAAGTATACTAACCTTGGAAATGAGATGCCATTTTGAACCTGAAAGACATTATCTTCCACTTCAAGAGTTTTGAAAAGAAACAGAGCATTTGGAATTCTTTTCAAAACATTATTACTATTTAGAAATGCATTTTGGCTAAAAGTTTAACAAGTTTGGCATTTTTAAATAAAAATACTTTATTAAAATTATCAGTACTGGTTAGAATATAAATTATTTTGTCAGCTACCTTACATAGCAGGTTTTCTTCCTAAAAAAGAAGAGGAAATAAAACCCCTTCTCCACAGAGATTTCTGCTTGTCTAACCCTAAGCCTTGTCAAACACTGTCAGCTAAGGATAATCGCAGAGCAGCAGGTCAGACAGGAGAGCTCAACATCCATATTGCATACTTGTCTCTTTTCTGGATCTGCGGTATAATACCTGGAGTATCAGCACAATGAGTAAATCTTGCTTCAGAATTACATTATAGTATTTTTCATTAAGATCAGAGAACTGCTGTGGTAGGGGCTGATATAAAACCAACCCAAACCAAACCCAAGCAAATAAACCCCACACACAACAAAACAAAGAGCCTGTTTATTGAGAAAAATGGATTTTTGTGTTGGGATATTTTCAAAAGGATGGTGACTGATTTAAGTTTTCATAAGGCAAGTAAACGTTTGAGGTAAAAATTCTTGTAAGGCAGAATTCCCTTCTTATTACACCCGTGCCACCTTCTTTACCTGTATTTATACACATATGCTGTATCTATCTATTTTTCTAGACAGTTCTCATTATTACCACCGACCAGGGATGGCAGAAGGAAAGTGCAGATGATGAAATAAATTGGAGTGGAGGATGGAAATTCTGCCTTTTCATAGGAAAGCTGTCAGGTGGATTAATGGCTGGGCTGAGCCAAATAGGTCCATTATCAGATCAGATAGAGACCTCTCCCCTCTCTTGCTAAAATAAATGAGAAAGGGGGCTCTGGTATGGATTTTGTGAAAGATGAACCCCTTGAGAGTAAATTAAAGACAGGATAATAGAGTTCCTTACTATGCATGTGTAACTACTACACTGATAAATTGGGATGAATGTAATCTTATATATGCCAGTGACATCCAAGTCTTTCAAAAATCTAGATATATCTGTATCTATCGATACAGATATGTTTTATTTTCTTGCAGGACTAGGAGGTAATCCACAGCATATGAATGAAATGGAAAATCACTGCAGCAGTGGGTATGCTATACCCACACAGACAGAAAACTCTATTACTTCCACTCAACCAAAAATAATGCCTTTGTTTAGAAAAAATGGGGGGAGAACAGTGTAATACCCTCTCCCAACCCAGCAAAAAGAACATAGGAAAGAAAGCAAAACAATGAAGAGAATGAGTTTAGTGTCCCATCCTGGGCCAATGTCCACACACCGGGGGAGCAGCTCCATTGCACAGACCGTGTTCCCTGGGAGCGTGCTTGCCCTGAACTCACATTGGAGAGCAGTGTTTTGGGAGGAAATCTAACCCTCCATGCTCATGACGGTCACTCAGGCTCTGAAGTGACATGAAGAGTAACCTGAATGTGACCACAGGAGTCCTGTGTAAAGGGCTGCTGAATGCCATAACGCACCATTTAGATTCTCTTTGAAGCAGCTCCATTGCACAGGCCGTGTTCCTGCGGTTTGCGTGTGACCAAGTGAATCAACTCCTCACCAGTCCCATACTGATTGCACAGTATGGAGGGAGGGAGGCTGTTAATCTGCACTTACCTCACGAGGGTGTGTTGGAAAACTAATAAAACAAAAGTGAAAGGAGAGGTCAGAGAAACAAATTGACAAGATGAACAAGACAAATGATAAGGGGGCTGGAAGAACCTACTTGCTGTGTGCAGAAAGGCTGCAAACGAGATAGGGATCCTCCAAGCAATGATTGCAAGGTGACTTGACAATGTTCTGCAAATATTTGAGGGAATAAACAGCACTGGGGAAGAGAAATTAGTACAATAAGATTTATCATAGAGAGCAGGAAGATGATCTGCCAGAAAAACTTTTTGAAAGACATAATAGATAGTAAAATAATCCTTTCAGTGGCAAGAGGAGAGGTAACATTGGGTAAGATTTTTAAAATGCAATTGGAGATCAGCAACAGAGAGCAGTCCTCCTTTGGGTGAATGAATGAATGTGTGACATACTACTGTAGGCATTTTCTGGGTTTTGATTCTCCTATTCACCATTACTTCACACATAGGTTCATACCTGAGGGATGTGGCGTTCGAGGGAAATTATAATAAATTTGAAAAGCAAGTTGGACGTAAAGCAGCAAACCTTTGACAGCATGAGAACTGAGTGTATAATCATGCTCAGCTGTGCTCGGAAGCCCAGAATAACAGCTTGCAGTTTTCTCTGCAGGGGCTTCGTCCCTTATTTGCAGCCAGCAGAGCACTGTGTCTCAGTGGTTTGCCCCATGGTACTGGGCCCACTACTGTCCTCCCTAGGACCTTGGCTGGAGGGTGCTGTGGTTCCCTTCACCAGCTGTGTCTTGCTTTTCTTCCCAGGGAATCAGAGGTGTAGGAATGGGAGAGAGACACCACCGTGTGCCTGAGGCTCAGCCCCCTCCAGGTGGGTTTCAGCTGGGGTGCTCCCATGGTGCAGGAGTTCAGAATCATTTTTGGGCTTGAATGGACACTCCAGCCCATATCAGGCAGCTCCTAGCCCCAGTGTTTTATTCTGTGGCAGCTTAGTTTCTTTTAAAATCTTTGGTGAGCAACCTCGTTAAGGACTTCAGAAATCGTAGGTGTATAAAATCACTGGAATTTCTTCATGCACACTGACTCTCCAAAAATGAACTGCGACACATCTGTGTGACACCACTTGTCCTTAGAAAAGCTGTACTGATTCCCTTTCATTACATCATATTTATTTGTATCTGCTGATTTTATTATTTTTTACAGCTTCTAACAATTTATACTATACTATACTCAAATATAGTTGTCTTTACCCCACCTTATCTCAATGCACCTGTGGGAGATTGTTCTCAGCAGAATTGGGTTTAAACCAGAACCTCTGTCAGATTAATGGGTGATGAGCAATGCACAGAGGCAGAAGTTGTGGCGCTCCGTGGTTACTGCCTTCTCTGCCCAGCGGTGCTCCTGGCTGGTGGTGGAACCGGCTCTTTGTTTCTGCTCGCCAAGTGGAACAGCAGGTGAATGCGTATCTGAGCATCTCTGCTGGGTGGACTTAAACTGCTTCTATTTCAGAAGTACATGACTTGTCACAGGAATATTATTTGAATTAAGATCTGAACACTGATTTTTTTTTTTTTTCCCTTCATCCATGCTTGTGTTTTTTTCTGCTGTTTATCTTGCCTGGATATGTTGTATGTCACCACTTTCAACACCATGTCTTCCTTTTTCTTCTGTTGAAACTCTCTTTAGGTGTTTGATTTGCCTCCAGAAACCTGTGGTGCAAAAATGATTTTTCAGGGAGTGCTGTTAAGGAGGGATCTGATTACCTTTAATGAGATGTCTCTTGTATAGTCCACATTTTTCTTCACTGGTTTAGTTTGCCTTCTCGTCCATTGTTCCTGAGTCATAGTAACAATTCAGAGATCTCACTGAAGACATACAAACCTAGTGTTCGTCTTTATTATATCATCTCTTTCCAAGCAAATGTTCAATACTCCAAAGTGTCTCCTCTCTATTTTACCCTGCTATCCATACTTTAACATAATTTAGTTATGTGGCCTTGGTAAGAAATGCTAAGCAGACTTCTGCTCTCTCTTTTCAAATACAGAAGGATTTTCTCATCGTCCTACCCTACCTTTATTCTATTCCCATTTGAAGGTGAGAATTATTGACAGATGTATATGGGTCTGTCACAGCATGTCACAAACCTCCATCAGAATGCTCTAGCAATCATTTTATATAGTAGGGGTATTCCCACTTTTCAGCCTATCTGTATTTGAACCTCCTGATCCCTGTTAGCTTGTTTGCAGAAGAATGCTTGAAACAAGGTAAGTGCTATAATCTGTTCTAAAAAAACGCTCGGAGAGGACTGAAATTGTGGACTTGATTTGCCTTTATATTTTGAGAAGCCAAACAGAATAGGTTAACATATTTCCTGCTAACACAGTTTTGAATCTCAACGAGTTCAACTTGTTCTTACTCCTTCAAAGGAATTAACTGCATATGGATTTGATTCTGAGTGGTATATACCCTTTGACTGTTTTAAGATCTTTTCATGGTGATGCTGAGGTTCTTTATAAAACATGAAATTATTTACAGGACCAGACTACCCAAGATCTTTTTTCATGTATCCCAATGTGAGTAATGAAAATATGAGACCTGAAATATGTCTAAGTGATCTCCAAAATTATAATATCCATACTACTTAAAACTTATTTAAATTATTTTAAAAGTTTTATGATCCATCCTTCTGTCTGAGAAAGTGACCTGTGTAAAAATGAGATGTGTGTTACTTCTTAATTCTTTATTACAAGGTTTTGGACATTGGACATTTGGTTATTTCCTATTTCCCATCCGGAGGTTTGCTCTGAATATTAGAGTCTGTCACTGTTTTGTTAACTTGCTTTTCAAGTTCACACTTTCAGAATATTAAATATATATATATATTATTTTCTCCTCTGCAATATCTAGAAGGAAATGGAAAGAGGGAGAAATGACAGGAAAAGCCTGTGGGAAAGCAAAGCAGTGATCTTATACCCCTTGCTTCATCTCATTTTTCTCTTTGCTCTGGCTACAGGACCATTTTTTTCTGAACATCTTTCAGTTGTGTTCCCTCTAGGCCATCTTAGATACACATGTCTATTCTGCCTGCTTCCTACAGGAGAGGCACTGACTCTTCCCCACGGATTGTATGTCAGCGTTACAAAACATGTCCTCTTTGTTTGTTATCAAGATGGCCAGCATTAGCAGGCTGCTCAGAAATGCCAACTTTAATTACAAATTTTACTTTCTAGAAGAGTACACAGATTACACCTGGGTATCTTAAAAACCCCATCTTGCCTTTTGAACTCTGACTGTTATGCTTCGAAAAATGGTAAGGCTTCTGCTGTCATGATTACCAGTCCTTGCTTTCACCCTGTCCTGGGAGGAACCCAAACAGAAACAAATGACAACAGACAATTTTGTGTGCCTTGTGCTGGCTGACAGTAGGAAATAATGCAATTTCCCATTAAAAAAGAACTAAAAAAGCACTGGGAATAAGTTGTTTGCTTTGTTTTCTCCAAAGAAAACTGACCCTTTGGTTCTTGAAGTTAACCATTACAGGGGTTGTCTCAGAAGCACTCCTGTTCCAGCTGCAAAACAGGTATTACAAAGTGCTTCAGCCTGCCTTAGTTTTAAACTTGCATGACCCACAGCTAAAGGCTCATCACTATGCACAGTAATGTGAAAGCAACTGGCTACTAATTTCTTTCTGGATGATGAACTACCTTGTATGTAATCTTGATTAATAAATGAGTATATAATAGATATATATATATTAGTCACCATTTTGGCAGAGTAAAGTGGATGAAAATACAATGATGTTTACTCTGTAGACCCATAACACTGTCATAGCAATATAAAGCAAATCTAAGAACTGGGTCACAGAAAAATACATTGCCCGAGTTGTGCATCTGTTGTAGCATATTAAAATAGTTCATATATACTTAGTACAACATGGGTCCAGGCATCAGGTGATGATGTACTTTAGATTCAACAAGCTTGACAGCAATATTGGCTTGAAACTCTTATTGTTTTGGGACAATTTTACTGCAATATTTAACACAGATTGTTGAAACTTTTTATGTAATACTTGAGAAAGATGGCTGGAAATTGATCTGCTTACTCAGAGTTTATGCTTTAGAGACTTGTACAAAGAGGTTTTGTACATGGTGGGCTGACCAAAGAGTTCAAGGTCAGCCCAAGAGCTTGGCAGGGCTGTGTTGTATCACCCATGTTATTCAATCATCTTGCTGACTGAGTGCGGAGATGAGCCCTTCGTGAATGCAAAGGAGAAAGCAAAGTTAGGGGGTTTTATTAGTATGTTGACAGTTTTTAGACTTTGCTTCTGACCTTGGGTGTAATCAAACACACAGAATTTTTACAGAAAACACTGCTTTAAAGGGGAAATACAAGTTATCCTGAAATATGGCACTAAGGGTTTTGTAGTCAGTGACCAGGAGAATTTTTTTCATGCCTTCAAAATTGTAGGAGTAAGGAATGCTGGAGATCAAGTAAATCCAGTGGCTTTCTTTCAAACTAACTATACTTAATCCACTGCAAGTTCTTGGGTTCTTACCAGATCACTGCTGGTATAATTCCACTAATTTTCTATAACATCACAGAAGACTGAATTGTTCCTCACTTAGGAGATATTAAATAAAGCTGAAGAAGGTGGTTTGCATCTACCTGAGCTGCCCACAGACACTGTTTTTAGCCTTGGAAGGTGAGGGCTGCACTCCAGTTCTGAGAAAAAGAGATAAGTGCATTGATTCATTCAAACATTCATGCCCGTACATAAATTTTTCCCTGGCTCTCAAGCTGGTCACTCAAAAGAAAGTTTTGTTTTCTTTTGTTTTTTGTTTTGTTGTGGTGTGAACTAAATTAAAAACAAAGTCTTCAATTTCTTGATGATACTGCCTGTAATGGAGTGAAGAAATATACAGAGATGAAGACCTGAGCAAGATTTAAACATATGCCACATGTCTTTTTTTTTTTAAGCATTTACCATTTACTTCTTAAGAACTTAGGAAAGGGGCAGTCAACTTCTCTCCTGTCCTCCTCCCAATCCCCACCAAGAATCATAATGTGCTACAGGCTGTGTAGATTCTAGAAAACAAAGCACAGGTCACATGCTCAAGAGCTGAAGAGCCACAGCCCTAAATTTGCTGTGCAACAGTTCATTGACTCAAAGTTGCAAGAAGAAGAGACAGATGTCAAGGGTGTAAGTTTATTGCACTTTTAATTGGTAGGGATACAGTCAGGTAGGGTGCAATTCTTACTTGAACCATTTATTTTTGTGTCATAACTCATTAAATTAATGAGATAAAAAAAATTAAATGGATTGTTATAGGTTGATTTTCTTTATAGGTCTTCTAGGAACAGGTCTAAGTTAAAATCTATAAAGTTCTTGAATGACCTTATGTAACTTTTAAAACAAGGTTTCTTCCTCCCTGCTTTTTTTTGGAAACAATTTAGTTCTCTGGTTAAGACTTTCTGAGCCAAAGGAACTACTTCTAGAAGAAGCAAGCTGCCCACTTTATACATATCTCATTGCAGAATATTGACATCATATAAAAACAGTGGTGATTAATCCTAAAATACTCTAGAGTAAGTCACTGAATAGGTAGTGGCAGGGAAATTAATTTTAGCTTTGAAACACTATACTTACTCTGGATTCGAAAACAGGGGGAAGTACTATGTGAGATTCAGGCAATATTGAAGCTTCTGTTGAAGCTAAATATTACCTTCTCATCCATGACAGTCATTTTGAAACTAGGAGTTGTCTTTTAGTCTTAAGATCCCCTCTGGTATTCCCCGGGTCCTCTTCCTTCACCGCAGTCCATGCTTTTGATCTGCACCGTAGGGGCAGGATTTAGGTGACCAAACACAGACATCAATGTCTGACTTAAGAGTCACCAGAAAGAAATAAGCACTTCCAGGGCATGAGTTCTCTCTCCTAAAGTATTTGTATAAAAGTCAGATGAATTCTGTTCCAAAACATCTCTTTCCTTCTACTAACTCCCAGGGAGTTTCTGGTCATTAGCACAGATTTAGGTATCTATACAACAGCCATCTGAACCTCGTGATCTGACTCCTTGTCACTGTGTCTGAGCCAACGTCTAGCATGATCATTAGGAGGTTTCTTAGGCTGAAGGGAATCTGACTACGTGAAAAGAAATATGTGGAAAACATTTAAAAAACAAAATGGAAACATTTGTATTTTAATGAAAAACTGGTAAAGTGTTCTGTTTTGATTAATTTCCTCCATAAACAAGCTGCTTGGTACTTTTGTCTGGTTGAAATGCTTTAGGATATTGATGATAAATCTGGTCTTTGAAATATGAGAGTCAGTGGATCGGGGCAGTGGTCACCATTTTCCAAAAAACAAAATTAACTGCCCATACTACAGATTAAGGAATATCCTCCAAAAAATGGGAGAGCCATGTAGGGTGCTTAGGATATCTCCTAGCTTATTTGCTGATTAAAAAATGACTGTAGCAGAAATCAATATTGCTTGATCTAATAAATCCTTCACTACCTCTGTGATGACATGTATTCTCTACCCAGTTTTCTCCTCCTGGTTAAACTTCTCCTAGAATGAAGATTAAAAATTAACTCAGTATGGGTCAGTCTGTCACTGAAAATTGGGAATGAAACTCCTTAACACTGGGTGTATTAAAGAGCAGGCATTACTTTATTTGGCGCTGGGTGCATGGGGGATCTCTTTGCCTAGCATGCACACCGTACGTTGCATCAACCATCCCTTATATGGTTCTTCGATATACATATGCATCACATTTCTTGGAACAATCATACATATTCATTACACTTCCCAGAACTAATTATAATATCCGCATAGTCTTTCACGCATGCGTTTTGAGTCCTTTAGGAGCTTGTACAGGGGTCTCCAGTGGTTTCTAGTGGTCTCTGCAGGAGGTGAACTTTTCCTTACATGGTCACAAATTGGCTCATCACCACCCTTTGTTACAGTTCTGGTTGTCCTTGCCTGGTTTCTGCTAGTTCTTATCTATCTCACGATGTGCTCGTTAGCTTAGGCCTTGTATGCTTGACGTATGTTTGATTAATCCAGCCGTTTATCTCGCAACTATTGATAACAAGTCCAGAGCCCTCTCTTTGCTTAGTTTTAGGCAGAATGGCTGAAGTAATCATTTTCAGTAGTAGAGTTACCACAGTGAAGTGGAATTAGGAAAGAAAAAAAAAAAGAAGAGAAACCAATGCGGTATTCTCAATGCACTAAAGGTAGATTGTGAACATGAGAATTAAACACATCTGCAGAAAGTTGTATCAGGTGAATGACGGACTGAGTGAAAAGTATAGTCTTATGTTAGTTAGGCCTAGTTTGTTCAGGAGCGCCAGAAGCTGCTACACTGCCAGCTACAAGGGTAGTAGTTGAATATACACGGCAGAGACAGCATACACAGTGGTAGGGCCTGTCTCATTTATGCTGCCCTGCCTACAAGCCTGCAGCCTGCCCAGAGTCAGATCCAGCTGTAGTGGTAAGGGGAGAAGTATTTTCTCTTCCAGCTCAGGCTGTCTTTAGATCTTTATGGGAGCCAGGGAGCAATTAGAACCAGTGGGGAAAATGGTAGGAATATCAATAGGAAAAATAATAATTCATCTGTATTAAATGAAGATAAATGGGATTTTTAGACATTTTATAGCTTTGTGACAGTAAAGAATAGTGGCTTGTCTGGGTATGCCCAGCATGTGACTGTTTTGAATTCAAGAGGATAAAAGAGCAGCAGCCAAAAAGCATGGAGTTAGCCTTGTTCCAGCATGTGTCAGAAGTAAATGGAAGAAAAAGAAATGGCGCCATCGTCTTGATCAGGTGTATCCAAAGGTTTCTTTGTGCTGCTTAGTAGGAAGGGGGAGCACGCCAGTGTGCAGTGGTGCCTGTATGACACGAGTGGAGCAGGTTGTTCCAAACAGCTCTTGAGGCTGGAGCAGAGCATTTCAGAAGAAACCTCTCAAGGCTTTCTGCATGTAAAATAAAATGCATACAAGTTTTTCTCTGAAGGAATATAGCTGTGGTCTCTTGAACGCCATTCAGCCTGCTGCTTTGCAGTGTATTTCCCAGAGCACAGCGCATGTTGTAACGCTGGCTGGGAGTTGCCCAGGATACAGTGCTGGCAGACAGCATTCATCTTCGTTATGTCATCTTATAAATAGTAACTCGTTATGGCTACTGCTGCTGTTGTTGGGAGGTGACTGTACCAGCCTAAATATCACTTAAAATTTCTGAAAGTTGGAAATGCTACTAGTTACCAGCCTAGAAGCAGCTTTCTGATAACCTGATACTTCAAAAGAGAAAGAGAATACTGATATTCCCTTTCAGTCCGAGCCTCCATTTTATCTCAGAATTTAGATTTCTGGTATTTAAAATGACTGTGTTGCTCTAAACCTATAACAGTATAAATAAGACTAGAAGGTGATTCACATCCTGCAAGAATATAGTTATATGTTGCAAAACAATATGCAGTAGGAATGATACAGATGCATTACTAAAAATTTTCATGGAAGTTTGCATCCATTAAATTACAAAAGCAACACAAATACAAAAGAAACTCTGTGAGAGAAAAGTGTATAGGGAAAATTTAAAAAGAAAAGGTTTTTAAAGTAGACCACTGAAGAGATTACATTTTAGGCTCTAGTTGTATTGTTAAGACATAGCATAAGAGTTCATATGGCCTGATCCAGGGACTGTACTACAGAATATCAGCATAAAAGAATTCACAGCTATATCTTTTTTCCTAGGAAATGCTAAGGCTTTTTTGGGGGAGGGAAGCCATGCAGATGGCTTCTCCGAAGCATCCTACTCCAATCACAAGAGCAATTTGGAAACATTTGTTTCTCCCTGTGTTGAATTTATTCTGAACAGTCACAGTGCTCATGAAAGTATTTTTCATTCCTTCTAAATAACAGGTACATTTAAACCTGTATAACAAATGAGATCATTCCATGATGTTTTTGTTCATTATTCATAACAGGCCACTGAGGGTAAGTTCACAAGCAGTAGCACTTCTGATAGTGCTAATGTCGCTGTGACTTGAAATATTCACATGCTGTCTTCTAGTCTGACTCTTTCTGACAATCACAAAGCTACAAAGCATCCAAGCCCCGGAATCCGATTTCACCTCATCTACTTCTGACTGTGGCCCATGCTGGGAGTCAGTCTCTCCTAATGAAGTGCTTGTCTTCGCCTGTGCAATTCTAATGGCTGCAGCTCCACCGTGTTTTACCTTGGGAGCCTGGGATTCGCTATTTGGCCTTTTTTTGTGACTCTCTTTTTACATCTTCCTTTCACACAATGAGGACAGATGAGATGACATTTTCTTTTTGCCAGTATCTGGGCTCAGGGACGAGTGTTCACATTTTCAGAAGGCCTCCCGTTGCCACTGGCTGCCCAGGAGGCATCTCTGGGGGAGGCAAAGGGCTGGCTGAGCCAGAAACAGAGCTGTCTGCTTTTCGCATCGCTCACCTCCACTGGCTCAGGCTGTGGCAGGAGGGCAGGGTGGAGTAAATGGAGTGGGCTTTGCTATTGATTATGCTGTGTTGACTCAGTGGGTGTCACATAACAGCATCTCTACATATGTCAGTCTAGCAGCTTTTCAAAGAACAGAATTACTGTTAAATCCCTATACAGATAACATAAGATCTGAAGATCAAGCCCAATTATTTTCTTTCTGTAACATTCACCACCAATCCTTTTGTCACCTGTTAGAACCTCTTTAATTAGTCTAGTACTGTGGACATTTTTATGCACTCTGTACCAGATTTGCTGGTCTGCTTTTTTCTGGAGCGCAAAAGAGAAGTGGACGGCTCCGACAGGGTGAGATCTGCTTCTCAGATCCTTTGTTTTCTTTATAGCTCCCATCTAACAAGAACAGGGCTTGTTCTAACTCGTATCCGCTGATCGCAGCTTTTCAAGGGCTTCCAGCCTGGGAGAAGTAGTGGGCTTATACCCTCCTAGTGCATTCCCTATGGTTGAGTGTCATCAGAGAGGGCAGCTTCAGACTGCTGTGAACCTGCTTGAAACTCCTCTCTGTGTTAAGGTTATATCCAGCAGAACAGTTTGCCAGAGTTTGCTGAGTAGTACAAAAGGAGCAGACCATGACAGTGAATTTGTCAGTGTATCTGAAGTCTTATTCTGGTTGCCAACTTTATCACATGCTCAGTTGCTTAGTAAATTCATTTGTATTTTAGCTCCCCAAAAGACTGCTGACCTCATGGAACAAGTGGGGGAAAAGAAGCAAGACAAAGTCATCTTCCCAGTGCTGCCAGCGTGGAAGTGCTTCCAATTCCACCTGTGAAAGTGCTCTAATAATTTATTTTCTTTCCTTTACTTCTGGCTGCTGATCATCGACATCACAGGTGGAAAATCTATGCTGGATCGAACAGTGACTTCATATGTCTGCCCATGAAAGATTTCTCCCACAAGTCACCTTTTAATTACAATTAATCTTTGACTTGTTTAAAAAAAAATTCATATGAAGCTTTTGCCATTTCTGCTACAAAACTAATACAACACTATGAATAACCTTGTGCAGGAAGTCCTTGACGCTCATCCTTCTAATATGATGTATGGCAATTTATCACTACCTGTATTTCTGATCTCTTAACCAGTTTTCAATCCAGAAGGTAGCATTAGTACATCATCTCTTTCTGTTTTATACTTTCTGGGATATTTGACTCAAAGTCAAACACTTTCACCCGGCACGTTCTCACTAATTTTGTCATTGCAATATCCCAGTCACTTGGGACAATGTGCTCTCTTTGCCTAAGTTGCTTTTGCTGGTGATAGCATTGCTCGTAAGGAAGAAGTTGTGCCCCAGCATGTGCAGTGTCTCCAGCAACGGGAGAAGCCTTGGGGTCTGGAATAATAGGATCAGGATGAAACAGAACAGTAAAAACAAGCAACAGCCAATTTAAAGGAAAGGAGGCCCTCCTGGGCTGCCCTTAAAAAGGATGAGTGATGCCTTAGCCTGTGTTGGGATAAGTGTTGCCAGTGGAGATAGCAAGGTGTTACCGTCACTGAGAGATCATCTGGGATCCTGCCTACAACTCTGATGGCCCATGTGCAAAAAAGAGGAGTTTGACCTACCACAGATGCAGTCACTGCCACTGCATTGACAACCCTGATGAGAAGAGATTAGAAGGGTTTTGTCTGTTCACTTGAGCCTAATGAAGGGTGAAAGACAATATGGAAACTGTCTATAAATACATCAGGAGAGACGAGCTGTGTGGGTGAAAGGAGTGTGTTGGCACAAAAGCCAAGAGCAGGTATAGTGGCTATGAATAAACGTAGGCTGTAACAGAGAAGCAAGTTCTGATCTTTAAAGGATGGAATTCTGACATGGTAGAGACAAAACATAACAACTTTTAAGGAGGAACATGACAGGTTTATGGGAGAGTTTATTTGATAAGTTGTCTACAATAGCAAGGAGACCAGGCTAGACAATCTAATCTTCTGTCACTAACCCGGACTTGCTCTGAATTTGAGCCCACCAGTCAAGCCAGTCCTCTCTCTCTTTAGCTTCTCCTCCTTTCCCACTCTAAGGGGTCTCTGCTGTACCTATGCAGGGATGCGTAGCCTCCTACAGCCAGTGACATCTGCAGGAAGAGAAGATGTCCCTTTGCAGTGTCCCCTTTGCTAGTGATAGCTGAGACCCAATGCTGAATGTTCAAAATATTTTGGTTTCTTCCAGTATTTTTCTAAGAAAAGAAGTTGGATCCCTTAGGCTAGGTTTTCCAGTGAGATCTTCCTTTACTTTCTGTATAAAGAAGCCCTTTTAGCACCTATGATTCTTAGTGTGTCTCCCACATTGCTTCTGTGATAATTTAAGTGTCTAGTGGTATACACTGATAATTTACTAGATAAGAAAAGGAACTTTAACTGGCATAGTAATAGGAATATGATATTAAATTGATTGAATTGGATTCAGCTATTTGATTATGCATGTAAATCTCTTTCCTCTCCCTTCCCCTCACTTCAATATCCCATTTATTTTAGCTGTGATACTGTATCCCATTTATTTTAGCTATGATACTTTGCTTATAATTAAGGCATAGGGCCTTAATTCTAGATGCTTCTCTGAAACATTTCAGCTTGTAGATTTTGATCTAGCTAGTTAGACAACGCAGTAATCACTGAAGAGAAAGATCCATGCCTCCAAAGCTCAGTGCATCCAAGGAAAAATTTCAGTCATCCTGCAGAGGAACCTGTTTCTGCACTGACCTACACAGCAAGCTTCAGAGATCCTACTTTAGTTGAGGTGGCTAAGTGCTTAGAGGAGTGAATCTGGATTGAAGTATGGTCTCTCATGTTTACTAATACTAAAATTCCTTTTATTTCCTATAGCATCCATACTGCTTTTCATCTCCAGGCCTTCTCATACTTCAGTTTGTAACTGTATCAAAACTTACTTAGGGTTAAGGAGTTATGCCCATCACTATGGTGTCTGTCTTTTTCTTCTCCACTCTTCATTAGGATGAAGGTGCCAGGGGAAGTCTCTTTCATTTGTGTATATTATGCCAGTGTGACAGACCTGTCTCTTCATGGGCATGTGATTTCATCTCGTATAGCTTTAACCTACAGCTACCACTACTGGCATTGTTTCCAAATAGGTTTTCTTGCTTCTATTCTTATTAGTGATCATTAATTATGGTGGTTAAATGGTACCATGTTATCCATATGTTTTTGCTCTTCTTGGGAGTATTATTGGCTAACAGCTGAAGTAATGTGTAGATACTGTCACAGCAATTTAAAACCTCAACTTTAAGCAATTTAAAACCTCAATAAAAATCAAGTGCAGAGCCTGCAAATGAAATATGAAAGCAATGGGTGTCCGTAGTGTCTGCTTTCTCCTTAGACTGAGAAGTAGCTTATATCTGCACAAGGAGTTCACCTGCTGCAATTCTGGTTTATCTTCACAGTCTGTTTGTTACTACTTTTGGCTTGAATATTGTTTAATTGTAGATACTTAACATGGAAGTTTGTTACCAAAATGGGGCATATGAAGCATTGGAACAAGAATTCAAACAGATAGGAAGTGAGAGGAAAATCGGTGCTGCTTTCCAAACTTAATTTTACTGCATCCTTGCTTAAACATTTGGAAATCTGTGGGCATTGTTTACCATCTCACCGGGGTTAAGGGCCACAAGATGTCAGTGTAGCACCAAACATGAAGAAATGGCAAGCAGATTTTCTGCAACCACTTAAATTGTTCACGCTGGTAAAAGCCTGTTGACTCCAACTACAAAGCGAAGCACAGTGGTCATGAAATGGTCCGTGTGATGAGTAGTCACTTCTGAGTCTGGAGCATGGGCAAGCAGCAGGGGAAGGCAGGCAGGAGCATGCACTTAGTATGGGCTACGTACAGAGGTAAAAGGCTGGGTGTGCCTGCAGAGAAATGGGCAGTGCACCTCCCATTTTCTAGTAAAGCACATGTCTGGGCTTGCCCAGCCCCAGTAGTTCCCACTCAACCTGTTGATTGTTACTCACTGGCAGTTAAGAAGAGGAGTGTGTTTTATTTTGCAGGTCCTACTCTATTATCATGTATCCTAACACTGCAAAGCAATAATTCTTGATACTGTGGAGGAAAATTGTTGAATAGTGGTGAGAAAAAGCCAGTGGTAGAAATACAGGTCCTTGCATTGTCTTCTGGGTGACTGCTAAAGAAAGTCTGATTCATGAGTTCTGAGGCTGATAATAGCAAAAGATGCATCTCCAAGAGCTTGGGTTTGTTGTTAATTTTTTTGCAGTTTTCTATCTCTTTGAGAAACTATGGTATTAAGAGTCTGATGCTGAACAACCAAACTATTTGGAAAATGTGTCTTCGCACACTGGTATTGTGCTTTTCTAGGAGTGCCTGTTTCTGTATGCAAAAGAAACACTTGCTGTATGCCTGTGTGTATCTATAGCCCCAAGTGTGATAACAAAGGACCCCAGAGAAAATGGCAGTGGAATAGTCCAGAGATGTCTGGGCCTGATTCTATAAATTAAGCCAGCTGGTACAAATTAGTCCATTTGCTCTATCATGTATTTGTCCTCTTCTACTTGCACTTGCCTCAGAGGTGACTCTCTCTTTTGGATTTGGCTTGGTTTTCCTTATGCACTGTGTGTAACTCGGTAACTTTGGCAGCTACGTAGTGAGGGATCAATCCATGTTTTCCCCTTCCAGTTCAGATTTATTCAGACACGGTATGGGTGATTACAGAAAAGAGAGAGAAATCGCAAATTGTGAACTCATTGTCGATTATCGGATTTTAAAAAATAACTAGAAGAAACCAGATATTTTATTATCTGACAGATTACTAATTTTAGAACATATTTTATTAAGGAAGATGAAGTGTGGTGCTTATCTCCTTGGGAAAGTCTCCCTTCATTAATACAAAGCTGTTAACACAGTTGTGGCCTGGAGCTAAAGCTGGGACTGAGCGCCACTCTGAGACTCAGACACCTGCGTTTGGGATCTACTTGGCACACATTCTTCCAAAATTCTCCCCATCTCTCTTACAGACTGAAGCTAAATCCAGTGCCACAGATTTGAAGAACTGAGGAGTGCTTAAAATCCAGAGCTTGGCCACCATTTTCAGTTTGTGCCTCTTTAAATCAGGGTTTTTTTTAATTACCACTTTCCAGGCTGTTCTCCATGGAGATGGGATATGGCATGTCACTGGGAATTGGGAAATAGGAACCACCGTTGGGAAATGAAGACCCCACTGGGAACTGCTGGCCCATAGTGCCAGGGCAGAGACAGAGCTCATCTGTAATGACTGGACATAATGACATGCATTTCTTTAATTCACATTTTCTCCCAGAATTTGAACTCTGTTTAAACAAGTCTCTCAGTGTTGTGGTTTTTGAAACTGCCTGGAAAATCTGAACTGAGGGTAACAGAAGCCACTGTGTTTCTGTGCCTTTAAGCAAAGTTTGGAGCAGTACTTCACACAGAGCTACCAGTCTCATCCAAGGCAAAGTTAAACCCAAGAAACTGAAAGAACATAAATGATTTCTGAACATCACTAAAATTTGATATTGGTGGTATCTCATATAAGTGGAGTTTCTTTTCATTGATGAGAATTGGAGAAAAGCTCAAAACAGATAATAGTGACACATTTATTGGCCTAAGACCAGACTTGTTCAAGCACTTTTATCTATGGGACCATGCAAGCCAGCAGTTACTGAATGTTGCAGGATAAGTGCCTAGCTCTCTGCTTTGACATTTTTGTAAAAAACACTGGTTCAGTGACAAACCAATGGCATGATATAACTTGTTTTATTGCTATATTACTCGCTCCTTTTTCTATTAGATCTGTGCTATGATAGGATATAGCCATCAGCATAACCAGGCAATTTTGTTTTGAACACTAAAACCTAATCAGGCATTAACTAAACACTTTCTTACCATTGCAAGTGACAGCAATGTTTGATCCTATTCCTGCCAAAATCAATACATGAAAACTCACGAAGATAATACATTAAATGAACTAGGGCACTCACCATTTCTCCTCTTCTCTTTCTCTCATTTTATGAACATAAAATGTTCCTCTTTACATCATCGGCTTTTAGAGCACTTAGATATGTTTGGATTTTTTTGTGGTGAGAATACAAAGTGCTAAGCCTTCGTAATGTAAGAGCCCCTATAACAGATGCATATGGATAGATACTGTGATTTTTATTACAGCTCGGTAAAATATTACCAGCCTACTCAGCCAAAGTATCATGCTTTAGGTAGAGGAATTAAGTATCATTAGTTTGCTTTGTTATCTTCATTGTGATAGTGGAGATGGATGAATAGATTTTGTGCCTGAGCTGGCAAATATTCTTGACAATATTTTAAGGCTGTTTCTATTTACATGCTGGTTAAGGACATCCTAGTGTTGGAGACGCATCATATGGCAATGTGAGCTAGGAGGAAGGAAAAAGAAAAATAAAAATCAAACAGCTTGACTTGAGGTAATGTTGTTCCTTTCACAGTCTTGCCAGATGTGTACGCTACACTCAGTTTAAAAGCTGCTCTTTGACTTCGCTTAAATGCGGTAATTACATATTGCTATTACCCCAAAGAAAAATGCAAGGAATCTTCTAATCATATGGAAGATAAGAAAAAATGGATTACCTTAGAAGGCCTCATTTGAGAATGCTAAACTGAAGTATGTGTCCTGTGCTTAGTCATTAGTATCTTTCTATAAATCCAGGCATGAAAAACTAAGAAGTGCTAAGGCACCCACAAGAACACATCCAAATTATATAAAGATAGCTTTATGCAATCCAATTATCTGACAGAGAGATGAATGGATCTCTGTTTCTCTTCCTTCTGTATTAACGTACTTTGGTTCACTACACTATCCAGCCACCTTTCGGTGTGAATAGATGCAATTACTTCATTGATGTTCTAATTACCATCAGATTGTATTGTTGTTCAAGGTCAGATGATCACAGAAGACTGTATATTTGACAACAGACTTAAAAAACCCATTCTGCTACATGTTGGTCTCATATACCTTATACCTGGCAGGAGGTGCACCAAATCTGCTGTCATCTTTTGCACTTTTGGGAAGGTGCAGTTTGCAGGAAGGCTGGATTTCAGAGTAAATCTTTGTCATGTAGGCTTGCATTGTTGCTTTATCCCTTCAGTTTCCTTTTCCTCTTCATCCGCATTTTCCCAGACACTTCAGAAACAGAAAAAAACCAAAATCTGCTTTGATCAAATACTTCCCCCCCCCCCTCCAAGCTGCAACTCCTGGAGTAATGGAGTTTAAGGCTCTAAAAAGATGTCTTGGTCCTGAATGGGAGCAATCTCCCTTTGCTCAGTGGAACCTGGTTATAAAAATACACACGTGCTCCTTTCAGGGCTAGCTTTGCCATTCTGGACTATATATGATGTCAGCAACTGCTTGTCCTTCCATATCTAAGTCTGGTTCTAAAGAAATGTAGCTGTGGGCTTCTGCCTGACTGGCACCATGTTTGTCCTGCCAGGTGATACAGTGGTTCTGAGATCAGCATTAATGAATGTGGGAGCAGAGCCATGCTGCTATCAGCAGGTTGTGCTTCCCTTGACAACAGATGACAAATTATCCACGTCGTGTATCCTCACTGATTTACATGCATGCATTCATATGTTTGTTTCCAGTAAAAATATATTTCAGGTTTGCAGTATTCTAAGACAACAAATAATGCAGGTGTAATGCCATGCAGCCAAAGAGAATGGCCACTTCTTTTTTTTTTTTTGGCAACAGAATTTCGCAATATCAATGTACTTATAAATACGCTGTTTAAAATGGGACACTGAAAACTAATTCCTGTTAAAATATAAAGGTTAATAATGCCCAGAGAGAGATTATGAAAAAATGGAAGTACTGTGTTCAAGACCTCTCCACTGTAATTGCCCACATAACCTAGGGCCAGATGATATCAACAATATCAACATTGCTCATGCCAGTGAACACCTACCTCATTGCATAGTCCCACTGAAACCAACAGCACTGCTGGGAGTGGTCAGCCTAAGGCTGTCAGAATCGCCGCCCTATAAAGATCTTAAGAAACTTTTAAATGTCTTTAAAGCTCTGTTAATTTCAGAGTCAACCTTACCAGCAATGCCTATGGGAGATTTGTCTAAATACAGCCATTATAAACTTGACTTCAGGTAGAGTTTATAAGTAAAATTGGATTAATAGAAGTATTTCTGCTATGTAAATTGCTGATGATCATGCATCTGTAATTTTTATTTCTTATTTTACTAAGGCTAGACCAAAACCATACAGGTTTTCCAGGTTCTGTGGCAGATTTCAAATCGCTCAAATTTACCCAAGGATAAAGACAATCTTGGGTAAATCAATTTATGTCAATATTCAGGTCAATAGCACGAAGAAGAAACTACAGCGATTGAGTTAAATTTCGGTGAGGCTTCAGGCTTGGGTGGATCTGAAACTTATTGAAACCAGGAGAAAGAACTATGAATTCTCAGGTAGAAGTGCAATGGCCTGTATGAACATCTATAGCCCAATCTACTACCTACTACTGGTGTTCTGAGCAGAGGTGTGTCGGAGTGTATCTGTAGTTTAATTAACGCAGAGAGAAAGGCTGAGAAATAAAGTAAGCTGATATGAGGCTTGTTCCACCTAGAAGTTTGCAGGAAACCAACAGCACATTTTTTAATAACCCACCTAGTCACTGATTTGCACTTAGCTTCAAATAGAAGTACTAGATTTACTTTAGCATTATATGAAATGCTTTCCCCCTCTTCTTTTTAAAGGGAAGCTTCAAAGTTGTCAGACCTAAAATGACAATAATGCTGTTTAGAAAAATTCTCTGTGGCGTGAAGTTTCACACTAAATGTTACGAAGTGAATAAAATCATCCTGAAAAATAGCACTTGCAGCATGAAAGGCCACCTCAGCATGTTCGAGTGATTCATGCAAGATGTAGTCAAGATTTATTTGATCCAAGTTTTTCCTATAAGCATAAAAATTCCTAATATCTACAACAAAAATTATTCCAGTAACATCTTTGGGTTACCATCTTCTTGTTGGGAAACTTCCCGGAGATCATTTAGGTTTTATTTTACCAGTGGTAACCTGGCTAGGTACATTGCTACCTCATTCCTCATCTTTCTCAGGAACCAGGAGGAAGGCAGTCTGCCTTGTTATTTACCCCAGAAGTGAGACTGTGTGGAAAGCAAAATGATGCTGTGATGTGCATGTAGGTACTCATGAACCATAACCAGATGTATGTTTAATTTCAGGCTCAACAGCCCCAGCAATCCCTTTCAATAAACTTCCCCCAAATACGAACAGAAATAAGCTAATTAACTTTAGACTGCATTTTTACCATGGAGAGTTTTCTGTCTTTCTGGCCCTTTCTTTCTTGGAGATTCACTTTCTTTTCAACAAGGTCAGCAGTACCAAAAAGCCTGTTCCCTGCTTTTTTACTTTCTTTTCTTTACATCTTCTTGTATAAAGTGAATTAGGTCTCTGAATTAGGAGCTAGCTTTTTGGGTTTGGGGCCTTTTTTAATAGCAGCCTGGAGGAAGAGGTTTGAACACCTGCAGTCTCTTGATGGAGTGTCACAATCTGACTTTCCGAATTCCTGATGTTCTTTCCCTTTTCTCTCTCCTCTTTTGGTGTCAAGCTAGTATTTGTACCTTTTGATACGCAGACCTCGAAAGGGACTTCTGGGCCTTAACCCCAGCATTCTCAGGCCGTGTTAGTTTGATAAAACCAGACAGTTTTGTGATCGCTAAACACTTTGAAGAAAAATTAAGTCATTTTTTCTTCCCCTTTTCCCTTTTTTGTGATTTCAGGCCCCTTCACACTTCTCCAGGAGAAGGAAGAAATTAAAACATAAAAAAAGGAATAAACAGCTGCTCCCTTGGAGCCCTGAATAAAGCAGAGCAGGGAGCACAGAATACTTATGTGCCTGATAAATGTCTGTGTTGCTGAAAGCTGAAATTCTGAAATGGCAAGACAAGGCATGGAGGTCTTATCTGGTATAAAGAATGATGATGTACACTTGTTTTAGTGAAATCAGATTGTTAGGCTGACTTCAGGCTTTGACTTACCCGGGACTTGATTAATACGACAGATTACATATAAAATAGTTCATGTGATGAAAAATAGGAATAGTTCTCTGTGAAAAAACAAAAGCAATTGATAGTCCCCTAACCAGCCTATGAGAAAGGTTTACTGAGATGAATCCCTTCCACATGAATCCAGTGATGTGGGTCTACTTAGGGAAACCCTTTTACCAGCCTGTAAAGAGGCCAGAACCCCATTGCAGCAATGAAGCTTCCCTGAAGATTTTAATTCTGGGGAAATTTTTTGTCAGCTCCTCCTCAACTTAATTTGGATAACACTGCCCAGCCAGAAAAACGGATTGATGGGAACCTGGGAAGAGGTTTTACAAATCCTGCGCCTTGATTTATGCCACACTGAGCCACTGCCTTGTTTGTCTACGGAATAGTACATGCCATTTTTCCCTCCAAAACTTTTTAAGTATTGCTTTTAATTTGAGACAATGAAGAGTAGGAGTGCAGCAGAACATGCGTGAAATAGCATCGAGACTGGAAACATGACACGTGAGAGTGGGACGTATCTTGAATCAAATAATGGAAACCTAAGTTACACTAGAACAGAGCAAGAAAGGGCCAGAAACTGGGAGGTATACAAATCCTGGTCATCAGCAGGGACCCAGAAAACTCCTGGAAATGGTCTGTCAGAAGCAAAAGGAACGTAAAAAATGAGAAACCAGCAAGAAAATAAAAAGCTTGGAAAAGAAGAGGTTAGGTTTTCATGGTGTCTCCTCCACAGGATGGGGACTATGGGTAATGGGGCCGAAAAAGTGTGGAATGATATTTTGAAGTGGAACAAAGCCACTGATTTTGGACAAAGTAGGATTTGTCAGGGTTGTGACAGGGTTAGAATATGGGCCCTGAACTACTTTAAGGCATGCTCAAAGCTCTGCAAGTGTGAGAAACTAACCAACTGCTTCAGCTTGCCCAAGAAAAACTGCTATATGACAACTCTTCAGGAATTTAGGCCAAATTGACCAGGGAAAAGCAAAAGTATCTTGAAAATTCAGTTTGCCATTTTCAAAGCATAACAATGTATTCGAGAAATACTGGAACTTCTCATTTCTACATTTTTACACAGAACTTATTGGCTCCTGATTACAATAAGGCATTTTAATTTTGCTTAAAAGCTGGTCTAATTAAAAAAAACCACAAAACCTTCAGAAAATTGAATAGCACCAAAATCATAGTAGAGTGAGAGGTTTCTGTCTTTTTTAATTAAAACTCCCAACAAACTAAAATAAAAAATGTAGTTTGGATTTGATCTAACCTTTTTTTGTTTAGGTTCATCCACCAAAGTAAAAAAAAAAATCCATTATTCCCTCAGGTCTAATTAGTTCTGGATACAAGTACAGATTTTCTGCCCTTTTCCATTTTGGTTTCACCGTTCACCCACACAGTATCTCTTGATCTGTCAATTTTTCTGAACCTTAACTTAGGGAAGATATAGTTACTGTTGAAAAGTCTATTGTAAAGATAAAGATTGATTTAATACCAACAGAGGTATTAAACCTCAAGGAAACAAAAGACACCCATTGATATAAAATAGAGGAAACATTTTCTGTGCTGATAAACTGTAAAAAGAAGAGTTCTATTTATTGCATCTGGCCAGTGGTCTCCTAACATCAAGGTGTACGCTTCAATGCTGCGTCCAGGCAGGCTTCAATGCTCCTGAGAAAAGCTTGGAGCTTTAGACCTTAGCCAAGCAATCAGTATGTCATTAAAGCAACATCTCTGATACTTGAGACAGTCAGCTGTGCAAGTCACATACATTTTCTTCTAGAAGGGCTAGTAAAACTACCCAGGGCAGTACCTGAGAGTTTTCCCTGCCTGATGTCATAGAGTTAGACTGGCTTTCTGCTTTACAGAACATCACAGTTTTGTCCTTAGCTGTGGTCTCCCAGCTGAGCCCTAACTACCGGCTGCAGAGAGGCTCTCGTTTGCCAAGCTCAGCAAATCTGTGAAAAGGCAAAAGGCAAATGTGTTCTGCAAAATTTCCCCCTCCTCCCCCAAATGAAAACCCTGTCTTTCCTCTTTCTCTTGATGTTATAATCTGTCATACACATGTGATGAAGACTAGGACCAGGGACTTGAATGCTCTGCCAAATCTGGCTGAAGCAGATTAATACACTACCAACCCCTGTGTTCTCCCTGCCCTTTGGCAATAAGTTGCCACGTCTGTAAACAGATTAGTAGAAAGCAACATATGCAGCATCTCAGCTATGACTACAGCAGCTCCTGTATAATTGCAAACATGTTGTCATTGACTGTTCGGGCTAATTAGGCCAGAGAGGTGAGACCACACTGGTAAAAGAGCCTGTGAGTGGGAATGGCTGAGATGTTTGCTTCTGCTGCTTTTCTTCAGGCGTGCAGGAGGTCAGCAAAGGAACAGGGATGTCAGCAGGGTACGGGAACATCTTTAGACACTTCAGCTAGTTTCACCAGATCTCAAGAGTTAAGGCCTAGGCTTTATCCTTATGGGCTTGATCAAATTGCCTATGGTTTCAAGGTCTTTCTTGAAGATTTTTTTTCCTGACGTGCTACTTTTTAAAGAAAAGCGGGAACATGAAAAATTAAAACTAAAAAATACACTCACACCACAGGAAATTTGCAGGTCAGTTTAAACCCTTCTCTACCAAACCTCCCGTAAAGCAAACAGCAAACACAGTCAGTAAAAAAGTAATTTCTGCCCTCCCCCCCCGAAAACAATACTTTTCACTAACTTTTTTTTCTTTAACAGAATAAGTCTTCTTCACTCATTTTGCTTTGTTTAAAAAAAGGACGTTAGTCAAAAACACCAGTGCAAAATTTTTAGCTCTGTGCAACACTTCTCTATACCCAACATCATCTCGGGGAATGTCCCATCTCCTTGTGTCTGCTCCGTTGGCTGAGCTGATAAAATTAGGATAGCAGGAATCTGTGACCAGGGATTTATGGTTTGGACTACAGCGAAGGATGACTGTCTATGTCCAACCTTTTAGACTTGGTTCTCTCCTTCAGAGGGAAAAAGTAACCAGAGAAAGGAGACTATTGCTTTCCCTCTAGTTTTCTGTCCCTAAGAATGCTTGGGTAGAGTTCATGTATTTGTCATTGCCACCATGTTTCAAAGACGCATCATGCCAGGCAGAATAATGAAGATAAAAAAAAGAGCTGGTTTCTTCCTTTTTAGTAGTTACCTGGCTGTGGAGAGGGGACATCCTGTTAGAGCATCTCCTGATAACCTCAATGTTGCTTGTCCCAGAGCAGATGTGATTTTTTTGAGAGACTGGACTGAGTGTTATGGGGGACAAGCTGCTAGGGTGGTGTGGAAATCTGGTTATGGGCTGTAGGAACAGCTCTTAATGTTCAGAAGATTTACAGAAAAACGTCTGCAACTTTCTGTACGGCCAGTAGCTGCACAAAGCAGCGCAGTGGGGAAACTCTTACCCCTAAAATGAACTGTAGATCGCAAGAATAGCTCCTCTCCTGTCTTGGCCAAGAGCAGCGAAACCAGAATCTGAGCTGTCAGATTTGCAGGCTCAAATGTCTGTACAATTAAGATATTTCACTGAGATTTCTGTCCTGGTATAATAAAACTACAGCTTTTGGAATTGTGGACATAACCCTTCCCTTCTCATTCATCATGGAGTGATGAGACAGCTTTGCTTTTTCCTTTCTGATGCCATTTCTCTGATCCAACAAAAAAGGAAAGGAGTCAGTAGGGATAATCCCTTGGGAGCACAGTATTTAGCACTCATTTGGCAGGTGATATTTACCCTGTTTTAAGAGGATTAGACACAGTCACAGTCCAGGGTACCCAGTAGGGTATCTCCAACATCAGTGATCCTTCTTGCACAGTCTTTGCTCTTTTAACCATCTCTTTTGTAACATTGGGGGCCACTCCTAGTTCATCACCTGTGCCAGGCCCAAGGTTTTTCAAAAAACAGGAATGGGAGAGAGAGAAACGCTGAAAACAACCCGTATCAGTGCAGTTGTATTGAAGTTGCTACCAAGGCATTTATTGGTATGCCAGTTGTACTTCAGCTTTCCGACTGTATAGCTCTCTTGTTTTTCAAACCTGCTCTTGTAACATTTAAAAACGCACTATGGACAAACCGTTTAAAGGCAACAGTGCAAAATGTCAGCAGAAAAATAAATGGGGAAGTAGGAGAAATAAAGGGGTTTGCCAATTCTGGGTTGGTTTTTATTTATTTATTTGTTTTTAATTTAATTTTTATTTGGAGTGGAAAGTGTGTGTAATCATGTGAAAAGTAAATTAAGACAGCTCACTTGTAGGCATTAAAGAGAGAAACACCTCATTTTCCTGAAAGAGGTGTCTGTTGAGAGATGATAAGGTAAAGCACATTTCCAAGCCGAACTCCGCTCCAGAACCTCTCTGCAGCCTTCTGTAGCGGAGTGAGGGCAGAGCCCCCTCCAGCCTCAGCAGTAGCAGTGGGAGCAGAAGAAAACCCTGGCTCTGCTTCATCTGGGGAGTCAGGTCTGCAACAAAGCACGAGGCGAGGGGGGAGCCTTCTTCCCTGTCTGTTTTCTTTCTTTGCTTCCCTCTAAATCTCCTGCACTTCTTTCCCCTCCAGCTCAGCTGCCGCTGTGCTTATCTTGCTGCCCAGGTAATGCTCAGCTGGCAGCTGTGCCAGGCAAAAACCTGAGTAGAAGGAGTGTCTGAGACCATGTCTGTAGCAGTGGCCCTTGTGGCTTTTATCTACTTTACAGAAAGGGAAACTAGTACTATTTAATCAGTTATCTGAACTCATGAATGGGTAATGAGTGTAACACTGCGGCTCTTGCTTAATGTTCATTTCAGAAGTCAGACCTACTACCATAAATGCACCAAAGAACACTTGAGTAGCAGATTCTCTTAAAGCCTTTGCAGAAAGGAAAAGGAAAACTTTTTCTCACTATGTTTTTTCTCAAAAGCATGAAAAAGGAAGCTGATTGAAAAAGACTTGAGTTTAGCAGACAAACAGATGAAGAATTGAGCCAAGAGCAAGAGAAGAAACAATTTCCACTGAATGTATTTCTTGGTCTAGGTCAATCCTTTTAAGCAAATATGTCAGGTGTCAGGCAGCGCACACCTTCCATATCATATATGGAAACTGGGATTTGAAGCCAACTTTGATTTGAAAGGCTTGTATGTTAGTCCATGTTCAAGACTGTGCTAGGGTGAAATGATGGCTACAATAAATGGCGATACTGCCTTTCATGCATGCATTTGCTATTCCAGCTGCTTGAGTAAACATTGTGTTCCATCGAATTTCAGGCTGGGGATTGAACCTCAACTCAGATTATATTTTGTTTTGCCTTCCTATCACTTAGCTACATACTAACGGTGGAACTGGTGCCTTGATGCCAGGTCCACTCAGTTATTTATTGTGGCACATAGTAATTAGGCGTCTGACATAGCAACCTCAAACCTGTGCAAGGTACCTCTGTTTGATATATGAGGCATGAGAAGTTAGTTGTCTCAGAATGGGAAAAAAGGCAGAGGATATACTGAGCAGGGAATTTCAGCCAGATTTCACCAGTCATCAACCAGAGCAATAAAGATCTTAGAAAGGTTTTACTACCCATCAGGGAAGTTATGCACATTTTCTCAAAACTAAAAAGATACAGTGGGAAAGACTAGGAACTTAATGTTTAATTCAGCCTTGGCCTTTTTCTGGCTTTCATTAGGTCACTTCATCCATCCTGGGGAACATTTCCCACCCACGTAACCTACCCGCCTATTCTCAAGCTCACTTTTGGTTTAAATTTCATGTGCTGAGTTCTGCAGGTGCATCTGCTTTAATTATTTTCTTGAACTGTCCAAATATGAAACAATGGAATGAAAGTGTCTTGCATCAGCTAAAACATATATTTTCTATTAAATTTATATATTTTCAATTTTTCTTGGTATAGAAAATATATTTCTGTTGAAAAATCACTCTGAAGGAAATGCTTCATTCAAAAATGAATGAAATGAGGATAATAATCATTATTTACCTGAAATGGGAGCTGTGCAGCTTAACGAGGCAATGTTTGTGAAGTTTTCAACTACAGAAGATGCTATAAAACTCAGAATAGTCATTGAAAAGAGGATTTGAGGTGCTAAGTTAGTGACACAAAGTACACCATGCATAGCCTTTCTAACACTGGGTGACAATCTGTCAGTGCTGCAGAAGAAAAGGTGCTATCGTTGGCCAAAGTCTTACATCATCATTAATTTTATATTGGGTCTTATATCTTCTAAACCAGGGGTGGCATCTCTGCAGATGCACCCTCCCCTGGACATCGATGGGAATTAGATGTGCACCCTTGGGTTACCCCAGGCTGCTCCTGTGATGCTGAGCTCCACTTGGGGCAGCTGAGGGAGGTGCAGCTTGGCAAAGTTACTCCCATGCTTTAAACGAGAGCTGCATTTAAGTATTTTGCTGGATCTGAGCTTTCAGAATAAGCCTGTTCAATGCTATGCCCCACTGCTGATCCACAGCCAGTGATGCTGGAGCTTGGCTGGCAGCATCCTTTCACTGCCAAAATGCCTGAAGGAGCACCAGCAGGGCCCCGGCTCTGCCTTACGTGTTTCCTTTCTGGCTAATACTAATGTCACAGTAACATTAACCAGAGCACAGAAGTGAAATGAGCCCTGAAAGTGTTAGTGATATACAAACTTTGCTTTACTGATATGAATTTTTCCTCAATTTAAATAGAATTTTTAATGTAAAAGCTGTGTAGACCAAAAGAATTTACCCGGCTGTTCTATTGTGCCAGGCAGCAGGCTTGTATTCAGGATATGTTTCTTGCTGTTTTGCAGTCAAATAGAAAAGCCAATGTTCCTTATCGTTTTTTACGTGTCTGCCTTGGGAAAACCAAAAGGGTCCTGTACCAACAGTGCCTTTACAGTAAGACCATCTGGCTCTGTGGTTTCATGTGAGTTTTAATATGCCAGTGCTGTGCTCGCCACTACCGTTCCTTTGCTTTACCCACTTTCTACCTGGTGTATGAAGAGGAAGGTTTCTTTTTTCCCCCTCTTTAATACAGTGCCAAGCTGATACGTGTTTTGAACACAGCAGCTTTGGTTCAAATTGGAAGTACTGCTAGGGCAGGGAAAACTGTGGTGAATTTTAAATGCTGTTTTTGTAAAGATGTGTCCAATGCACTGCAGGTCATTTGAACACTTGGAGACCGCTGCAGCTTCTCACAAAAAGAGGAGGAGGAGGGAGGGAGGAGGCATCTGCAACAAATATATATGACAGTGCTTGTGTTGCACAGCATAATTGCCATAGCCAGAATGAGGGATCTGATGTTAAGCTGGGGACAGGGGTGGGAGTCACCTCACCTAGTGTTAGAAAACCGGTCATCTGCTTCTGTACAGGTAGCCCAAATTTCCCTTCAGAGACAATTCATTTGACCTACTTCAGTGTCAGTCATAAAATGAGATAATTAGGACCTAGGAAGAATCTTTGCTCAATACAGACAAGCAGGACTTGACTAAGGAGAGCCTAGCCATGCCCTGGAGGTGTCAGGTGATTTCCACCTGTGTCCTGCACTGGTGTCACGACAAAGCAGGGGATTTTTGCACCATTTTAGAAACACATTAGCTATTACAGGGAGTGATAGTCCTCTGGGCCAAGGGACATGGACTTCCTCAGAAACCCCCAGGTCAGGAGGGTAACAGCCACATAGGGAATATATGTGGACGCCATGTGCAGCACAAGCTGAAAAGAGTTGCTATACATCTGTGTAGTAAACCTGTCACCTTTGGGTGAGTGTCAGGCACTGGCATGCATGCTGGCTGTGTGATGGGAAGGGACCGCACAGAGCCACCCCATCATGCCACTGGAAAAAGCTGTGTAGCCTACCTTGCTGAAGAGCAAGAAGCCAGGGAATTTCATCCATCCTGCACCTCCTTTCCTTACGTACATCGAGCACGGTTCTCTTCTTCACATAGCACTGTATTTTCCAGTTTAAGACCCTGATCTGAAGCCAACTCAAATAAATAGGAACATTTTAGATAGTAGTATAATTTGAATGAAATCTTTACTACACTTACTTTTCAAGTTGCTCCAAAATTCCTTTCGTAATAAATTCTTAAAGCTGGAGTCTGATTTCTTGTTAAAAGCCCATAGGGAAAAAAAGGGGGTTTCCTAATCCAAAGTCAAGAAACGTAATTTCTTTCTAGTTAGGAATCTTGTTCAATTTTTCCCTTCTTTAGTATCTTCATGGATTAAAATACACCCACCAAAATCAACCTTTTTGTTTTTATTGTGCATTTAGAATGTCCATTCATTCGTAGGATAAATTTATCTAATTTGATCTAATAGCAACCTCTCTTTCATTATACAAATAACTACGGAGGCTTTTCCTGCAAGTAAGTGCATAAATGCTATCTAAAAATTCTGTTGTCATTCCTGATTAGGAAATACAGCTACAGTTAGGCCAAAAGCTAACAAAATGGCCAGCTTCAAAGAAGGTGAGGCTTTCTGCTCTGTTTTGTTTTGTTTTTTTTTTTCCTTGATCAAAACCTAGTAAAGAATCAGTGGCCTTTCTGCTCTGTGTGTGTGCCACAAGCTTTCTTGCTTCCTCTTTGTAACTGTTATAATCTAATGGAACTTTTTCATGCTTTTGTATGCTGAATTTCCAGGTTGTGTCATTAAGCACCAAGCAGGGAGAGTTTTAAGCTTGAATAGCAAAGTGCCAAATTCTGGCTTAATTTATATTACTTGGCACAGCATCTAGCAGAGGATGGACATAATTGTATCCCTCCTCTTCTTGTTTAATCCCCTTTTTCCTTCCCTCTGTTCCCCTGTCAGCTCTCATCAGAGCACCAGCAGTCTGGTTAGGAACCGGAATGTGTCTCCCAAATGGACACCTGGGTTTGTAAAGACAAAACTAACTGTAAGATTTTCTTCTTTTCCTTTGCTGCATGCTGATGAATACAACATGGTTTTGAAAATGTGATTCTCTTCTCTGATAGACCGCAGGTCTCATCTGGAAACAAAAAAGAATTTATGGAGGTGGGTGTTAGTTGTTGCTTTTCATAACTGCCTTGAGGTATCGAGGAACTGTGGGACTACCTATTTTAGGGTTTTGTTTTGCCACCCATCACTCCAGTATCTGTACGTGTACCATATATAACAGACTAGGAGAACAAAGACCATAGCGGACTTCATGAGTGCTTGACTCATCAGCTTTTTTTCTGTTTACAGAAGTTTGGCCTGGATGAAAAATATTGTCTCTAAGTACCAGGAAAAGCTTTCAATCCTGCTGGTCTAGTTTGAGATTTTAAAACTATTAGAGGGTAAGGAATTAAGAAGCGTCTTTTTCAAATACGCATTTAGACACCCAGCTATTAGTTTATTTAGAAAGGTGTCAGGGAAGAAACGTTTCATGAATTAACAATCAGATTTATTTCCTGAGCAGCTTTCACTGCAGTGTTAACAGAGTGTCTGAGATGTTGAGATAAACATTCAAACAATGGTCCAAACCACAAGAAACAACAACAGGGAGAAATATATCGTTTCTTTCCCAGAATTTCTTTGTGAAGTCTTTGTGTTATTCATGATTTATTGTCTAGTTCTGTGCTCAGAAAATGATTCGTGTCTCACAATTTTTCATATCAGATGTCCATACTGTATGACTACTGGATTTTATTTATTTTATAATTCCCAGCCTAGAATCTTTAAAACAAGCTTAGGTTCTTTCCTTTCATTGGTTACCACCAGCAGTAAAGATTATGCAGGCCAAATTAGAAAGAGAAGTATCAAATTTAACATAGAAGGAAAAAAAAATTTGAACTTTAGAAATCCTCTCTTTTTTTTTTTCTTTAAACATGCTTACTAGCTTCACTTCCAGCAGAAGTCAGTGCACTCTGAGACTTCCCAAAACATGTCAAGTAAATAGGAAGGGAGACATGGAATGAAGAGAACGTTTTAATCAAGTCAGGTTTACCTGCAAACTGGTAGGCTCAGCTGGGCTCAACTCAGACTGCTGAAGGACAAAGGAAAGGATCAGAGAGAACAATTTTTGTATCACAGGTCCTCTTTGAGCTATGAGCTGCCCAATATTGCATCCCAAAGGAAGACTAGCTCTGCCAGCTGACTTGCTTTGGTTGGATAAGTCAAGTTTGTCGAAACAGTAGGGTTTTGTAAACATGGCTCATTTTCATTGAAATTACTGAGAAGATGATTACACTGGCAGCTTAGCAGCCAGATACAAGGGGGAAGTAACTTTTAGAAGGCATTTTTCCAAGCTCTTTTGTGTACAAAGCTATTTAACTGGGTGACGTTTTTTTTTTTTGGGGGGGGGTATAAGTAATGCCCTAAATTGGATGTAGCCATTTTGTATGGCTCTTCTGGCTGTTTCTGTGATTGATGTATTAAAAAGAGCAATCTTTCTAATTGGAGGCCCAGCTGGAAAAAAGAAAATGGCCATGTGATCTAAGCATCCCATTGGGGAGGACAGCAATGATGCTATCAGGTCTGTCGTGGTTTAACCTCAGTCGGCAACTGAGTACCACACAGCCGCTCGCTCACTCTGCCCCCCTCCCCCGGTGGGATGGGGGAGAGCACTGGAAGAGCACAAGTGAGAAAAACTTGTGGGTTGAGATAAAAACAGTTTAATAATTGAAATAAAATAATAACAGCAATAATAATAATACACAAAGCAAGTGATGCACAGTGCAATTGCTCACCACCCGCCGACCGATGCCCAGCCAGTCCCCGAGCAGCGGCCCCCC
>NW_008824187.1:2358115-2377774 GCF_000699105.1 Pygoscelis adeliae | reverse complement strand
CCCCTCCCAGCTTCTTGTGCACCTCCAGCCTTCTCAGTTGGTAGAGCACGAGAAACTGAAAAGTCCTTGACTAGTGTAAGCACTACCTAGCAACAACTAAAACATCGGTGTGTTATCAACATTGTTCTCACCCTAAATCCAAAACACAGCACTGTACCAGCTACTAGGAAGGAAATTAACTCTATCCCTGCCGAAACCAGGACAAGGTCTCTGAGAAAAGAAGCTACAAACATGAGACTGGAGGAGGAAGGGAGAATGATGTAAGTGCAGATAGCCTGTCCAACCTATGAAAAAGATAGTGCTTAATGGTACCAAAGCCTGTCCTGTGATTGGCCAGCAAGTGAAGAGAGGACAACGAATCTGCACAAGACAATGATATTGAAAGCAAAGATTTTGAGGGAGAAAGTGGGAAAAGAGATTTTGCTGAAAATAATGGCCAGATGCTGAAATACAGACTTTTTTTTTTAATTCAGAGGTTAGTGCTTGTTCTTTTCTTTAATATTGAAAATTTTGCTCATGTCCTCAGCTAATCACAGTAGTAGCACATCAGGTGTGCATTAAAGACAATTGTACGATAATGTTTTTTTCCTGTGGAAGCTGTTTTGTTGAAGCTAGGATGTCCTTGCCCGTTATTACTAAAAATATTAAGTAAAGAAATGAAATAAATGAATAAACCTGAGATATGCAAAAGCCAAAGGCTTGCTGTGTGCAGCACGTGGTTCACCTGCTGGCCAGGGTCCATGCTTGTGGGCTATGTTTACTTTGCCTCCAGGAGCAGTCTACAAAGATGTCTTTTTCCAAAGTGGAAGTCAAATCCTCAAAGTCGGAGATGTGCAGTGAATTGGAATTGCTGTTTTCTGGCCAGCCATCGTTGCTTGCCTATTAAGAGGTACACAGAAATACAATAGCAGAAGAATTACTCTCTTTGGCATCCCACGAATCAGTAACATCTGTATTCCAACTTCATCTCTCTGTATTGCTTGCTGCCTATGTAATTTTTTTTGTTCTTCTTGTGGGGTCACTGCCATTGCTATTGTTTTAATTGCAGCTGATGAGTCGTGGGCTTTTGAAATCATCGGTGGTTCCAATGAGCTCTAGAAACAGAATAACATCATTTCTGCCTTGCTGTTCTTATTCTCCCGTGAAAGTGAAATCTATACAGAACTTAATTACATTTTGTATCTTATGTGTTGTTTTAACTGAACTAATATTTACAAATGGATTTGATGAATATCATTGCATTTAAAGGAAGGACCCCCTCTGTGTTGCCTTTTCAAATTACTGAAAAGAAATCAGAAAGAATGAGTTCTTTAGGAAACTTTAATTACTAGCTGATTTCATTGACCCGCTAGGCTGGTGGTATCTTCCTTCCAGTCTTTTTAAAATCATTCCTCTTTCATTTGGATGTTTAGGAATACATTAGTATACGGCCATAATAATTACAAATTATAATGATTAAAAATTAGGGGTTTCTGCTATAAAGTGTTTTTCTCATTCCAGCAAAAGGCAAAATACAACCTCAAATGTCTGTTCTCTTCTTTGTACTGAGGGGATGAAATTTGCGGATGAGTATAGGAGGAAGGAAGCAGCTGATGGCAAGCTTAAGGAGGAAAGGAAGCATTTTGTGGAGTCTTTTTGAAAGCCCTGACTCACATCCTTCTATTAGATGACACTCCAGTTTCTTGTTTCTGGCCACAGCCTGAAGAAGCTCTTGAGCAGTAAAGGTTGTAGATTTGGTTTCAGTTGTACTTTATGATTTCAATTCTCCGGCCTAGCCTTGACCATTAGTTTTGTGCTTCACCTTTGAATTCCTAAACTTTTAAACACAGTAAATGAAGTGACTGCAGGCATTCAACTAACAAATACTAAGTTCATCTGATGTCTTCCACTTCTATTTAAGTCGCTGTTTACAGGAAAAAAGACAACTGTGTGTTGGTAAAAGCTAACTGTGCATTTTCATAACTGAATACATCTGTCAATTAAAGCAATCCTTGAGGCGCTCACTGAACCCTCTCTGACCAGCCTTCTGACCGCCTCATCTGCTGTCAGACTTCTCGTTTGAGAAATTGATTTTTTGCACTTTTCTCCAATCTAAATCTTCAGAATAGCTGAAGGTATTACCCATCTTAAAGCCACTTTATACTGGAGAGGGGGATCGTAAAAAATTAGACAAATTACATGAAGACGACTATTCCATTCCTCTCTTAAATGGGATAGAAAGAATAGCAAGTTCAATAAGTTCTCATAGGCAGTTGGGATACGGAAAAAATATAAGACCCTATCCCTCCTCCAGTCCTAGATTTTTCATATACGAGCCCAAGAGAGAAGGAGGGGTAGATGCTCTGAATTATTTCTCATCCTTTTGCTGTCAAAGGTGAAAAGGTTGTTTTAGTCTAGGCAGCCAGCACTGCCATGACTTCATATTTTGTAATAAAGCTTCTGACTGTTGTAGCCCATCTGTAATGAATTCTTCAGTAAATAGAGAAGTCCACACATCAAGCATCCCTTGCTTGCCCTGGCGTTCCCTACTGCAGAGCCCTGCATTCGCACGCTGCAGAAAGCAAGGTTTGGTGTGTGTAATACTCGAAAGGCCCTGCTTATAAATATTGGACTATGACTTGCAATTTTAACTCTACCACTTGCTTGTCATTCTTAGTTTAATAGTAACAGCTAAGTAATAGTTTATTTTCTGTACTTTTTAGGAAATGTAATGATCAACTCATTTTTGACCTGGCTGCCCTCTCTGTCCCAGTTTTAGCTTCATAACTTTGTTGCTTTTTTCTTTCCCTTGTCACCTTTGTAGGCAGCTGAAGTAAACACTTTACTTTAAAAATCCAGTCTCTTACATTAGGCTAAATCAGGAGGGAAAAAAAAGCCAGCCCAACCTGAAAACAATTCTTGATAAATGAATTCATATCTTTTCCAGGAGAAGAGAGAGGAAACCAAACCACAATTAATTTAACAAATTTTCCATCTTAATGTTTTAGGTGAGATTGATGCTGTTTACATAACAAGGGAACTTGCCTACCTTTGTTCCAACACAGCTGCTGTTAGTTAACCAGATGTGACCCAAGAGATGTCCTAACCACATTTTTGTTTAATTGGGCAATGTATCTATTTTGGGGCATGTAAGGTATGACTGACAAACATCTGCCACGAACACGACTGTCTCTGCATTAGAAACATGCAAATAGATTTGCCCTGTTTCAGCAGCAACTGGCATCTTCTGGAAACTTTTCAAACATATTAATGAATATTTAGAAATGTTTCTGCCTTGAATATTCTATTTCCTCTTATTTTCTTCTCTCAGCATCCTTTATTAGCACAGTCATTTATGTGAAAGTTGAGATGCTGCGGGAGTTTTTCAGATGGTTTTGCTTTTGCTGATGCTATTATTGGTGCTCTTTTTTTTTAATATCACTCACCTTTAGTACTTAACTAAAATTTACAGTACCGTGACTGCAACATCTACTTCATCACTGCTGCAATGTATGAATTTTTCCAACAGTCCACTTTTCTTCTCTTTAAACAAAGCTATATTTACGTATGTGGTAAGAGCTATAGGTAAGGTACCTAAGAGTTTCCATTATAAAGGTGATTTTTTTATCATTTTCTTTAGTTACAGTGGGGTGCTGGTTTCTAATGATATTACCATGTTTCCCTTTGACTTCAATGGGAGTAGGATGCAGGTGTAGCGCTTTGAGGAGGAAGGAGTAGGGATGAAGGGGCGTAGATTTCTGTGTGGTGTTAAGTAAATAGTTCCACGTAGGCAGGTTTTTCGATTTCATCACAGTTTATTTTATTTGTATTATTTATTTGTTTCCTGCTTCTAGGAGAAATGAGGAAAAGGAAGTTCTTACAAAACATCAACAGTAACAAAACAAAACCATGGCAGTCAAAAAGTCAGAATTTTCCCAGTTTTTCCACCTGGCACTACCTTATTATCCTCACTAAGGAAATACCAGTGTTTTTTCTGAAGGCGCATGCCTGACAGTGTCCCATTCAGACTGGGGACAGTGACTGTGATTGTAGGAGCACAGGTACAGCAGGCAGGGACGTTCCCTTGTCCTGACCTGTGTTGGTGTCAGTTGTGAGCCATGGGAATGGCATGCAGGGGGCTGCAAGAGTGAGTGGGCAGCTGCAGAGGGTGAGATTAGGCTGAATATACTGAAAAATGATGGTAGAAGTCTACTGAACGTCTCATTCCTTCATTGTGGGCTGCTAAATCAGCGTTGGAATCCTATGGAAGAATGAATAATAAGCGATCATATTAATTAAAGACCAAATTGTAATGCACCTCCCAAAAGGGCAGTGTTAACTTTGTGCAAACTTAGGTCCGATGTTTCTCAGTTCTGTGAGCTTCATTTTGCATCTAACTGGACATTTATTTATGAAAGGTTTAAACTTCACAGATTTTGATCCTAAAGTGGTTCTCACACTATGGGAAACAGAGATAAACATTTCCAGGGGCTTGAGAAATACTCCAAACAACTTGCAGGGACAGCAGTTTGCCTAGCTGCTTCTGAAGTCTGCTATTTAGCAGGCCCTGATGCCGCTACCCATTCTGCTTCTAGTTTGAAGGCTGTGACACTAAACTGATGATTGAATTTTGAAAAGCAGAATTGAATTAAATTAAGTTTGGCTTGGACAATGGGATTTTTTTTTGTTTTATTTTGCGGGATGATTTGGAATAGTTACTAATGATGAGGCCTACATGATGCAAAGCAATTTGAGAAATGGCATACCCTACCTAAATAGAGCATTTAAAAGAAACCAGCTACTGTAATATTGTGCTTTCATTTTTTTTGATAATTTGATTTTAAAGTGAAGAAATCCAGCATCCAAAGTACAGTTTTCTGCATGTCAGGTTATGTTCACTGTATTGTCTATGTTCACTTAAATCCCTATCTTGTAGCATTACAGTTTACAGCAAGCTGCAGTTTTCTGAATTAAATTTTCAGGATTGCAGAGAGAGAGAGGCAAACTCAGCAATCCCTACTGCATCAACACAATGGCTACAAAAATAAGTTTTATCAATCCCCACCTAAGTAGCTACATAAAATATTTTGGTTTTATAACTAATCCCTGTAGAAAAGACTAAGATATCTTTCTAAATAAAAATGTTTCCTGAAAGAGATGGGTATAATTAAATTCTAAAATATTTTCTTTCTGCAGTACTTATAAAACAGCACTAACATAAAGCCCAGGGTAATTGGCCACAAAGCAACAAGCTGGTTTATGAAATACACACTCTCATGTAAATAGATAACCCACAGATCCTGAAGGGAATTGTTTTCCCCACTGAAGAATCCAAGTTCACTTGCATTTCCTTCCAGATGACCCCTTTTGATGGTAGAAAACAGCCTGTGTCTGGCTTCCACACTATCCTAACACTATGCCAAATGAAAGCTGCTTCAGTCTTTTTTGTTGTCACTTGCAGGATATTTTGTGGTATAAATCAAACATTCCTGTTTCATACGTAAAACTTGGAGGGAATTAAAGCAGGTCTATCTTTCCTGGGGAAGTGTAAGATGCAAACTGTCTCCTATACCAAATACTTGACAAGTAACAAAACAGCTATGACAGTCTGGAACTAATTTGTGTTGTGGTAGAGAATCTGTCCTTGTCTGGCATTTATAAGTTTTGCCACGGCCATGGTAAGGAGTTTATCTATCCAATTTGCACTCACAGATACGAGGTCTTCAGGGAAGAAAGTATTGCAATGTGGCTGAAGCAGCTCTGGCACAGAAACCTTCCTACAGCGTGAACTCATACTTACCATCAGAGCTGAACTATGATTCTGTTGTTGAGAAGCTGCATAATGCATTAAAATAAGAGCTGGGAAAGGCTGAGGGAAATCTTTGCTATTTCTGACACAAGGGCAAAAAGGCAATTACATGTATACTTGTTTGAAACTCTGGAAAGTGCTGATATAGTAAAATGTTGTTATATACTAATAATCACCAACGCTTTGCTGCTATTTTTTCATACTGTATAGACTCTTGGTAATACCTGCATCATCTTTTAAAAAAAAATTCAGTTGATATACCAAACATATTCCTTTTCATATTAAAATGTCTTTTGGGATACCATCCTAGGACCAAAACAGATTCTCTACTATGTAAATGAATTTCAGTCACCTTGCTTGAATATATACAAAATTAAGATGAAATATCTCTAACCATTCACAGGTTTTTTCAGTTGTTAGACTGGAAAAGACAATTTTTTTTTTCATCCCTGCAGACAGTATTATTTTCTTGAATAAACCAGGAAGGCCTCCCATATTTTTACCAAATAATTAAACCACTGATGAATTTCGAACTGATAGCAAACATTTCTGCACTTTTGTGTATTTGCCTATCAAGTTCAGTCAAAATTCAGTTTATCTTTGAAAAATAATTTAGATGAAAAATTTCTAATCTGGCCTAGGTGCTGTCAAAGTAACAGATCTGTCACCTTTGGAACATTTCTTTGAAGCCATTATTCCAAATGGCTGTTGCTTGGTTTTCCACTGATCTGTACGTTTCTGCAAATAACTTGGATTAGCAACAAAATCTGGAATTGTGAGAAAATAGTGGTTCAGTTTGCTTTGGCAGGTAAAACACTACGCACTCATGCAAAAAGGGTCCTTACTCCATCTTCTTTACTTCGTGATTGTATCAACTAGCAATTTCCAGTCACATGGAGAAAGAGGGGTGTCAGCAGGTCACCTGCATCAGCTAAAAGGAAACAGACCTGGAAAAATGGGAGAATTTATAAAGAAACACGGATTTGGGAAAGCTGACTTCTTTTTTATTTTTGTTTTGTTAGTTCTGTCTGTGGCCCTCAAAGGAAGGAACTGTCTGCAGAACATACGTATCCAGAAATCTCAAAATCAGTGAAAGGTAAAGTTTATGATTTTTTTTTTGTGCCACTGCTTATCTCTAAATATAGTAGTAATAGGCACAGACAAACTTTTTCAGCTGTAGTCTCCACAGGCTTTTCAGAACAAATACTTACTGTTCCAGCTTTTCTTTCCCCTTCCATGTGAACACAGAAATCTCACCAAGAGCTTGAAAAATCATGGGGAATTTCCTTAGCAGTTTTTGTTTAAGCTCTTAGCACTACATAATTTTTGAAATTGTGTTTTATAGGTCTCCTCAATCCACAGAGACACCAATTTCTTAGAAAGTGGTCATCATTTTTTGTGCACAATTGATTTGATCATGATTTGAACTGCAAATCATCAGGCTCTCCATTTCTGTTACACAGGCTGCATGCCTCTTGGATTTTGGCCTATGTGTCTATCTCACGTTACTCATGCTTTAGCATAGACATGTAGCAGCTTCTATTTCTGAGACAAGGTAGAAATAAGATATAATGCTTGCATGTATTTTGTGGTGGAAGAAGTAGCGGGAAGGAAAGGAAATTAAGTCATCTCTTTCAAAAAGCATGAGAAAAAAAAGTTCCACACAGCAGTTTGTCTCTTTCAGGTGATCTTATTAAATTTTCTTGAAGCTAGAAGACAAGTTAAAAAGAAAATCTAGCTTCCTTAAACACTTTTATCACTTCAAGGAGTGTGAAAGTGTGATGTAGTGCAGGCACAATTAACATCAGCCCTGGCAGTGGATGTAAAATATATCTTTAAAAGGAGTCACAGAAATAATGTAACGTAGTTCTACTGCCAAAAATACACTTTGTTATAAAAAAATAAGTTGACCTAATTTATTCTAATTAAAACAGTCACCCGTTTTAGAGAGGAGCATGTAAAATAGTGACAAATCACTGATGAATTTTTGAATCATGTATTACTTTTATTATCACCTGAACCCCATATTTAACCTAGAGAGTACAGCAATCAGGAGAGGCAGAGAGATGTTTTCTATGTCAGTTGGGCCTGAATCCCCAATGCCTTCCAGCTTTTTTTCAATACATAAGAATAGGAAAATCTGGTAAATGAAAAAAATGCAGAAATAAAGGATAGGATGGTAGACAACAAGGAAAAATGAGGTACCCAAACTAGTAAGAACAGTAGTAATATAAGTGGTTCAGCTAGTGAAAGTGCGGCACCAAATATTGAAAAGAAAATAGATGTGATTAATGAGCAAGCAGTACAATGCCATTGCTTGTTAGTGAAAAGAACATGGGCAAAAGTGGAGAAAAGGGAACTTCTGAGACAGAACCTGAGGGTGGATATCTAGGATGACAAAAACATGGTGGAATAAAGGTTTTAATTGGGACATCAATATCGAAGGACCTGTGCAAATCAGGAGAAGCAGAAAATTATGTTCAAAAAACCACTTTATGCTTATAATGGGATGGAAACAGGATGGCAAAACACGGCTGAAATAGGCACTTCTGGAATCAAATTGCTTAGGGAGAGGATGGTAAAGTAGTTCTCATATAGAAGCTACACTAAAATTGTTATGAAATATTCAAGTTAATTAAGCAGCATTAAACAGAAGGATAAAAATAGGTCTGTAACTATGTATGGTTGAATTGGAACTCCTGCACGAGAGAACTGAGAAAAAGTCCTTGAAGGGGAGCCGCCAAACAGGGGGTGCTCTGCTCTCCCTCACCCAAGGGAGCACGTAAACAGGGATGGCTGGGAGCAGGGAGAACCTCTCTGGGAGAGGGGGAAGCAGTGAGCTGGCAGCTCAGAGGCAGGAGCAAAATATTTTAGGACAAGAGGAAAATATTTTAGGGGCCATTTGAAGAGCTGGCTGGGAAGAGAGAGGACCGAGGAGAAAACAGGATGGCAGGCAGCAGGGAGGGGAGACGAGCTGGGAAGGCAGCATGGAAATGGCAGAGAAACTTTCAAGAAGCTGAGTGGAGAATTGCATGTTGCAGAAACATCTCAGTCTGTGCGGTGGTGGGTGTGTGTGGACACAGCCAAGTGCCTCCCCTAGTCATGGGTTAAGAACAACATAATAAGAGGATTAAGAAGGATGTTTGAGGACTCTTTGGGATTTCTCTGTTATTGCAGGGCTAAGTAGCTGGGGCTCAGGGCCATCACTGTTGGGGAACAGAGGAATGATTAAAAGACCTAGGGAAGAACCTGTAGTGTTAACGCTCTTGAGTTCAAAAAGGCTTTGAAAAAAGTGTCAGCTACTCTAAAGCATTTGAATACTAGAAGTGTCGTCAAGTTACAGGTAGAAAAGCCATGTGGAGTTTATTTTGGGAACAACAGAAAAAGCCTTCAAGGCAAAGGGCGGTGTGTTCAAAAGGGTTATGAAATCACTGAAATAGAAATCAGGAGTTATGAGATAAAGTAATGCAGAAGAACCTGACCATGAAATTGAGCTGCATCACAGAAAGTCAGGAAAAGGTGATAATTACTTCATCATATTGAACTGGACACCAACATGGCAAAACAACAGCAAAAAGCTTGTTAGCGATATATCTGAAAAAAGGAGAGGGCTGCAGGTGTTACTCATGTCCCCAAATTAAAATGCCCATTTTCAGCAAGAGAGAGGTTATTGAACCTGAGAACAAAGATGGGATAGCTGATGAGGTGGAGACATATTCAGGGTAGAAGCAAACCTGGAACAAATCACAAGAGAGAAGGCAGGGAATTACTGCAATAGCTTGATCCTGTGCTAGAACAAGCTCTGAAGGAGAGCATTGAGCTCAGATGTGCAACTGAGTTACAGGATGTCAGCTGGGGTATCTCAGGAGGTTGGGTGTGTATCTGTAGCCTGCTCTAGTTTGATGTAAAAGCTGTTTGCCTCAAAGCACAGTGAAATCTCAACCCTCAGAGCAGAAGGATGTTGTTTCCCACTGGAGCAGTGCGAACAAAACCAAAAACAATAAGCTTGCTGCTAGTTAGTTCAGTCAGCCTAAAAGTCATGTATGATACAATTGCCTAATACAACAGGGAACTCAGCTCAGCGAGTTCTTTGCAGGACTATTTTTCGACTGTAGCAATTGATGATATTCAGTGCGGGTGTAAAATGTTACTGCTCTGACTTTATTATTCAGTGTTTTAAATGCTTTGACCTAAGTTCCTCGATCCTTGATCCTGTCCTGTCTAAAATGAAATCTCTGCCCAGAAAACACCTTGAAGCAGCACTTCAGAGCTCTGTGACAACCAATGAGCCTTATCAAGTCAATGAATTAAAGCTGTAGCAGGACTTGTTAGCCAGAGCCTGGCAATCAGTGACATGATGTAAAGTCACTTTCAGGAAACTTTCTGTGCTTCCACAAGGCACCTGCAGTCTATAAAGTTATTACAGTTTCTCCTGATTTTTGCACACAAGGTAGCGGAAGAGAACTGGAAGAATTTCTCATACGTTTCTCTTAGAACACTTATGGTTAATGCAGTAGAAGCCATTTGCAGTCATAAAACTACACGTGTTGTTGAAAGTGTTTATTGAATATGAGAAAACAAACCCATATAATTTGTCTTGGAACCTAAGCAGGATAGCAATGGTTTAAATTGAATACAGCTCTCTATACTGACCTATTTCTCTGAATATGTCCCACCTCTGTCTGCCACTTGTGGTGGGAGGGAATCCTCAAAGACAGAGTTTTGGACAAACCACTGATGTTGAGTAGGTCAGGCAAAAAAGGCATTTGTACTGTAGGCCAGGCAGTATGTGAGATTCGGGGTGGGATAGTTTTTTTGAATAGTATCTCCAGCGTGTTTTATTATCTCAGAAAGGTATCTATCCCTGGGTAAGCTTTGGCTTTTATTTATTTATTTATTCATGCATTTATTTTAGGAATTGATGGTTTTTATATACTTATCTACTAAAGTTACTCTATCTCAGCTATGGACCGTACAGTACTAGCATTGGAAACTTCTGCCTGAATTCTTGTACTCAGAAGTAAGACCACAGTAGGATAGTGTAGATGGCTATGCAAAAGGTTTTTGCGTTTCCTTAGGAACCAGAGAAATTAGCTACAGTCCTGTTAATGCATAGCTCTCTTAGCACTTCTCTTGCTTCTAAATGGAAGTTTGCCCAGCGTGCATCGATCCCTAGCAAAGAATTACCTGCCTTCTCCTTTTAGGCAGATTCAGATCTACCAACTGGTTCTCCAAAGCTGGTTCAGGAGAACTGGGTCTCCAAGGAACAGTAAATACTGTAATCCTTTTTGTACTGAAAACTTTTGTAAGACAACAGCTTCATCAGAAATAAAAACTAATTAAACTTAATCACAAAGTGCTGTAAATGAGCTAATAAATGACCAACTGAGTATTTGTCTAGGTATTCATTTGATTATATACTGCTGTTGATCTCTCAGAAAAGTCACACCTTTGCATGAGATCAAATGCTCAAGGTTAAATCAGTAGAGATAATTTGTTAGCATCTGAGAAGCGTCACAAAGAAGTATTGTTTCATAGTGGTATTAAAGGTTAAGTGCCCTGGCCAGTGAGTGTCACAGGAATGTAAATCTACCCAAAGGACGTTTTAACCAGAGAGACAAGTGTAAGGAAATGAAGTATTCATAGACTGTTTAATTATCCAGCTGTAAAATCTCATAAGCTACTGCTGTTGATTATTGCTTTAACTCTCACCCTTACTTGCTGAGGTCCATGGGGCTGATAAGTATATGTTGCATTGCTTCATTTGTTTCAGAAAAATGGAAGCAAAATGGATGGACTAGAAAAATAGAATAAAGATCCTTTAGAGAATCCTTTTTCTACATACCAGAAGAGAGCTGAGAGCTAATGGGTCCTGATCCAGATCAGCAGGGTTAGAACAGGAAAAGCAATATATTGTGTTTTGAATGAGAAAATGTGTTGTCTAAGTCAAATTAGAATTCTACACCGGGTCACTACATTTTAAACCTTTTAATTTACATTTGTAAGGTGATCCAGCCAGAGAGGCATTTGACAGCAAAAAAACCCCTTGCAGAACTCATACTTCCTGTTAGCTACTTAATAGACTTTTTTCTTTTCACCCCTGAGGAAGCTGAAATAAATAAAAGATGGAAAAAAATCAATATGCAAACATGTGGAGAAATTTATTGGCTGAGAGTGTGGGCAGAACTAATTTAGATAAGGCTAAGTTTCTGGAGTAATCTGATGTTTCAAAATAACATCCTTTGCAAATGCTTGACCTTACGAATAATCCACAGTTGATGAAGGTGTACCAGAGAAGTTTGCTTCACTTCTGGTAGTTATTGCTTAAGTAAAAACATAGGTATTATTATTATTTGTATTAATCAAGTGTTCTTGCTTTTTTGTTTTTTTAAAGTTCTCATTGGAATATTGTACTTGCTCGATTCTGGCAGGGCTTTTCTTGTCTGCCTTTCTCACTGTCTTCTGTCTCCCTCTCTCGGACACTCAAGAGCACTTCATGTATCGTTTTTATAGGCTTCCTGAAGTTAGTTAAGTTCTTTGTCCTAGATTTTCTCAATAACATACTTGGTAAATGCAGCATCTTGAGGACTAGAGCAGAGGGTAAATACCAGTGCCTAGTAGCTTAGAGAACATACCTTCTCCTTCCTGGCCACAGGGAGAGCTTTGAGAAGAGTGGGATCTGTTTTTCCAGGTGCTCACCAGAAGTCCACATAGGAAGCCATTAAATCTGATCTCCTCTGGACTCCTGAGAAGCCTGAGACACCACGATGCACTACTTTCCCTGTGCCAGTTTTTAGCCTAAATGTTCTTCCTGAAACAAGCTACGAGTTCTTTGGCCAGCATCCCATTTATAGAGGTTATTTGTGATTAGGTAGAAGAAAGCATATTTATCCCCATGGTTTCAACTTTATGAAAGGTGAGTAGTGAGTCTCTTTTTGAGATAAACATTTCATTAAAAAACTTAGATGTGGTCCTTTATAAACATTTTTTCCGTTTGAAGCATATAACTTGAGGCATGGTTCTACTTCAGCCAAAGGCATGCTTGGTAAAGCCTTCATAGTGGGACCTAAACAATGTATCTGCTAGAACCATGTTCTGTTGAACTCCTGCTTGGCCTCAGTGGGCTCTGTATGGGCTCTTAGTCTCTAATCCTTTATGTCAGTCCAGCCTGTGAGGTTCCCAGCTGAAGCCTGGGCAGATCTGATTTTCCCCACTGATGAGTCTGCATTACAATAAACACAACATTTCTCAGAGGTCCAGTCAGGGAGAAATAATAGTGGAAGTAAATACAGATATTAGTTTTGTGATGGCGCTAAAAAGCACTGTAGCTAACATGACCCGCTGGACTTTTTTCCTACCTAGTTTATTCAACAAGCTATGAATTGCTGTAGTTATGCTATTTATGTCTTGCCTGCACCTCAAAAATAGCTAGGAGGTCACCATTACTTTTTACACCTTCCAGATAACTTTGTCAGCTGCATTTCTGATCAGCCTTGACAAGTGGTCAGTATTCTGCAGATCACTTTTTTCTAAGTTGTGTCCTTCTTGGAGTTCAGACTAGAAGAAACAACTGTGAGGAGATCCATCTTTATATACCCAGGCACTGTATTTGAATGGGCAGTTATTACTTTCTGGGTGATCTGTGGTTATTTAGTCCTGAGACAGGTACCAGGATGTTTTCACTACATTTTGCACCAAGATGGAGACACCAGGCAATGGAAGGTGAACAAATGCATATTCATATCTCACTTGGAAAGAGAGATGCACAGAATCCCTCATACCAGACACTGTACAAACTCCCTGCATTGCCATGGCAAACAATCATGAACATCTGTTAAAAATGTATTCTAGCCATGCTCCTAAGCTTTTCAACTCACATGGAATAAAGAAATTGTTCTTGTGGAGCTGATGAAGGAATATGTAGGAATGCAAGCCGGTGGTTTGGAGGTTGTCAACAGCACACCAGGGCCACTCCTTTTCCTTCTGCTTCCAGGAGAGGTCAGGGAGTTAACCTACACAGAAGACATCCTAACTGCTGCTCCTTCTCATGAAGCAATTGTACCTGACAATCCACCTGTTAAAATCTTTTCAGTTTTGGATAAACAACAACAAAATATCAATCCTGATTCCACAGAAATCGTTACAGCTTACAAGATTCATTATAGACCCAGGATATCAGGCTTTCAGTGTCCCACCCATAAAGATACTCAGTTTTGCAAAAAACATAAGAAGGACAAATAAGGCAAAATATTTATTTTGGTAGGACTTGCTCAGTAGACCAGGATCTCTAGGATTTTTTTACATATTTGTATGAGTGGATGTGCAAACTTTATGAAACTTTTGCATTTAAAACTCAAATAAGTACAAATGAGTAATATTTAATTGGTTCCTTTTGCCATACCATGCTGGGCCTGCCACCACTGATCTTAAATAAATGACTAGAGTAGCAAAAGTTATATTTTCTCACATCCTCTGCCTCCTTATTATAAGGAAGTTTTAGACATGAATACCATCATTTTTGTTTCAAGTCCTCTTATTTCCTTGGATAGTAACAGATACTGGAGGGGGAGAGGGTTCTTGGAGTGAACATGTGAGCCAGATGCAGGAGAACATGAATCTTGACTTATCAACAGTGTCATCAAGTCTCTCAAAACTTAAGTTCTTGCTTGGGTGATATACACATCTTATTTCAGACCACTGAATAGTAGCATATTACCAGAACAGAAGAGGAGCTTGAGATCTATTTCCTTCACGTTTTGGCAATAAAAAAATCACTGCTTTCTTATGTTCTTTCACACTCCTTGAAACAAAAATTCTCTCACAGATGCTTTGTTCAGAGCTCAGCTCAATGGGAAAAGGCATGTGTGGTGAATACATGATTCAGCATCTTCACTGTGGTCTAGCATCTTCACATTACAGACTTGTTTACAGCCAAATGCCGTGGAAAGTCTTGATCAGAAGGTAAGGATCTTTACCGCCAAATAGTTACAAAAGTGTGATTCTGTATGATTCAGTGTTTTTCCCTAGTTCCCGTCCTAGGAATTTCTGTAGTTGTCTTTTGACTCTTGTGCATCTCCTGAGTGATGAGGACACTCCAGCAGGAACTGCATTATCCTCTGAAAGCACCACTGAATGGCAAGGGTTCAATGAATTCAGTCCTCAGGTTGGATCTTTGGTTTCCCCACTAGAGACTGGGCACTGACAGGGTGGCTGGCTGCTGATAGGGAGTATAAGGAGCACACCAATCCGCTGCTTCCTTTATAGTTGAGAATTTATAGTTCCTCTCTTCCATAGCTGTAATCAATGTCAGTAATGGGAACAAAATTATTTCCTGCAGGAATGGCGAGAGCTCAGTTCAGCATTGCAAACCCCATCTCAAAGGTTAGAGTAGAACATTGCCACAGGCATCACTGAATGTGGGAGCTCAGAAGAGTTCCCACAAATCCTTTTAGGATTAGAAATCCTGTAAAGGTCATCAATCCCAATCTGGGATAGTTATGAGGAAGGCAGTTCCAGGTATTTAAATAAATACTTCAGCTATGTTTAGAAAGGGAAAGGTTACTGCTCGATTTGAGGACCATTCTGTGACTGGACCCATGAAGATGGTTAAGTCTTTCTGAAGGGAGAATAGACTGCAACATGACTCACCATTGGGCAGTGACACGATTGATTTTTTGTCACAGGGAATGTTTGGGATCTTGTACCACAGTTGTAAAATACCAATCTTGCAAAAACATCCCTGTGTATTACCCTACTAACATCAAATAAATATTGTTTGTGCCAGCTTAGAAAGTTGCTGTAATGGGTATAGAGCAGTGCTGTGGAGCTTGTACACTGTTTTTCTGCTACGTTTTGGAGAACGATGGGCCACCTTTATGCTGGACTCTAGAACACCTAAATATCAGCAAGTCAGTAGAGTTCTCCTCACCCTGACCTCTCTGGGCTTCAGTTCCCTTCATTAAATTCCATTATTAATATTTGCTTTTCATCATGGGGTGTTGGAAAAAGAAATTCTAACGTTAAAGAATGTGAATATCTGAATTTGCATAGAGTTATTAATCTCATTGCACTATTTGTCTGCTCTTTCATAGCTCCAATCCTGAGTCAGTGTCTGTATTTCTGAACTGACTGCATTCCAAAGAGGAGTGCAATTCTGAAATATCACTTAAATAATACACTCTGCTTAAGTGTCACTCACTTTTCTGGCAAGTCTTTTAAGAACACATCTGAAACACGTTCTATTTTAAATACAGTACTGCAAAGTGTTCCATCTCACCCCTGAGTTTCCTCCCTTAAGCAGACTCATGGTTTCCTCTTTGAGGACCTTAAGAAAATCCTTGATTTCTCATTTCTCATTTTATTCAACTTCCACTAAAGTATTTTCAGACTGATGCAAAAGCAGAATTTTTACACTGGCACTTAGTAAAACTGGAGATATTTATTTGACTTTACTTATATTATCTCAATCTTTTACTTCTGGGTTCCAAAGCACTAGGAAATTGTTCTTTGTTTCTTTTGCTTGAGATTATGATTACTAACTTCATAATCCCTCATTTTCGAATTCACCAATTTTCTGTTGCTAGACTAATTTTTACCATCAGTGGCTGGCCAGTTCAATCAGTTGTTCCCTGTAGGATATTATTCTGTGTTTCTGTGTATTAGAGAGGAGAAAACACACATAAAATAATCTATCAGAAATCTCAGGAGGCTGAAAAAAATCCACATTTCTCTTACTCAATTTTTAATTTTTTTTAGAAATAAAAAACCCGAATAGATCCTCTTCCCCCCTAAAACTCAATACAATTTATTTAATGGGGAACCGTACAACAAATAATTTAAATACATTGAAAATAAAAATTAGATTTATATAAACAAGGCAGCTTGAGTAACCTGAAAGGAAGTTGAAATAATCTTATCATACACATAATTTAGACTTTGTTTCAGTTTACTTTAGAAGATATATATTTTTAAGTTATACTATGTTATGAATTTCTATGCACATCATTTAACATTAAAATAGAAAATAAATGAGCAAGGTAATGTCCTATTTAAACATTCATAACTGGTAGACACAGCGTGTTTGTGTGTGTGTGTGTACTTTCAGAGATACGCTGTATTTCTAAGATGAAAAATTATTATTAGTGCATATCCGTATAATCTAAATCTTAGAGCAGCAAGTTTTGGTGACATGTTGCTCACGCAGTCTTGCTTGCACAATATGTTATGGTCCAGGCTGGCAGGAGGAGAAGAATTGCCAGGAGATATTTACTTGTTCTACATTATTGCCCATAACCTGATGAAAGGTAGGGTGACCACTTTCTCATACCTGGAATTTAAAAGTTTCAAGCAGGCACCAGGAGCCTAGAATATGTTTCCTGGTGATCTCCATGTGTTCTAAAGGAAGTATATAAAGTAAATCAGAAGAAATTGGGCTGTCTCTTTACCCCATTTCTGAATGAAAATGGGAGCCTATATGCTGCTTTAAAGAACAACTAAAAATAATGATTATAGTGTGTCATATCCGTGAAAAGAGAAAATAACTGCTCCTAGGTTGGGGTTTTTTGGGGGGTTTTTTTTGGTTTTTTTTTGAGATCCAGTACCAAAACAACTGTCATCTCAAGGAGAGTTTCATATTTCTGAAGATGAAAAACTAAGGACTGAGAAATATCTTATTTCTTCTCTTCAGAGTCAAAAAACCTACAAGAAGAACTTGGAAAATTACAACGTATTCAATGTTTGATCCATTCTGTTCTCAACCTTAAAAAGAAATGATTAAAAATTCACTCTGAAGTTAGCTTTGCATGTATCCTGTAGATACAAGCCTGGTTGACAGAGTGAGTTCAGATTTGTAGACATCTTTGTATGTGTAAGAATAAATAAACAAGAAGGCTGAGAACAGATGAGAAAGTGCAAACCAGTTTGTTGGATTTTGCTGACAAACTCTCAGTAATGACGTAATACATTGGACCTGATGCAAATTTATCATGGAGAGGTGGTTTTAAATATTTAATGTGATGGTATGGGGCAATCTTTCTCATTAGGGATTAACACAGATGAACTGGTTTACTTTGCTTGTATAGCTTCTTTTGATAAGTTACTTGTGAATTTTATTGCTTCAAATACTCATAAAATGAAACCTAGAAATCAGCCATACCGCTTGGTAGCTGGAAACCTAACTGATGATACATTCTTTATGTGCTACGAGCAATACTCCTTGTGGAAATTGAAATGCCCAGGTCAATCCTTTTTAGCAGAAAATTGGAGACGGAGGATTGGTCACTCCTGAGAGCATATTGTCAGGGAAGGAACTTACAGTCAGACACAGAATTCCTGCTCTTTGTGAGTATATTCACTTCAAAGTGAGGCTAGTCTGATATTGGTGCAATTCTGAGGAACTACTGCTGTTCAGAGAACTGATTCAAAGCTGGTTTTAAGGACTTTAAGTTCTTAATTAATGGAAAATGCCATAATTAGCAGACTTAGTAGGAGAAAAGCAGTACTAACTTGAGAATGCTTTCAAGCAGCCCATTTATTTATTGGTCTTAAAAGACATCATTAAACTCCTTCATGAAGTAAGGAAATGGCATATGTACCCCATCAGAAGCTTAATATTATTCTATTACAAGACAAATTTTAGCCATAGTATTTTCACCTCCCTCTTTCTTCCTGTGATTTTCCTTCTCTGTAACTGTGAGGATTAGTTAAAAGGGCAGAGGCTCCTCGTTCAGATGAATATGATGTAAAGTCAATGTCAGTTGAAACCCAATAGAAAATGACTCAGGGTTGAGTCAACAGAGAATTGCCGGTCCCATCTGGTGATGACGCATAGCTGACACTTATTTCCTAAGTGAAGGCTTAGCTGACTGTACTTGATTTTATTTGGGATGTTCCTTCTGTAATTGATACAAAAGTGATAGGATAGAAATGAGAACATCATCTTACCCTCCTTGCTGCTCTCCAAATTTCAGACACTTTTCTTCAGCACTTTTTTCTTTTCTCCCTATCCCTAAGTTCAGATTTGAGTGTAGCTAAGAACTGCAGGAGGAATTCCTCCTCAGGGTGAGAACTGAACCACTGAAGTAGTCCAGAGTGCAGGTGAGAAACTGCAGTATGGGAATTCACCTGGCACACAGTACTTCAACCCTTTACTTGTAGGATCTTTATGAGAGAGTAGCCCCATATTCTTTAATTTCCGTTCTTTAGCAGGCTGATAGGCTTGACTGTTTCAGATAGCAGAAATTAAGATGCAAGAGTGGCCTGTGGCCTAAACAGAGAGAATGCTGATGAACTTCACGTGGTGCTTTGCATGAGGAGATGGAGAGCTGGAGGATGCTTTTGCTGGAATATCAACTGAGCATTGCTTAAAGAGGCAAAGACAATAAGTGAGGGGGAGGAAAAATTAAAATTAACTCTTATACAGACCTAGACTTTAAGATTTGTTTGAGAATCAGAAAAGCTGACTCAGCTCGAAGAGCCCTATCCCTGGACAGCAATATTGGAATGCTAAGCAAGCAAAAAAACACTCATAAAATGCAATGAATGCTAATGGACAAGTATTTCTGATACATGGGATTCTGGTTTTGTTGTCAAAATAGCTTGTAATCTACAATACTTACTGTTGTTCCATGTTGTGGTTTCAGTTTTCTGGAGCAGAAGTTCTAGGGAGAAAATGCCAAGATAGTAGAAGTTTCAATGTATAAAGGATAGATGAACAGATTATGGGGGGGGGAAGGGGCGGGGACACAGGGTTATTTAACATATAGTTACAGAACTAATATGGCATGTTGGCCTGGTTTCGGCTGGGATAGAGTTAAATTTCATCTTAGTGGCTGGGGGAGGGGTGGGGTTTTGGTTTTTTATTAGAAAAAATG
>NW_008824187.1:2349808-2357594 GCF_000699105.1 Pygoscelis adeliae | reverse complement strand
CTGGTCACAATGTTGATTAATTTACTTTCAGAGTTGTCGTGCCTGTTCTCAGAGCTGTGGTATGTAACACCTTGCTTGCTGTATATGTTCCCTGTTGTGCTGTCTGTCATCCCCTCTGGGAGCTGGATCAAGGATAGCATTTTGCCGCACTGTGTAACGCTACTGGTTTATGATGTGATAAAATTATTGGTCGTGAGACTAATTTTTGTATTTGTGCTTCTGTATTTGTACTCGGCATTGCCGTCATCTCCGTACATTGGGAGCCACCTTTCAGAAACTATTAACAATTACACTGTTTACCTTTTCTCTTCGGGGAACCAATCTATGGGGGAGACAGGGAAGGACACTTTCCCCTGCTCCTTCACCTTCCCCTTCTCCTCCAGGGTAGTTACAACAGCTCTTGAGAATTTTGAATAACCGTGGGATGTTCAAACCAGCATGTTCCTATTGCTATGTCTCCTGAATGTGGTTCAGGTCTTGTTTAAGGTTAAACAACTATTTAAGAATAGCATCCAGAGATCTACCCCCACGACAGGCACTGCAGCTACTCCAACCCCCGTGACAGGCACTGCGGCTACTCCAACCAGCATGACACATGTGAAATCCATATTTTAGTACCGGTCCTGAAGCCTCTAGTTGGCATCAAGAACATACTAAGACCTAATTTTTGTCTAGACAAGCAGTGAAGACTAGCAGCTGTGATTCCTCTAACAGTTCATGCTACCGTAGTACTCCACTGCATTATTCATAGTGGGCAGAACTCCAAATCCCTAATCTGTGTTTTCCTGACACATGAAACTTTTGATGTCAAGTAAAGAACATCTTTCAATTTAAAAAAAAGTAATCTAATATTTATAATGGGAGGGAGGGAGAGAGAAAGACAAGTAAAGGGTGCCAGGTCTTGTGCAGTGCTTTCATTAATTTTATAGATAGAACTGGCATTATGACTAGGGATTCTTAAGTCCTTACAGAAATAAAAACAAAGCAGATAACTTTTTTCTTCCTTGTTTGCTTTCTCTGCCTTCATGTTGTTTGGCTTCTGAAGATGTCACTGAAGAACTAAGGATGTCCTTGAATGTCCATTCCTGACTATTAGGCTAAAATTCCTTCAGATGGGGATATTTTCAGTACTACTGCTAGAGCTAGGGTTAACATGAAATATCTCTACGCTGCTGGATACATAGGAGAGATAATTTCTTTTTGTAGTATCACATTAAAAACACCTAGGTTCCTTAGGGAGTGACACTGTCTCTTTGGCTCCCAGTATCACCCTGACAGCTCTTGTTTGTGCCACATTTCTGATGTTCTCTAGCTTATTGCCCTCACACAACACTTTGGCACATTCCTGATTTTCTTTTCTTCCTGATAAACCTTGCCACTCCCCTTTTTCTGGAGGCGTTCAAAATTCAAGGCTGCACATTGTAGTCTTTCTGATACCTCTGCATGCCTGACCCAACAGCTGTGCTCTTGTTATATTTATCATTAATTTGGCTATTTCGTTCTTCCCTATTGGTCAGCTATCAAATAAAAATGCTATCTTTACTGTGCATGTGTTAGAGGTGAACAGACTGAGCTGATGCAGGTATTTGAGCATTGTCATGAAATGCTTTGGTTGTCTTTTCAGAGTGGATTGATTTTATCATCCATGATTTTTTTTCTCCTCATTTTTTTGTGAAAAATGCCAGGTTGGTAGCAAGAGAGAGCAAAATCTTCTAGCTTCCCACAGAACACCTCATAAAACATTGAGTAGCAATAGTGAAAGTGTCCTCACATCAGTTCAGCATTTCTGCTCATCCTAAATCTGAAGAGATTGCTTTCAAAGACAAGACATTAAACCGTCTCCTGTGCTTTCTCAGTCCTTAGTCTCTGGTGAGACTGTAAATAGAGGTGAGAATTTCTGTCAACTGTGATTGTCTTTTGGAAACTACAGACACTCCTTTAGGAAATTCCATAATTTCTCTGCAGCTTTTTTTTAGTAGTAGCTCTCTTTCTCCACTCTATCTTACTGTCTTGCATGAAAACTAAGTAATGGTACCTTCTGTATAATTAAAGCTTTTTTTCTGACAAAAAAATGAGACTTTTCAGTAATAGGAAGGTCTTCAGAAAGAAAAAAATCATCAAAAGTAAATATTAGCTCCCTGAACTGTTCTGCTAAAAAGTCTGAATTGTCACCAGAGAAAGTAAGAGTAAGTTATCCATGTTTTAGTCATGAAAATTGTTCATTTTTTTTGTGTATTAAAAATTGACTGTGATTTTTTTTTTGTAATACAACCCTCCCCAACCCCCTTCAGTATCCCCTGTCAATTTACTGTCAAAGTACATGGTACTCCTCCAGAGTATTGTGTGTGCTTGTTGCTAACAAGAAAAAGAAGCAGAGAAATTTCTGGGCACTCTTTCTTCCTCTCCTCTTTCTCTCCTTCTCTCCTTTTCTACTGCATTTGCTTTGAATTTTCTTTTTATCTTCTTTTTATTCCAGGGCTTAATTTTGCCAGTGGGCCCCAGAAAAACAGGATAAGGATCAATCTATGACCAATATTCTGAAGAGAAGTCTATGCTGTAGTAACAACAAGGACTGTATTCTTTGGTCATGTTAACTAGTTTGTGGTAGTTAAGTGTTTTTAAAATTGCAGGAAAGACAGCATAGCTTGCAACTTGGAGTAGTGGTGTAAGAGTTTAGCCATTGTCGAATTCAAGTTGTTAAATCAAGTAAATATCACAAATATCTGTTTTATCAGCTATTTCATTTGATTTAGCTAACCCAGATTGTCACACCTATTCTGTGCTGTGCAGATATTCCTGAGCAGTTCCTGTCTGTATAGACAGTGCTATTATTAGGGCACTGGTTTGAGGAAATGATAATATTTAACACGGCACCACTTGGGAAGCGATGCTGGTACTCTGTCCAACTGGGAAGCATGGGCTGTACATGACTCATGATTCAAACTTGCATTTAAAGGATTCCATCAAAAAAGTTGAACTATTATCCATGTTTTTTGCTCCTAGATATTAAGCTGTTTTTCCCACAACAAAATGTTAATCTCTAATGCCAAGAGAAAACCTGAGTAAATCTCAGTGTTGCTCCATGCACAGGAGCAGAAAATGTAAGCAATAACCCTTCTAGGAAGTGGACAGAAACTGCTCAGTCATTTTGCACAGGCTACCAAAACCCCAGCATGGTGAAAACAATTTGCATTCTTTTCCCATGTAGGCTGGTCCTAAAGGAGACCCCATTAAACTCTGCTGAGGCTTTCTGCTGCAATCTGGTATCTCATGCTCACTTTGAGTAACTGACTTTGCAGAAGAAAAAACAAATGGCCTTGTGCATGCATGGATAAAGAAAGAGAAGAAATGAAACAAGGTGCAAGAGATTTTTTTGTGTCTCTTCTGTTGGGGTTATGGTTGGAAGCTTCCTCTTAATATTCTTGGAAGAACAGAAAGCTTCTGTCTCCAAAATTGAGGTTGCCTGGCACTTTTCACAAGCACTATAATTTAAAGAGGAAAGACTCCATAATTTATAATTCAGAATGGACAATATATTAACTAAACTGATTAATTTAATATACAATTTTGAAGAAATATAGAATGTGGTAATGAAGGTACTTCAATTTATCATTTGGTATGGGTCTGGGCAGTTGAGGCTTTCCTGGTCTCTTAGCTTGCTTTCTATATGCAGCTTCTCTAGTTCTCTTCTGGATGATCATTTTTCTTTTTGAACTGATCTGTGTAGACTGCTTGTGAATTGAACTGTTTAACAATCTAAGAACAGGTCCTCCAACATCACCAGTTGTAGCTGAAGGACAAATCAGCTCTTACTGGAGACTGGAGGGAGCAGGGACCACTATGCTAAGCATAAACATGAAATGCAGGAACATCTTTAAAAAAGCAATTGACTTTGTGAGCAACTTCCTGAATTCCCATTTCTGCTTTTGAAGCTCTCTGTGTCACATTAAGAGCCTTTCTCCTTCATTGGTTCATGACCATGAGAATAAATGACCTGTCACGCACTGGGTACTCTGAGCTAAATCCTGCCCTCAGATCTCTGAAGTTTCATTTGTATCAGTGGAAATTTCATACATGTGCACACCCGTGCATTTGCTTAACATTATGGATTCAGTAGAGGGAGGATGGGAGTAGCTTTATTTTTTTAAGGGAAAGTCACTAGTTGCTTTTCTGCAAATTGGATATAATTTCTACTTCTTACTTTTTAACTCACCACATGAATTAATGAAAAAAACTCCACAATCAAATTTATGGAACTCTCTATATAAATGGATGGTCTTTACAGCAGTAAATTAGATCAGGTTTATTTTGCATTGCATATGCTTTTTAAAAAACATATGATGTTGCAGCTTTTGTATACACAACAGGTAACTTGCAGCACGATGTATTATGTGCAGTAGCTGAGCATGGGAGGTGGCTAGGTGCTTAGAGTAGGATCTTGACCTTATTGAAGCCAACGCAAGTTATTTTCATTGACTTCATTAGAGATGAGCTTTCTAAGAGCTACCTATGACAACCCCCCTCTTGTTTTTTTCAGTTAAAATGACTGACATAGAAATAAACAACTCTTGCTATTTCACTATCATACTTTATGCTTCATTGCTAAAACTGAAAACCAAAGGGTCTATACCTACTTTCTAGAGTTACTCTTTGAGAGAATGTGGAATCTTCACAAGCATTAACTCTATAAAAATTTATTGTCTTTACAGCAAAGTAAAATCCCACTATCTAGACCACAAGTTTAGAGTAAAAATCCACTATTATGGCACTGTAAAAACCATATCAACTTTTTTATGTCTAATGGAGTTCCTGATATGAAAGTATTATATTTGAGAAATAATACAGATCATGAAAAAGAGTTACTGATAGAGTGTTCTTAATAAATGTATTTAAAATGGAAGGATGTTCATAATAACAAAATGTTTGTATAAGTACACATAAAAGATTACTTGACACGTGTAACTGGGACTGTAGGAAAACGATGTTTTTTCTCCATAATACAAATTAAATAGAAAATTAAGAACATCTGAAGCTAGAAAAGCAAAACATAAATCTGCCTGCAATAGAATTTTCCACTATTATTTTTATTATTCTTAGTTAATATGGCTTGATAATAAAGATTTTTTTGTTTGTTTGTTTTTCAGTAAATCAGTTTTAGCAGAAGTAGCACTCAATGAAAGATAAAGGGGACTGGGGGAGATTTTGGTGACAAAGAGCTATTGTGACAAAGCTGTAATAAGATGTTTTCATTGGTACTGCGTTTCTTCCTCCACCTTGCAGCCTGAGCATGGTGGTTTTGTCTCTTTGTCTCCAAAATTTCAAGAGGATTTTTTTTTTTTTAGTTTGTTTGGCTGAAAATGTCATCTATTCCACTCTGAGAAAGTGAACTCCCCTGCAACAGACCCTGGCAGCAGACTTGTGACAAGGACTTTGAATGTGCTAAACCAACACTAAGATGATCTATAATACAAAGGTCAAAGTAAACTTTACAGGGTGAATAGGAAGGATGACAAATGCAGCTCTTTTAGAAACTTTTAGAGTGACCCAAAGCCGGCTGACTAAAATCAGTGGGAGCCAAGACTGGGACATCAAAGAAATGCGAAAGAAAAGTTTGTTTCTAAAGAGATTCTCTCTCACATCATGCTATTCCTTTTATTTTTCTCCCTCCTTTCTTCTTTTAATGATAGGACTCTGTTTTTTGATAAGTTATTTTGCTCTTATTCCTTAGTTCTCCTCTTGAAAGTCAACAGTTTGAGAACTTTATTGTTTCCATCCCATTGGATGGGAAGAAAAAATTATCTGGTGGCCCTATTCTTTGGGATAAAATATGTTAGTATCATTACCATTTTAAACCTAAAAACTTATAATAAGCTGTCTGCAGAAAACTGTAAAAAGAAAATATTAGCAAATCCTCCTGAATTACAAGCATGTTCCCCAAAATGCATTTTTGTCAAGAAAAAGGCTAAATTAATGCAATAAATTAATTGACAGCTTTAGTTACAGTAATAGATTAGGAATAAACTGCCAAGGAGAAATTAATTAAGAAACAAACAGCCCAATATTTACACAGCTATCCTTAGTATTAAAAACAAAAGGACAAAACCACACAAAATGTGTGATGAATAATAGAGTTATTCCTAAATGGAATTAGTTGTCATTTGAAGTTCTCTGTGTCACATTGAAATAGTTTTTTAAGGTGTGAAGTGACAGGGAAGACTGGGAGGCCAGTCTCTCCCAGTGAGTGCCTGTCTGCATCTTATGTGCTTTGTAGAGGTAGCAGTAGTTTCATCTGTGACGCCTCTGCATAAACGTCCCTGGACTTTTTAGAGCTGGATTTGCTTGAATCTATGATTATGAAATTCTGGAGAAAATAGAGGTCAGAGAGCGTAAGACATCCAACTGGAAGTTCAAAATTAAAAACAATGTGTCTGAAATTAGTGAAAAGAAGAATTTTCCACCTCTCTTGCCCAGCATTCCAAGTATATATACCTGAAGGCCTTGGCAGTATTTTGGGTACACAATAACACACTTCCCTTTCGGAATTATTAGCACTAAAAGGGTTCAGACTAAGTGATCTTTTAAAATCAAGGAATATATTCAGTTTACAACTACAGAAGGTGACAACAGGACCACAGTGAGCTCTTCTATCAATGGCAGTATAGAGATTAGCTTGTCACTTATTAGTGGGCTTTCTGACAGTGGCCTTGGAAACACCCATCTATAGTTCATTGTAGCTGAGCTGTGGAAGACAGCACAAGATGGCTAAACACACTTGTTTCTCTATATAGTGATGCAAGTAGCTTCCCTGTCTCCTTTTCACTTTCTGCTCTCTTTCACTCAACAAATGAGGAAAGAGGAGAGAGAGGAGCTCTGAATTACACATTGCTGGCCTGGAGACTGTCAGGTTTGCACACTGAACCCAATGTACCTAGTATGGTGGCCATAGAACATCCTTTATCAGTACGGTTACATGATACACATGTTCTTAGCTTAGCTTCAGGGCACAAACGTTATCATTTATACTATGCAGGACAGTGAGTCACAGGAGCCAGGCATATAATGTTGCTGGGAATTAATGGTCACCTTTTGTAATGTAGCTATTGATAGTAGCCCTAGAATAGATGCTTATTCAGAGGAGAATCTATGGGATGTTCTTTCTACTTCCAGAGAGTGAAACATGCAAGTATATGGATTTTTTCCATCATTGTTATTTGTCCCTATCAGTCTGTATTTTCTGAACCAACACTTACTTTTCAAGATCTTTTCTGTTCCTTTGGCCATACTTTTTAACAACTTGGTCCTCTGATGTTCAAGGAGTTGCTAAATACCTTATGATTCACTTGAGTAGTATCCAAAGATATTTCTATGCTCATTTCCAGAGCGCTTGGAAAAGTATCAGGTGATTTCCATTATATGACCTACCCTATTTTGCATCAGGAGAACAGGAATTGAATAAAAGTTCGTAGAAGCTAAGAGGTCTCAAACTGCAGAAATGAGTTTCAGATTTCAGAGTTTGGGTTTGCCTCTTCTCTTGGAACTTTCTGACATCCACAGGTATTCCTTTGGAGTCTGCAAAATTTCATGAGATAGAACATTTTTGTCATTCATAGAATAGTAGAATCATTAAGGTTGGAAGAGACCTCTAAGATCATTGAGTCCAACCGTCAACCCAACACCACCATGCCCACTAAACCATGTCCCTAAGCGCCTCATCTACCCGTCTTTTAAATACCTCCAGGGATGGTGACTCAACCACTTCCCTGGGCAGCCTGGTCCAATGTTTAAC
>NW_008824187.1:2331808-2349389 GCF_000699105.1 Pygoscelis adeliae | reverse complement strand
CAGCCGGCTGTCGACCAGCACCCCCAGGTCCTTTTCCGCCAGGCAGCTTTCCAGCCACTCTTCCCCAAGCCTGTAGCGCTGCATGGGGTTGTTGTCATTTTATGTCTCTGTCTCTGAAATGAGGATTAGGGTATCTGGGACTGCACACATGCACAGGATATATGCTCCACTCAGTATATAGTCAAGGTTTTAGTTGTAGTTTTTCATCCATAGATGAAAGGCTAAGGTAACTTTCCTAAAGAACTTGCAACACGTTTGAATGACACGTCACTGCTATTTTTTTCCAGGTATTCAGGGACTCTGAATTGCCATAGCTTGTTCTAACATCAGCAACCCTTCAAACTCTTTCCTCTGTGGTGTAAGTTCTAACACCTTAATCACTTTTCTCTTAAAGGTATTCTAGGGAAAAAGAACATGTTTTCATTTGATTTGATCTTTTTTTGATATATGTCAAAAGTGTGCAATGGCTTGGTCTTGTGTTTTTTCAAGGAAAGAAGGTTTTTAACTTTCCTTCTTTTCTCATAGAAATATCACCAATGTCAACTAAGGTCTTCCCTTTTTATGCTGATGTAAGTCCCTCATGATAAAAACAAGATATGACTCATACATATATTACCGCAGAAACCTCTCCTCTACACAAATAGGCTGAGATAAAAACACTCACTGGAAGCTTCTTATATGTTTGTATGATCCAGTGTGTAGCCTGATTGAAAAACTGGCCAGGAGAAGTGGAAGGAGGCAGAAAAATGGAGATTTTTGACAGACTTCTCTCTATAGTGTTCATCAGACATTTTAGGAGACATATTTGAACAAAGCTAAAGTTGCCTTCTAAAGGTAAATGTTAAGAGACTAACAATAATATTCTTACTACTAACAATAATATTCTTACTCTAGATCTCTTACTACAGCAGTTTCTTAGAACTGTTGCTGTATCATGTTAAAAAAAAAGGCATAGGACTAGATGGATGAACTCTCATTACTTCTTAAGCATATTTGGATGAAAGGGCATTACAAAAGAGACTCAGACTTCCTCTGGGAAGTATCACCTTAATAAAACCATTTGGAGTATAGGGCTGGATTTGCTTAATAGAGCTTAGTTCTCTTCCTCTTGTTGCAGCTGTGCACCATGAGTGCCAGCAGCATCAAGCTAAGCAAGCAGGATGCTAAAGGCTATGAGGGAGACTGAAGGGATTAGGGACTCAAGCCTGTCCTGGTGGCTATATGGTACCTACACTGAAATAGGGTGCAAAGGGAAAACCTGCTCACTCCTCTTTCACATCCTGATTGTGTTTACCCAGCGTGAAAGGAGAGCAAAATAAGACGGTGAACAATTTTGGCCTGCAGTTCTTAATGTTAGTGCAAGTCAGAACCTGGTATTACACACAGATAACCACTGAAACCCTTAGCGCTGATTGCTTGTCTTGCTGAGTGCCAGATAGTAGGGTCAACAGAGAGGCTCTATAGCTAGTGCCACAGTCATTGAAATTGATAGAAACTTAGTGTAATTTTCATGTGGACAGATTTACGCTGGCTATGTGTGTAGAAGAGCATCATTTGGAACAGGCTGTTGTGTATGACAGAAGTGTTGCACCGAGATAAACAGGTGAGATGAAGGCACTGCAGCTCTGGCTCTGAGCCCAGCTGAGCAGAATGACCAGTCTCCCCTATTACACTCAGCCTCCAAACCACGTCAGGTGCATGCGTACTGCCACTGGGAATGGTTTCCAGCTCATACTAGTTCATAAATTGTGCCTGGGAATTGTTTTGGGAGATTGCCACAATTTGGTCCTGATCAGAAATCAGTGCAATGCTTTGACAGTAAGGACAGTCAGGTTCCAGTGCCTGGGAATCAGTTTAAACATAATTTTTGTTTTTGAGTGTTTTCACAGTGAAGTGCAGTGGCAGGAATAACACAAACAAAGAAGAAACCCTAAAGGAAAGTGCAGAATTGTTCCACAAAAGCAAAAAACTTCCAGAAATGCTGAAGACATCTTTTAATACTCACTCAGTGGAGTGAATCTACACATATGTTGTGGCATAGTGTAAAAGGTAGCAGAGCTAGCTGTCCTCAGACACAGGCTAGTTTTACTATTCATTCAGATTTACTGCAGAAGGCTTTAAGCTGCAGTGTATCTGCACGCAACAGGTGCTAGGAAGGAGGGTGGCAGTCAGGAGATAAACTTCTTTCTGACAGAATAGCTAAAGCACATTTTCTGTTTCCAGCTGGAGGATGCTGTATTACAGTAATTTCTGGAGCATTGCTCATTATGTAGAAATGAAACTTGTATGTAGTATGGCTTTAAAATGAAGTTTACAAAAGGAAGTAAAAAGAACAGATGTGCTAGTGACTTAAGACTGAAGAGAAAATCTAGGCTGAAGAGCAATTTTATAAGGCTAGCCTGAGTCCCTGGTAATTGGCTACATCAGAACTGAGGCCTGGAGTAAAACAGTCCTCTCAGATGGCACTGAAAGGCCCAGAATTAATATTTGATGACACAATTTGAGGCCTTCCCGCACAACAAATGCAGTGGATTATGGTGGCTGAGTGCCAGAATATGGCGCAGCCAGAGTAGTTGATTTAGCCCCAGATGATGGCAGTGAAAACGATGTATCAGGAGGACAAAGATTGGGGGAAGGTTTGTCTTCCAGAGTGCGAGTCAGCTGGAGCCAGTTGTTACAGCATCAGGCAGAAGCTCTGGTTGCTCCATGCTGCTGTGTTAATCCTGACAGTGAATGAGGCAGCCCTCAGTCAGACTCTTTGGCTTACAGCTTTTTCTGAATAGCAAAGGCTGGGTCCACCATGGAGATCTAAAATGCAACTTATGCTTGCTTTCAGCATTACCAGCATGGTTGTGTTTTTCACTGCTGCTCCATGCCAAGCACTAAAACACAGTGGTTATCCTCCAGTGTGCCATGTTAAAGGAGTAACTCTAGCCAGTGTTTCCCAATCTTTATTGCCCTCACGTGATGGGGACCACTTCTGCTGTCAAAGGGTAAGGGCAAAGGTTTGCCCTTACAGTGAGGGCTGTGCGAGGACAGAGGAAGTTTGTGGAGTCATGAGAAAAACGCTGGTTTGCATGCCAAGGCGTGAGTGGGTCAGGTATGGGGCTTTAGCTAAGCACTATTTCTTCTAGTGAAGCTCTTGCACTGATTGCAGTACAGTGCCGCTCCGGGATCCATACCACATACATATGATAGAAGATCCAAACCTAAAGAGCTGAATCTGGCACAAAGGGTCTCACAACAAGAGAGGTAGCAAAGATGTGACATAAATGTGCCCAAACAGAGGAGCTGGAGAGAGCTGGAAAGGGAGAGATTCAAGGTTCGGGAGCGCTGCAGTAGCTAGGCAACTCTGTGCAGCCATTTCAGACTGCTGACAAGAGGAACTCAAAAAAAGTTGACTAATGCCAATTTGACAAGTAGCACATTAATTTTTGACAGACCATTTTGGTGTTTTTCCTCCTCCTGAGCCTCTTGCTCTTTTAGTAGCCTAAAATAGCTCAGGGCTGGTTTTACTTATGCCTGCAGCAAACAAGGGACCAGGAAATCAATGCTGACTTCCAGCACAGTAATTCTGTATCAGGAGCATCCCTGCCAAACCCTGTCCATAGGTAGATGGTTAGCCCCAACTCTGGACTTGTTCCATATCATTTTACCATGATACAGTGATTAGAAATGTATCATAAAATACAATCCTCCAGGCTACTCGTGCTAAAAACAACTAAACAGTAATCATATTGTTTTTCTCTAAGTGCGTACCTAATGTGAATAGAGTACAAGTAGTTACTGTACAAGGGGAAAAACATCTGTTGTGAATATGATATAGGAAAGATAATTAGTTGTACTGTCTACTTGAGAGTGTTTCTAAGAACAATAAATGTACTATATGTATTCAAGCTTGAAATGTGTTGCTATGTAGATATATTAATTACTAAAATAGCAGCACGTGAGTGAAAAAAAGGCTTAAAATTTTCTTCTGATTTTGTGTGGGGAAGCAGTGGGACAGAGTGGGGTGTCTCTCTTTTTGAAGTAAATATGTACCTGAATGCTTTCTGCTGGCACAAATGCGTTTCCAGATTCTCTGGGCTATTTACAGCTCCCTCCTCTTTATCTGCCTGATGCAACAGGGAGTAGGAAGCAGGAAAGTAGGGACAACATCTTCATACCTGCCCATACCCCAATCAGCCTGTTCCCTTTGTTTACCCACCTTCTGGTCAATAAGGTGTCTCACATACAGCAACGAGCAGAACATTGTTTCCAAGAAGGTGCCCATTCTCACATTCGACAGCAAGTGGGGCTGTTCTCTGTCACTGACCTCTGCTGTATCTGGATGTTGAAGAGAGTTTTGAGAATATTTTTGAACCTCATGGTAACCATCTTTTTCAAAAAGAAATCTACGAGCTATCTGTATAAGCAGACAAGTTACCTGACTCCAGAGACTTTGCAAACTATTACTCATTGTTTAATATACTGCTTTTTAAAGAAACTGGTGGAAAAAAGTAATCTGTCAGCATCTAGTTCCCTGGAAAACTCATGGTCATGTCAGGTGTTTAGAGAAAACAGCTGTAACAGAAAAGTGTTAGACACTTAAATGGTCATTAGAAATAACTCAGACCCTCCCCCCCCGCCGAGCTCATAAGCCTTTGCACAGATGTTCTGAACTGAGGACTTGATGCCAGAGGTACAATCTTTCCCAAATTAAAATCGGTATCAAACCTCATCTTGAATGTCCATATTAGAAGAAAAGCTCAGTAACGTGTAGTTCATCCATTCATTTAGAGTTAAAAGGCAGTCTGAGCTAGACAGTAGAAACCTCTTTGGTGAAGCAGCAGAGCATTTCTTCAGTTGTTCACCTTTCCATCACATGCAGTTTACATTTCTTGTTTTGAATGAAGCCAAGATGTAAAAAGGCCCAAATGCCACACAAAATGCTGGTTTTATGTAATTCTGAGGTCAGTGGAAGGAAAAAAATGCTCAGGGAAAATCCATGAGAAAAGTGCACTTTTAGTCACAGAATTCAAGCACTGATCTAGAACAATATTCCAGAAACTGGAAGTTCATTAAAAATCTTTATATAGAAAGATGTTTCTTTTATGTAAAAACATATATACACACACAGAGTGTGTCTGATGCTGAGAGATGGTCTCCAAAATGTGAAATGAACGTTCAATGAAATAAATTTTGGAAAGGCAGAAAGCATGGTCATACTTCAGCTCTGGCTCTGAAACATAATGATGACTGTGTAATTGCCAATGAGTAATTTGCATTTTTATATTTTTTCACTGCTGGATTGATATGCAGATACAAGATGACATACAATGTGGGTTGCTTTTACTGTTTCATTCCCTTCCTTCCCCCAAAAGTCCACTTCATGACAAGACTGCTACCCACAGTAGGAAAGCCTCAGTGTGCTTCCTGGAATCCTGGACACTCACTTTACCTCTTTATCAATGACCATAAAATATAAAATCCACCTGTGATCAAAATTCTTCTAATAATCAATGCAAATTTCCATAACATTTGAAAAATGGAAATTTACATGTAAAATAAATTGAGGAAAAACAATCAAAGTTTTTATGGAATCAGGTATCAGAATTAATAAAATACTGAAATAGAGGAGAAAAGAAAAAAGAAAAAAGAGAGAAAAGAAGAAAGAGAGAGCAAATAATTTTTTTCTGTCAATTTTTCTTGAAGCTTAGGTTGTCATTTCAGCATATGATAGAATCCAGTCCTCCTTAGCCACATGTCTCAGGCATTTTGGCATGAAGTAGAGGTCTAGTAAAGATTATAAAATGTTCAGTATCTCTTCAATGATTATTCCTCTTCTACATACTATTGTGTTTTTTGCAGACCTTCCTTCCATCCAAGTGGTTTATAAATACCATACAATATTTTTATTAAAGGAAAGAGCTGCTAGCAGAACTCTGAAGAGAACTTATTCATGCACGGTGCAAGAGAAGGAACATAAAGTAAATTAGCTAGCTGTAAAATTCTCAGAAAAAGCCATGTTAGGGGGATAAATCCAGAATTGAAAGACTGGAGAGGAAATGCACTGGGACTGGCTGATTAAATTTTCTGATGTAGCCCAGAGACTAGCAGTTGTGTTCCATTAACATACACCATCATCTCACTAATCCACTCAGCACTAATAACTACAGCTATAAAAGGAATGTTAGTTCGGGGCTGGTCAAACCAGATTGAAGGAGCTTGGCCATACCCCAAACAGACTTGGTGCAACACCCTTTTGATCAAAGTTTCAGATAGCTTTCTAGGCAAGCAGATAGCACAGCTGAATATTTTAGTAATTGTTTTTGGTGACTGTGTTACCCTTGATGCTTTATTTGAAGTGCAGCTTCACTGGTACAAAACCAGCTGTGATGGATGTTTAGCTGGTGAAAAAGCATTGATATTTCAAACTCTAGAGAAAGAATAAATAGCTGGTCCTTATTTCTTTTTCTCCTTGAAAGATAATGCTGTATCGTTCCTCCCACTAAAGGAGGTGAGGATATTAGGCACTTGCAGATGAAAAATGGCCTCTCGTAATCTGCTGTAATAGATTACACTTTTTTCTTCCTTCTGGTTTTCTTTGGGGAAAGGCATCTGACACTTGCATTTTCACTTACTCTGCTGTTGAAGTCATATTTACGCGTTGGTTGGTTATTTTGTTTGCTTTAAAATACACTTCTTTTTTCCCTGTCTAGTGTCTTGATGTACTTTTTCAAACAAGTGGCTGTCTGAATGAGCTAATATTGAGAGTCACAGATGGACAGGCTGCACTTTAGACTTGGCAGACAGGGACCTGAGACAGGAGGATAAATCTCTTTGCTGGGTTACTGGGGAGAGTAGATTAGGGGGTCTCTGAAGTAAACACACACTGCTACATATACGAGGTACTAAGAGATCAAATGATACTTCTAGCTAAATTGGGAGTTGTACTCAGCTGCCTGACTCACTCCTGTGGACCAGTGAGCTGTGTGAGATAGCACAGTGAGTAGGGTGGCCCAAGGGAGCAAAGTAGCAAGGACACATCACTGGAAAAGCAAGCCATAGACAGTATCTGAAAGCAGCAGGGAAGAGAGTTAGGGACTTAAGGACTTGGGAGACCTAGGCATCTCGTTTTCAAACGCACTCTGTCAATTCCTGCCTATCCACATTTATGGTTTTTTCCATCTTGTTTGGAAGGAAATGATATTACAAACAGACAGAATGGCATTTAAATGTCACCATTTGCTGTCCTTTTGACTTCAAAGGAATATGAGAAAAAGGAGTAGTTATACCAGTGCTAGAGGTGGGAGTCCTTTGCGTTTCCTTTACTCCCCAATGTCAATGGTTGCAGCCCAGTGGGAATTGTGGCTCGGGGTGAGATATGTCGGTTCCACAAATACACTGACACATCTGTGGACATGGTCCTTGGTGAAACTAACCTCACAGGAAAGCATGCAGTTAGGAAGGAGACCAATATACTTTGTTCGGAGTCAGGACAGCTCCAAAGGCTGCTTCTGTCCAGCAGAGCAGTCCTGCAAGGAGTGAAGAAACCTTAAGAGTCTGGTTCTTTTAATTCTGCTTCCTGCCAAAGCCAGTGGCAGGGCTCAGGAAATGTTATTTTACCAAAGCTGAGGATTTTGTACATATTACTGAACAGGCAAGAATTGACATAGGAAAAAAATTTTTTTTAAGAACTTTACCACCAAGCTTTGCAGAAGTGAGCCAAACTGCAAAACATCATATTTTCAGAGCATATGAGGATATGTCTCTGTTCTGTAATAGTGTTTTATATGTCTCTTACAAACAGCTACTTTCAGGAACATCATGTATGTTCCTTGGTAATCAAGCAATTTGTAACCTTCTTTTAGACAGATAGAAAAGTGGGCATCAATTGTACAGATATTTAGTTTGTTTTTTCTTTGTCATGAATAAGTCATGGCAATACGGGTGGATATGGTGGGAACGCTTTTAACAGGGCTGTGTCTCTCCTACAGCATTGTTACAGAATGAGGGAAGTCAGAAAATACCTATTTAGTATATGCATTATTGTGCTAATCCTAGCCTGTTTCCCATAAGACATCTGTGATCATCTCTTATGACATTTTAATTTGAAAAAATATGAACCAGGAAGAATTTTTCTGACCTTTTTAAATACAATTTGCGTAGTCTCAAGTCCTCCACTGGGAACTTATTTCATAGACTGAACTGGGCAAGTCTGTGTTTCCCTCCATTCCTGTTCAGCTTCAATTTCCATTCCTTAACGCTCTCTGCTTCGCCCAATAGCAGCAGGATCCATGGCCATTCACAAGGACTGGACCTTTCATTCTTTTTCCTACCTGCATCAGTACTGACAGGCAGATGGCAGTAAAAAAGAGGCACCTTGGATTTCCTAAGCAATGTCAAATCCTGAGGCACTAAGGAGGTCATAGAAAACCAAAGAGAACAGTGTAACTCGATAAAGTGGCCAGTCTTATTTCTGAGTCTGCACAGTGGATATCATTGCATTGTTTGTGTTCCGCAGTAAGAGGCAGGGGTGTTTGGGCTTTTTTGAGATCTTCCCCTCCCATGTAATGAAACCCTTAAATTAATAAAAAAGAAGAATAAATAGAAATGGAACTGAAAGAAAGAGATAGAGTGGTACATAAGGTTAAAATATGTTCTTCATTTTGTTGTCACTTTGGAGTTTGGTCAGACCTTGGCCTGAGCAACAGCACTGCTATTGCGGTTTAACCCAGCAGGCAGCTAAACACCACACAGCCGTTCGCTCACTCCCCCCTGCGCAGTGGGATGGGGGAGAGAATTGGGGAGGGGGGGAAGTAAAATTTATGGGTTGAGATAAAGACAGTTTAATAGGACAGGAAAGGAAAATAATAATAATGATGATGATGATGATGATAGAAGAATATACAAAATAAGTGATGCACAATGCAATGGCTCCCCACCCGCCGACTGATGCCCAGCCAGTCCCCGAGCAGCGGTCACCCCTCCCCTGGCTCACTCCCCCCAGTTTATATACTGAACATGACGTCCCATGGTATGGAATACCCCTTTGGTCAGCTGTCCTGGCTGTGCACCCTCCCAGCTTCTTGCTGGCAGGGCATGAGAAGCTGAAAAGTCCTTGCCTAGTGTAAGCACTGCTCAGCAACAACTAAAACATCAGTGTGTTATCAACATTATTCTCATCCTAAATCCAAAACACAGCACTGTACCAGCTACTAGGAAGAAAATTAACTCTATCCCAGCTGAAGCCAGGACAACTGCCCAGGGAGTTTGGACAGGGGAACATGGCTATAAAACAGAGACAGCTGTTGGTCTCCATGGGATGAAGACCATGCAGTCTTCCTCTTGTCTGTCGGTGGATGGGTCTCCAGGGCAGGATGAGATCCAAATAACATATTTACTATGTAGCACTTCTTGTTTCTAAAACACAAACATAATGAGTCCTGCCAGGGTTCTGTAGCCTATGATTGAGAGGAAATGTCTTTATTATTATTAGTCAAGCGTTACTTCAGTATCAGCTGGATGTGTACAGATCGTTCAAAATTTTTTATGTCCTAAAAGTTGTTTCATTTTTTCAGGATAAATGTTATTAAAAGTCTCACATCTGTCTAACATAAAAAAAGAGAGAATAGTACATATTGATTTATTAACGTCTATTCACTAAAGAAACCTGCTTTTGTGAATAATAGTTGTCTCAGCCTCTTGCTGGTTGTTAGTGTGTCACAAGTTCTTGCGAGTCCTGCCAAAAATACCAATGTTGTCATTATGCCCAAGGGGCAGGTACGCAGCGCTGTAACACCTGCAGACCTCCCCCAGCTCCACTGCAGGACCAAGCATTTCCTTCATGGCTCAGGCCTCCTCCCTCATGTTTGTGGAGGACCAAAAAGAAAAAAAATGGGGAGGAAGAGCCACACACAAGGATCTGTTTTTCTCTCAAATACTCTATATTTTTTAATGGGAAAAAGCAACAAAACTGGGAATTGTTTTTTATTCCAAACTTAATTTGGGTTTGGCCAAAAAAATCTATTATTTCTATAGAACTTCCAGGGAAATAATAATGATTCCAACTCTCTTTGCTCCCTATGCGTAGACTTAAATTTGTCATTTTAATATAGGTCAGTTTTCAAGTTGCTGGAATCTTCAAACCTAAAATTTTTAGTTTCTGCTGTTTATAGGTTCACAGCAATAAGCTCTGTTATTTATTCTTGGAAAATTGCGTTGGCAAAAATAGGGGGTGAGCTGAGATTTGAAGAAAAATCCAGAAGATCGGTGCAATCTTGAGAGAGAGATAAAATGTGGAAGAGTGTGTGTGTGTGTGTCTATATTCACACATCTTAGAGAAGCTCATAAATAAGTACTACCATCGTCACCCGCTTGACGCAGGTATCTTCCAAAGATGGGGAAAACTCTGGTAATCTCACAAGGCTTTTTTTTAAAGCTGATACTGACCTCCCACAAGTGCACATTGGTGTACGAGCCCGGCTATAAAGCAAGGACTGTTATCTAGAAATGTTGGGTTACTGTAGAAAAAAAATTAAAGTTTATTTTTGATGTGTGCTTATGCCATACTTCTTAAAAAGCAATACCTTTGTATTTTAATAATAATAGGCTTTTCATTCTCAATAATTCAAACATTTAGTGTCCTAGCAAACTTTAACTATAGCTCCCTTTTTAACAGCATAAACTACATAACATGCACAGTATAAGGGGAAACCGTTTTTTTTCCTGTGAGGAATGACTCTCATATATTCAGAGACACACTTGAAAATGTTTTCAAGTACACTTTTCAGGGAAAAATGAATTTCACAGAATATAAATTTCCTTGATTACTACTCAGAACTCAGCTAAACAGTTAAAGGGGAGGGGAAGGTGTACAGAGAAAATGCTGCAGTTTGCACTGAACCTTAACTCAGACATAAAGTGTTTGCACAGTAGTATACTGTCTTTCCTGAACCTGAGGCCCTGTTTATAATTCCAGCTTTTTTAGGATGTTCCTAATGCTAGATTGCACCATACTTAAAAGAAGGAAATAAATTTCTAACAGGCAGTCTCTGGATAGGCAGCGAGAGCAAAACAGCTTCCTACTTACTTCAATGAGGGTTGGGTCCCAGATTGGGGCTGGAAGGAAGACTACATAATGTTTCCTGACAGTGGTAAATAGCTTGAGCAGAGAGATCTTTCTAATCACTCTTACTTGAACTTAATGCAGCAGGGGGTTGTCTTTTATTTTCATAAGCTTTGCGAACCAGTGACATGTGCCATGTTCATCATCAGAAAGCAACCATAAGTCACACAAATGGTTTGTTTCTTTGCTTTTGTTTTTATTTTAGACATCATTTGTATGATTTGTTGCACGCTATACAAACATGCTATATTGTATGAGCTACCAGTATATCAGGGGGTAGTACACTAAGAAATGTAGAAAACTTAAAGGTACACATTTAGTTCCCAATGCTTTTTCTTAGAGCCAGTGACCATAAAAGGTTGCAAATGCACTTCTTCATTGTGGACAAAATAGAGTCAAAGAGTTGCACAAGGAACCTAACTTAAGATCTTTTCCTTATTGTATCTGTGCAGGATTTTCACTGATGCCAAGAAAGATTATACCTATCCCATATCTAAAATAAAGCAGGCTGAAAAGTCTAACAAATAATCATACTTTTTATAAAGGAAGACAAACTTCTGAACAATCTGCTTTTTCCCCCTTTTATTTCCTTCTATATCTTTTTGTAAAATGCACTTGATTCTTCATGGAACAAATTTTCCTTTCTTCATTAGTGCTCATGCTTGACTAGAAGAGCCATCTCTGCCAGGTGTGCTGAGCCTGGGTTGTGTGATGATTAGTTGATGTTGATGAATCAGCCTAGGCTATATGTCTATGGGATAAATGGTGGGCTTCAGTCAAACATAAATAGATAGTGTGTCATTCTTCTATTTTATAGTATTCTACCAAAACCCTATGTTTAAGGCAGAAGGAGGTTACAAAACTAAAATCTCCAAAAAGTGGGGATGGGAAAACTTAATGTTGTGTTCTTTTCAACAAAATCTGAAAAATAGTTTCACCAGATAGAGTTTTGTAAAACCCTTTCTCCGTTCACTATCTTTTTCACTTCTAAATTTGAACGCTATATAAAGCTTTCTTAATAGGTGAAAAAGCATTTACCTATTCTCCTAGGCTTCTTAAGGGAATAGTATAAAAACAAACCCAAAACAAACCTTTATCATTTCATAAAAGCTAGATTGAATTAAAGCTTCAAAAATTTCAAGTTCTGCTCAGGAATTCTGATTTTTATTTACATTGCCTCTTTACCACCTTGGTAACACCACTCTAATTATGCAAAAAAGTAGTACAGAGTAGAAAAGTGGATCCTGACTCCAGTTCTTAAACTCCTCCTTTGCAAAATGGCTCCTAGAACTTGTAAGGGTAGAGGATAATTTACCTTGAGCACTTCAGTCTTTTTCTCCAACTTCAGTGTTTACTACATTTATTGTTAATAAAAGGGAAAAAATGACCTTGAAATTTACATGTATACTTTACAGTAACCTTTTAAGTGACATGGCCTTGTGGCACTGTAATGTAACAAAACTTTTCCCCATAGGGCAACAAACTGCACTATATGAGCAATATAGGCAGTTGTTACTGATCCTGGAGTAACTGGAGTATTAGGTTTTTCCTGAGACACCTGATGTAAGATAATATGGAGAGACACAAATTTCTGCAAAGCAATAGTTCAGCTCAGAATTTTAATATAGAGAACACCAAGGCAGTATCCTGTTATCTGAATTTTAATGACTGTATCTTTTCTATCCTGTCAGTTGTAGGGAGGATGCAAGAGGTTTCATGAAACATTAATGGCCCTAACTGCAGTCCTCTCCTTTTCCTTTTTTCTTTCTTTATTGTTCTTCTGGTGTGATGTAAAATATAAATTTGTGCAGTGGAGCTGCTTTCTGCACAGTTGTGTATTGCTTGCTTGATCTTGCAGCAGCGGCTGTGGTTCCTACTTGGGTCAAGAGCTTCCATGCAGGGTGCCTAGGGAGAAGGAAAGGAGTGGAGGTGGGTGGAAAGGAAGTTCTTGCCTATGACAGATCATCAGCAATTTCAAATATGGTACGTATTTCAGGGAATTTTAAGTAAAGGGACAGCTGGATTTTCTCCATTAGCCTCAGTCTTATCTGTAGATTCCCTCTGCTGGCTTATTCAAAGATGAATTGTTAAAAAGGCGGAAAGCCACAGGGGTGTCGGGTCCTCTCCCCTTCTCAACCCCCAAGACACAGGACTGAGAAAGGGGTAAAGAGAGACTAAATCTGAATCATTTTGAAGGCTTATTGGGTGCAAGGGCACACCAAAGGATGTGGAGATTACTGTACATGCCAGGGACTACAAGGGGACTGCTGGGCAAAGTCCTGAATGATAATGAATTCCTCCAACAGCCAGTCTCTCAAATCTAAAAAGTGTGCATTTGACTGAATGCTCTCACTTTATAACTTTCCAGGGAACCTTTGTAGAAAAATACATAGTTCCCAAGCCAAATGAAGAAACCTTGAGGTGGATAAGCGTAGTTTAACACAGGCACAGAAGCCAAGCATATTGGAAATCCAGTATGTGAGGTGCTGTTAAAAAAAGCAAATTCAGGACTCTCCGATCCAAAAGATGCATAAGAGTTGTTCTTTAGTAAAAGGTCCTATTTATTTGGAGGAAGCCTGCTACAAACTTAAATATGCATTGTATGATGCCATAATATAGTGACTATAATGTAGCAATGACAGATTTAAACACTGACATGTTTATCTTCATGCAAAGACAGTATGACACCTACATTTTCAATGAGAAGGCAGTAACTACACCATTGTGATGTATATGCCATGCTGTCTGAGATTCATTGGAAAACCTTCTCACTGGGGTTCAAATATTTCAGTAGCAAATGTTCTGCCTCCCAAGAATGTCACCCTGTGAAACAAACAGACAAAGCTTTGGGGAGCAAACACACAGACAGTGGCTGTCAGGCTCAGTGTGCTCCTGTCCTCTCACTACTTCCCAATTCCTTTAGGAAGCTCCATGAGTTGGGAATAGCCTGACCTCCAAAAGCTTCCATTTTGTTGCCTCTGGAAAATAGATTTCTTATTCCACTAGTATGGCAAAAACATGGCTCACTCTTCCAAGAGCTGAAGAACAGTTGCCTTCACCCTGTCTTTTGGAATTTGTGTCTGTCTGGGGCCTGTGGGTGATTTGGGGATAGGGGGATGCAGTCAGGGATACGCTATGTGAAGCTGAGGCCTGCTACCTTAAGTACATTTTACTTAAAGCAGAGGTTTATATGGAAAGGTGGACAGATTGCTGAAGCTTTAGCTGTTCTGTTTTGCTTTTCAATAAGTATTCTTTCAGTTTTCTGTGATTTTCTGCTCTGGGAGCTGTGATGAAGGCTGGAAAGGTGCACTGGGTGTATGATGACCTGCGAGAAGGAGCTTGGGATTTCAGGTCTGCATTGGTACTGTAACAATTAGTAACAGCACTGTTTTTTCAGGACTGAGTTTGGTAAGCATGGGTGCACTGAACAGCTGGAGAAACAAATGGTCTGGCAATGCCTAGGTGCGCTGTTTAGCCATGGACAAATGAAGTCTGCTGCTGTCCATAGAGCCAAACTGATGAATGTATGTATTAACAGGTCTGATGCATATTTATATTTTGTCCATTAGAATGCTCTATTTTGGAATAAGCTTGTAAATGAATAATCAAGTTGTTATGTTCTCTGTGCAGCAGACTTGACTGCTAGTATGCTGCATAGCTTTGATAAAAGGAACTACAGAATAAATAGGGCCCAAAGAAGGTCAATGCGAAATAAAAGTTATTTCAAGCTAGCTATGCTAATTATGTGAGCGTACACATTTCACCATGATTAGCATGAGACGCAGTGGTAGAGCTCAGTATATGTGGGAGTTCATTTAGCTGTCTGTAGTTCTACCTTTTTATTTAACAAGTGTTTCTTGATTTAAATGAAAATCACTAATTGTAAAATGATCTCTGATGCAGTATGTCACAACAAATACACACATTCTGATACAAAAAGAAAATATTGTCTGTTTATATTATTTTCACTATTGTCTCATTTTTTCTCAACTTCTCTTCTTCACTCAGCATAAAGTTTACCATATTTCTGCCTCAAACCAGAATAAGACATGGATGCCTATTATTGATGAATCAATGGCATTTACAAGTGGCATTGAAACAAATCTGGTACAGCAATGGTGGATGGTTGGTTTGAAATCTGAGGTTTCTTACTAGTACAACCAGGACATTTTTCAATGGAAAACAAATACAGAGAAGGGTGACATTTTGTGCTAAGCTACATGCATTTCTCTGGACTTCAGAGACATTCTCCTTATTGCAGAAGCAGGGGCAACGTTAGTAGGTTAAGGGTTTGTATGACAGGTAGTTAACAGAAGGATGTTTGTGGGAGGAAAGGCAGGTTGTTCTAGGGTAGAAAATAGATGGAGAATATAAAGTGAAGGAAAGGAAGGGTAAACCAGGAAAACCCAGAAAAAAGGAAGAGGAAAATCCTCAGAAGTGGAGTGGGCCAGTCTGAGGACTTCCATCCACTCTGCCACTTTCGGGAGGAGACTGGATTTGCGTGCAGTACAACGAACGGTAGAGGCATCCTGTGCCTGAATCGGTCTGTCCCTTCAGTACAGCAGGAGAAATGTTTGCCTTCAATATTAATCAGGATGCATTGAAAGTAATACATGCAGGGGAAAGCCTCTGTTGTTATAATATTATTTGGGAAAATGGGAAGCACTTGTAATGGAAAATGTGCAATATGAGTGATAAAAAGGGTCACCGAGGTTCAGTCCTGCAGCAAATACAACCTTCATTTGTTTTCTAAGTATGAAACAGTTATGGAAGGAGACAATGTTTTCACTGTGCCAAAGCTGATTATTCTAAAACTAATGAGAAAAAACCGAAGTTTGAGAAACAGATTAAAAGAAAGGATATAACAGCCAAAGAGAAGGATGTAGACTAAGGCAAAACTTCCTGTACCATTTATTTAATGCTATTTATTGTTTCAGCTAAGTATATACATGCAGTGTCTGATCATATATAGAAAATCACAGTACACTAACAAAATGGATTTCTGATTCTATTTAGAACTTTATTAATAACTGACAGCTTTATCACAATATACATTAATTACATGTAGAACTACATTTGCATAACACCACAGCTGCCATTTAAAGCAAATACACACTCAGCTGTTTGGAAGAGCTCAGCATTTTGGTTAGATTTCAGAAAATGTGGCTGCTAGAAGAGTTGTTAAGTAGAGCATGAAATAAGACAATCTCTCTGCTGTTTTTGCCTGTGAAATTCGTTCAGCACAGGTGATGAGGAGATACCAAATATTGAAGTAGGTGTGTTTTTATTGCCCGATGGTCACTGGGGAGCCTTTTCTCTATGTTTGGCAGTAAATTCATTGCAAAGGTACCATTGAATGTGGTACATTCAGAATGTACAAAAGAATTAGGGAACTTTGGGGTTTTTTTTGCCAAACATTGAATCCTCAAACAGGAAAATAAGGAGCTGGTAAAAATCTTTCCCAGTGATGGTCTTTGTCATTACTGTCAAAACCTGTGGATTATTGTCCTGCCAGATGTGTACTATTTAAGTAACAACTATCTATGAAGGCAAAGTTAAGGCAACTGGGAAAGCCATATTGAAAGCAGTGACGTTGGCCTAATAATGTAATGAAGCGGTTTAGCGTAAGAGGTATAATTAACATGTTAGAAACTGGTCCAAACTTGATGGGAATCTTTTGTAGACTTGTGTAGCTACATGAACATGAGAAATACCCTTCTGGAATACTATCATAATATATTAATGGCATGGACAAATTGTCAGACCAGAAAGTACAGGGAAAGTCTGGTGTAGCACCTCTCAGCAGGCAGAGGAGAAGGGCAGGGAGTGGGTGGAACGGCTCCACTGCACCCAGGGTACCATGGATATTCTCCCTGTGTGGATGTGTTGCTATCAGGACATTGTCTGCTCCAGAGAGATGGTTTTTACAACTTCTATTTCCCCCTCCACACCCACAACTGACAGGTTGTCAGCTGTGAACAAAGAACTGGATGTTTTATTACTACAAATGTAGACATGGCTAAGATCTAACTTTACTGCATGCACCTTTCTTTCAGCAGTTGATATGGAAGGAATAACTTAACTAAATTCAAGGTGATCCTTGGTTGGTGCTGCCTGACCAACCTAGTGGCCTTCTCTGATGGAGAGACTACATCAGTGGACATGGGAAGGGCTACAGATGTCGTCTATCTGGACCTCTGTAAGGCCTTTGACATGGCCTCCCACAACATCCTTCTCTCTAAACTGGAGAGGTATGGATTTGATGGGTGGACGGTCCAGTAGATGAGGAATTGGTTGGATGGTCGTAGTGGTCAACGGCTCAATGTCCAGATGGAGATTGGTGATGAGTGGTGTCCCGCAGGGGTCCGTATTGGGACCGGTACTGTTTAATATCTTCATCAATGACATAGACAGTGGGATCGAGTGCACCCTCAGCAAGTTTGCAGATGACACCAAGCTGAGTGGTGTGGT
>NW_008824187.1:2307400-2331403 GCF_000699105.1 Pygoscelis adeliae | reverse complement strand
GGACCTGTTGGAGCGGGTCCAGAGGAGGGCCACAAAAATGATCAGGGGGATGGAACACCTCTCCTATGAAGAAAGGCTGAGAGAGTTGGGCTTGTTCAGCCTGGAGAAGAGAAGGCTTCAGGGAGACCTTATTGCAGCCGATCAGTACTTAAAGGGGGCTTATAAAAAAGATGGCAGCAAACTTTTTAGCATGGCCTGTTGTGACAGGACAAGGGGGAATGGCTTTAAACTAAAAGAGGGTAGATTTAGACTAGCTAGAAGGAAGACATTTTTTACGCTGAGTGTGGTGAAGAGTGGCACAGGTTTCCCAGAGAGGTGGTGGATGCCCCATCCCTGGAAACGTTCAAGGTCAGGCTGGACAGGGCTCTGAGCAACCTGATCCAGTTGAAGATGTCCCTGCCCAGGGCAGGGAGGTTGGACTAGATGACCTTTAGAGGTCCCTTCCAACCCAAACTATTCTATGATTCTGTGATTCTATACATTATGCCTTTTCAGTGCTGACTCGCTGGGTACTAAGCATCTCCACAACTACTTTTAAGAGGAAGAATATCCAAGCAAATGTTCAGCAAATAAATTGGGTCTGGGACATATCAGAGTGTTATAATTTATGGCATACTGCCTGATTACTGATGCCATGATCTTCAACTATGTACTGACACGATCTTTTCTCATTGTATGCATGCATAGTGCTTTTCACCACAGGGAGCATTTGGATGCCTGAGGCTTTTGAACTGGTACATGGTTAAGATAGTGGCTGGTCACACAGGACAAATACACACGAAATTTTTATTTATGTTCATGTGTTATTACTATGCCAAATATGTTTTCCTTTTGCTGAAATATTCAAATTCTTGCCGGAAAAAAAGTATCATCCACTATGTTCTCGTGTTTGAACTGCTGGCTTTGATTAATCATAAGATGAGTTTGTGCTCTGTAAATTAAGTCTTAGGGTGTTCTTGTTTAAATTTATTTTATTTATTTTTCCTTTTAAAAAGTCCTGATTTCCTATCTCCATCAGTGCTTGAGTTTTCTGGAGAAGCTGAGGTTGCTGTAGGGAGATCACTGAACATCTGAGGGTTTCTGGGACAGAGGCAGCAGATGTCATTTGCCTCAGGATGGACAGACAAGCAGTGCAGAGCTCCAGGTCTGCCATGCTGGTCAGCTTAATTTACAGCTGGGGCAGTAGTAGTCAGTCCTGGCTGAAACTTTCTAACAGGCGTCCCCAGGGTATTTTAGGAATCCAGATGACAAGGCACAAGACATATTGTGTCACTGCAGACTAGTTGTATCTTGGATCAGGATTTAGCAGTGGCCTTTGCTGCTGCAGGTTCAGGCAAGAGTTCTTGTTAGTAGGGCACTAGTGACTGTTGTGATTACCACCATAAAGGGCTTGTGTGCTAATGGAAACCACTATGAACTCTTCATAAACTCATTTTCGATGCTGTGTAGTGGCAGATCCTGCATCTGTTACAGTTCTTTGCAACACTGCCTATGAAGTCTGCACATGAGAAATGTCTTGCTTCTTGGATCATTGCCATTGCTTTATGTCTGTCTGGTGGAGCTCCTACTTCTGCCTGAATCAGAGTGCTGAAACGTTGCCTTTTCAGAAATTCCTGACATGTGAGTAACTGCAAGAGTAGCAAGAAAAACAGAAGAGTGTTGAATACATTGGTTACTTCCAACTCCTTTGCTGAGTATGCAATGCTGTTCTTTCTGACATACTGCTGGCTTACGTGATACTTTTTTTTTTCTTTTCTCTGAAAATGAATTATCGTGCTTATGGGTCTGTGTGTAATTGCAGCCTCATTCACCATTGCACAGAGCACACTTTCCAGAGACACTGAGCTGTTAGAGTATTAGGTTTCAGACAGGTTTTGAGTATGTTTGGGGATCTATCATCTTCATGGAGTTCCTGTTCTCTGTAACAAATTCTCATTAAGTACTTGCCCTTAGGTGTTTTTGTTGCTGGAGATCCAATTTCCAGAAAGTCAGCTGTCCATTAAATGCTAGTTGCACAGTTTTTGAGCTAAATTTTGGTCTCATATCCCTAGCTTAATTTCCATTGACACAACTGACTTCAGCTAAGTTGCTCCAGGTACAAATCAGTGTGATAGAAGGCAGAATTTGTCCCTTTTCTTTTCAACCAAAGCTGTGTGCTTTCAATGTCTGGAAGAAGATAATCTTCCCTCTTTCTGACTTGTTGGATATTTACCAGAATCCCCTGAAATCTATGACAGAGATTAAATCATCCACCTTACTTGCTGCCTCAGTGATGCAATCCCACATCCTTAAATACTTGCGCTGGTTTCCGGTCTGCTTTGTATTTCAACATCTTACTCTTCGTATATTCCTCTGGAAGTGAAATACCTGGATGACTGATGCTTAAAAAATACATGTAGGGATAGATGGTCTCCTCAAAGATTGCACACAGTTTTGCTCCTGTTTGTCTCTTGCCTTTCTTTTTTGCTTTCCTAGTAACGCACTTTTCTCTCCAACCTTTCCACATTACTCATCTGTCTCTCTCATCTAATTTCCAAGGCCTTCTCCTGAGCTTGGAATTTTCCCTTGGACCAGAATGGTCTGCCATGACTTTCCCCTCTAAGGCCCTCAGAGTCAGTATCTTTGGTCATATTTCCACTGCTGACCAATAGTTCAAAACTTTTTGTCCAACATGCCTATCTTGTATTAACTTAAAAATCTAATTACCAAATGTTAACTTCCCTTTGAGTCAGCTGGTAGAAACTGATCTAATAGGCTAGAACTAGGAAGGTACGATGCCTTGTGATCTGGGCATGTGCATTGTATTCCTTTGTACTAATCCAAATGGAAAGCAACGAATACAGAGCTTCTGAAAGTGAGATCCAATTCAGGTCCCAAGTAAAACGTGCTCTGGATGTATTCCATGTCAGAATGTGGAATATTCCACACTCCACACCCTGGGCCTGTGTGACACTGTAAACAGTCAGCAGTTGTACATCTGAATTTATGCCAAAAGTAGGTTAACTGCAAGGAAAGATGAGATCAGCCTGAGTTAATCCCTGTTACTGAAATGATAGCTCTTACTTTCTTGAAGGAAGAATTAGTTGTGTGTAAGAAGACATAATCTTTGTGTTAAAGATAGTACTTATGTTGAATATAAACAATACTAAGCCTTGTGAATGTATGGCAGAGTGTCAGGATGACACAAGCTTGTTCTTGCTCTAGGAATCACGAGGGCTGGCACAGCTCAATGGGGGACAGATAGTTACTCTTGTCGTGTGCCCAAGAGCCATCTAATATTGTTCCAGGTACTCTCATTTACTAACGCCTATCCTAGCAATGAATGGAAGTGACTTTCCTTTTATCACCAAGTAAACAAGCCTGCAAACAGGTCTCCAAACAAAGCAAGCAAACAAAAGTAAAAACACTGAAGGAATCTGTGTAATGATGCAGCATGGTCTATTAATGAAACCACATGGATTTCTGTGTTTGCTTAATACTAACCCAACTTTCACAGATGTTTAGAGCAGGAAAATTTCACTGATCTAAGTTCAGATCAGGGTTCAGATTCCCACACTCCATGAATTTCCTCATTTCATAGGGAACCAGTAATCTTTCCATAGGAGAAGATCAGATGATTTTAAATTCCTTTATTACTAAAGCTTTTGGGGTGCAGAAAAGTAGTCTGTAACCACTTCTGCCTACTACTTTATTATTTCTGTCATTTAAGCAGCTATTCTTTAGTTCAAGCAAACAAAGTTTTACTGTTTTTCATAGTTGCATAATTAATCTGTAAGAACTTTGACATTTCAAAGAATGTGGTATTTCTTGCCTTTGCTAGTATCTGCATATTTCCCTTTAGATTTCTGGCTTGATATTTACACTTAATGAATGAACATAAACCCAGACTCTTGAGGTCTGATCAGTTTTCTTGTGATTGACTAAGCCACAGAGGATAAACTTTTAAGTGTTATTTCCTTTATTAAAATCTAGTCTGCTCCAAGCTGCAGAGGTGAAGAATTTGCTAGATCCCTTAGAAGTTGTGAACAGTTCAGGATTCAGGTCTCTTGGCTGTAATAGCGAGCAGGAAAATTTGCCATTCTAGTATTAGCTGCCATGCCTCAAATTTGTGTAAATGATTCTGGGCCAATTTTTTACAGCATGTAACAGTGTGGCTTTGTGAGCAGCATGGGTGAAAGAACAATGAGCCAAAGCTGAGCATTTCTAGGCCCACACAATGAAATCACAGTTAGGCTATTGGTTGTATATCTCACAACATGTGGTTTAGTTGAGAGATGATTGAGAACTTGAGAGAATCAGTTTCAGTGCCCTTCTCTCTTGTTTTTTCATGGTAGTATGAAGACATGTCCTTCTACCCCAAGGCATGTGGTACAAAAATAAGCACATTCCCTCAATCTGTTGAAAGTGTAAAGAAAAATCAGCGTATCATATTCTTTCTTTTTTTGAAATATCCTGGTACGCTAAAGGGAATGGTCTGCATGTCCTTGAAGAGCAGTTATTCAAGAACACTGTTTGGTACCTGAAGCCCACTGGAAAATTGCAAGGAGCTGCCCTTTACACCATGAATTTCAATCCCCAGGTACCTATTGGGAAAGAAGATACTGCATAAATTAGGGCAAGGATCCAATGAAACTACAAAAGCTTGGGCAGTAATTGTATAACGTGAGATACTGCACTGAGGTCTTCATGGTTAAACTTAGGTTCAACATGTGTAGCTGGAGGTAAATTACCTCAGCATTTATTGATCTATTTTTTCAGGCAAGAATATTTCCCCTATAAATCACCTCCTGTGGATCTCTGATATGGTACTGTTCCACCTGGACTAAAAATGATAACCTCCTGTTGCGGATGGAGTGAGACTGCACTTCACTCATGAGAGAGAAGCAACAATACTTTATTGATAGAAAACAGTGAGTTAAAGTGTGAATTAACAAAGTTCAATGGTAAATGCGACAGTGGTTTAACAAGATTCGATGGCAAGGTACACAGATTATTTACTGCATAGAGGACAGGGTCAGACAAAACTGTCAGAGAGACCCTCCCGTTGAGCCATGAGGTTCAGAAAGGACCCCCTTGCTTTCTAGACTCCTTCTCAGAGAGGAGTCTAGGTGCAGCTGGATCCAATCCTAGTCCCAGACTGGGTCAACGGTTTATGTCTAAAGGATTATATATGTGCAATTATTCCTTTATATCACTTAGCTAAGATTTCAAAGTTTAGCATGCTGTTAGTCACTTACCGAGGATCTGTTGTGGCAAGGAATCTCTCAACCTCGAGGAGTAACCTTGAGAGTCACCCCTACTCAAGGGGAGATCCCGCTGTGTAGCCTGCTGCCGTGCAGGAGAGCTCAACAGGCCCTGGGCTGTCCACTATTTATGGAGTAAGATGATTGACTTATAGTCATATTTGCATACCAGCAAGATATCTGGGTCACTGCTCCAGACAGCCCTTGGCTGCTGTGTTGCCACCCATTCCCAAAGTCCAGCATAAGCTGGATGCAGCCACAATGACCGCCACTGGTGGTCATTGCTTACGCAGGGCAGGGGGAGCACACCGCTACACCTCCTTGCAGTTGTTCCCGTAACAATGGGTCTGATGCGAGGCGCAGAGGCAATTACCATTAACTTCAGTGGTTTTTGGATCTAGCACAGGAAGAGCTGCAGGAAATCACCTGAATGCAAGGCTTTAAAATGCTGGGTAGTATTGGCTGGTGATCGGCTAACGATGAAGCAGAGGCTGTACTTGTTATTAGAAACATTTTCTTCATGGTAGAAAAATTCTCTTTGAAGGACTTAGCAAATCAGCCCTTAGGAGACTTCATTGCAGCTACAAGTACTATTTACTCCCATCTCAACTACCTGTAGGCTCTGCTCTGTACCGTTGCATTTGAAACAGGTTTCTGTGGCACTGACACCAACTCAGCAGTTGGCATAAGTGGAAGGGAGCTGCTCAGCAGCAGCTGGGAAGGGCATTTCAGCACCCCAGATCTAACCTGTTATCAGATGCTGAGCTCATTGATCCAGAAAGTGTTGTCACTTCAAGGTTAAGTGCACAATCTGGACATGTTATGAGGGAGGGCCATCCCTGTGTTCATATACTGTGTACCTAATATGTATTCAGATTTACAGTTATACTTAAATACATGCATCTTTTCCTGAGTAAATAATGTTGTATAGAGTGTTGAAAATGTTATTTATTGATAAGAAACAACTGATAAGTATTTGAGAACAAGCCTTTTTGTGTGCGTGTGCAGATGCTTGTGTTGAATTATCAGTGAAAACAGTCCTTTAATAAATATGTAAGGATAGTTCATTGATATCACACATAATTTCATACCCCAGTGGCTCCACAAAGTGCAATGGAATGGTCTATAACACTAGGATAAAATCACAACATTAAACTTAATCTACCCATAAGATTAGGGAAAAAATGCTGATTTGTTCTCTTTGGTCTCTGTATGTGAAAATCTTCTGTCTATCCTGTAGAGATATACACATGTACTCTTCTATGACAGAAGAACTACAGTCAAAAGTGGGAAGAAACTATTGTTGAGCAAAAAAAATGCATACTTTGCATTTCTGAATGTATCTTAGCCTTGATTATGGGGGCAACTATCAAGAGTGGTTCAATTTTGGGCTTGTCAGTCTTCTGGGAAGAAGCTATCACCATCTGCAAAAGCAGCAGAAAGTCTGATAGAATACTTATAAGAGTAAGTTTTTATTTTACTCCATAACTCTCACCAAATGATTTTCCTAACAGTATATAGAAGAATTTATAGGCAGGAGGTTACATCACAAGATGTTTTCATAAGAACTAGGTGAAGTTATTTGGTAGAATCAGCAATTCATTCCTCAGTATAATAGAGAATAATTAACTTTTTACCATTCAACCAATGATCTGAAGTATTTTTTGGGGAAAATGGATCTAGTCTCACATCTGGATATTTTCAAAACTTCATTAGATCTACTATCTTTTGATTTTGCCTTGTATCGTCTTAGAATATGCTCTAAGACTGACAGCACAGGCTAATCATGAACACGATGCACACACAATGATAAATTCTGTCAAAAAGGGTTATCAGCTGGTCACTGTTAAATTCTAATTGCACTAAAATGGAAATTCTTCAAGTATATAATAATTTTGTTGTTCTTCATGAAGCAATGAAGTAGCACAGTGTCCAGTGCAAAAGCTTAGCTTTACCCCTGTGTAACTGAGCTAAGACTTCTGAATGAAGGAAAATTCCTCTGCTGTGACAGTAACATCTTTTACACATACTGAGAAACAGCTCTAATATGATTATTGTTAGATGTGTCATAATATTTGCAAGACAGAAGTTCATTTTTGTAGTCTTTTAGAGAGGTTGTAAGATGTAAACTTAGAACCCTCATGATGGATGATATTCTTCACTTTCTGTCTTAATCTATTGCATGTAATAATTTTTTCTCCCATCAATAGACTGTAGTTTTGAAATGGATGAAGAAATTTCTGTATGAATGTTCTAATGGGCATAATTCTCTAGTAGCATAATTGATCCATAATAGATTTAGTTTATCTTCTGTTGTTACATTGTCTCTGAGCTGGTGCTCATTAATTATAGTGAAACAGCACAGGATTACATGTCTAGCATTAAACTACCGTTACTGAGGTCTGGCCTCATGTAGAAGCTGCCCCAGTGTCAGGTGAAGTCATCTCAAAGCTCACATTAACGTCACAGCACAAAATCTGTGACAAAAAGATGCTGTTAACGTAGGGGCTTTAGAAGGTTTGGAAGATTTGTGTACTGCCTTATGCAGATAGAGAATAATGATCAGTCAGGTCCCTGCCCCAAAGAATATACAGTGTAAAGAGCGAGAGAAAATGGGTAGAAGCTGGAAGGGAGGATCAGTGTTGTGAGGGCGATTAGGTTTCTGGCAAAAAATGCTAATATTTCAGACTGTCTTTCAAAGTTTGAAAGAAGGATTACATTTGACTTAAAAGAAACTACTAAAACTTATTAAGAAATATGGAAATATTTCTTAGTGTTTCAGATTTAAACAAATAATAAAAAAAATCTCAGCATCATAAATTGGGAGGGGTGGGGATATGGTTTGTGGAAATATTTCCAGTCCACTTTGTTCTAAATCCCCTTGAGCTTCTGCTCAGTCTCAAGCATCAGCATTGTGGTGTTTTAATACCCTGTTTGCCTTTCTCGATAAGATTCTTCAGACAAGTTGCACATATAATTTCCACTTGGCATTCTCTACAGGACACTTTAAAAATACTACTAAGCTCACTTCAAAATAACATTTTCAATTAAATTTTAGGCTGTCTACAATTATTTTCAAAAAGTGTTTGTCATATATAATTAGGTTATTAAATTATTGCCCATATAGAATGGAAGAGTACAAAGTTGACATTATATAAAAAAGTAACACAATTTTGTACTCATTAAAGAACAGGATTGTAAAAATGGGATCTTGATATGACACATCACTGTTTTAATTTCTACAAAAAAGGATCTACTGCACATTTTGGTTATCACTGCTTTGTATACTTGCTAAGCTTTGAAATTCTTCAGGCTGGCCTTGTCGTCAGAAATGCAGGAGTTATGATCAACAAAATGAAAATGGAGAGAAGTGTGTGGGAAGCAAGTGGATGTAAAGAAGAGATACACTCTAACACCCCTCAGCATAAATAGGTCATTGGAAAGAGTAAGTTAGTTTGCTCTCTCTTATTGGTTTCCTCTCCCTTATTTTTTTCCTCTGTCACCCTCCCTCCATTCCCCCAACCCCCCCAAGTCAACTGACTGATGCAAGTCAGTTACATCCTACTCCTAAATAAAAGCTTTTACATTTCTCATGTGACCTTCCCAAGTAGGATCACAACAAACTTGTAGAAGTGGCTCTGATGCAAAGTTTGTGACATATGCCAGAATAATATGCCAGAGTTTAACTCAACACTTTTGTTAAGTGATGCTTCTGAGGTGATACTGCCTTGGAGTAGATGAGGCTGGGGGTTTCTGAGCAGCTGATAGAAGCTTCCCAGAGGCAGAATATGATGCTAATGGGATTCTGGGGTTAATTAACCCCAGGTAATGAGGTTAATTAACTGGGTAGCAGTTAGAAATAGAATATGACAGGATACTGATGGCTTACCACGTTCTTGTGTTGTGTCAGAGACAACTCTTCATATCAGGAGAAGGGATTCCAGACCAGTAAGTCATTTAGGCTTCACTCTCATCAGTAGGAAGTGACTGTCTGATTAGTTTCAATGGTGAGAAATCATTTGGGTGACAGCGATTACAAAATGGCTTAGTGAGAAAGGAAGGAAGGAGAACAGCAGAATAAATGTAAAGGTCCTCACAAACAAAATTTTAAAAAATGGTTAGGAAGTTGGGTTTTTTGAGACCGTTTTTGGGACTGAAGTGTACAAAAAGCCAAACCAAACCAAAGGATCCCAGCAGTTACTGTGAGGGATTAGATTGGAAGAAAAACAGTAACTGCTCTGATGCAAGGGAAGGAGAAACAGAATAGTAGTAGGAGGTAGTATGGCTCCATCAGGAGTTTTGAAAGGACTGGAACAATCAAGCAAAAGCATAAACAAGGTAAAAATGAATCAAGTGTAAATAAGACACAGGGTTAGGGATGATTGGCATGGACATGCTGCAATGAAACTGGAAAAGCAGAGGCCTAAAATTAGTTACTAGAACATAAAACCTGAGAAGAGGGCTGGCATCCTCACAGAGTAGATCTCAGTGCAGAAACAGCAGCCAGCCCAGAGCAGGGAAGGCCGGAGATGGAGTATTGTAGGTTTGATGTGACAGGGCATGAGGATTTTCATCAGACTGTGAGGAAAGACCTTGTCAAAGGAAATCTGGGTGTAATGATCTGGTAGATCTCTCTGGAAATTCATAGAGGATGTGTGTCTTCTGCTTGACTCCTTTCCCTTACTATGGTACCTCTGTGTCCTTCTTGCCCCTTTATGTACTCAAACATCCCCACTGAAAAGAGAGCAAGCACGTGCTCCGGCTAGCCTGGATATTTAGTTTGGCTGACTGGTTGCTACTGAGCAGGACATGTGTAGCAGCTGAATTCTCCCTGCCTTGGTCCCTCTCCTCCAGCCAAACACCATTTTTCACAAAACCAGTGCCATGTTTGAGAGTTCTGATTTTCTTTCAAACATGACTTAAATTGTTTTCCAGGCTTGGGGGCTGAGTGTCTGCCAGCTGATTTGCACAAGCATTGTTTCTTTAGGAAGCCAGGATAAAAAAGAATTGGGAAAATTATAGATCTTAGTAAAAAAAAAATACAAGAACAAATAATTTAGTAAATGTCTGCACACCAGAGGAATAACATGTTGAGAAGCCTGCACTAGGTTTATTTCATCAAAACACTATCTAGATCCATTTTCCAGATATCCTCAATTGAGCTGTGGGAAAATCTTCAATAACCCCTATTTGTGATTTAAACTGACAGCGAAGAGACTTGCCCAGCAAAAAATGGGTTAAGAAAAAATGTGAATATGCTAACCAACTCTCAGGCTGAGTAGGTTGCAGCCCTTCCAGTCAGAGCAACGTGATTTCTAAAACATGCAGGCAAGCTACAATTCCTTGTTTGTGCCAAAGACAGGGCCAGCCTTTATACAGTGTTAGATAAGTCGTTAGGAAACCTTAAGCAATATTGTCCTGCATGGCTGAGAATGTGAAGCCAGCATGTGTCTTCGTGGAGAGGTTTCAGCTCGGGGCTCACTTTCTGTAAGGAGACAATCGCCCCTTCCCAGCTGCTGCCGATAGCCATGTCTGAACTGAAATAGACCCAGGGCTGCTAATGATGTCTGGGCCCAATAATATCAGGCTTTTTTCCTTGCTAGTAAAAACAGTTATTTTCACAATAAGATGCAGTACTTGCCAAAGGAGAAAAAAATGACAATTTTTGCCTTAACAGGAGTAGTTTGGGAAACTGGAGTCGTTTTAGGAACACACTCCAGCACAGCTGGAAATGTATTAAAGGTGTTGGTGTTTGACTTTATTGAAAATGAGGAGAGCTAGCAACAGTCAAGTTGAAAGATAGCATTGCATTAAAGGAGCTCAAGCACACCAGCATCGGCAAACGTTCAAAGGAGTCTGAACAGTTGCTGCAGAGGTGGAAAGCTCAGCAGTAGGGTGTGCAGTTTGAGTAAGGAGACTTTAGGGTAGTGTTGCATTTGTCTTCCCTAAACATTAATTTTTAATAAATATGACTTCAAAGATTTATTCATATCAACTCGTATGTGTATCTTTGCAATTTCCATCCAGCTCTTTCATTCCATGTTTAAGTACATGATGATTGTAGTGGTGCTCCTGTGACAACTCTGGCGGTCAACGGCAGCAGAGTGCAGAGAGTGGGTTGATGTTATTCTGTATTGGAGTCATATCTGGCAGAAAATCACACTTTAATGGTTGCAGAGTCGTTCCCTTCTTTATCAAGGGCACAGAGCCATTATCTCTGAGTTATGATGTGTTAGGAGGAAAAGGGTGTGTGTTGCTTCTCCCCATGGCTACCTGAAGATGCAGCTTACTTATGGCAGGAGTTTCTCCTACTGAAGAGGACACTGCCTCCCTCTGATGAATTCCTTCCAGCATGCTATGGTACCAGCAGCTCTAGGAGCTGAGAAGGTGAGCTGGCATCTTGGAGATATTGCCGAGTCCTTTGGGAGTGCATTGTAAAGTATTAACACGCTTTTACTACATAGAGGCTGTCTGGTCCTAAACCAGTCTTGGCAATAGCAAAAGGAGCTTGAATGACAGCTCTGGAAACTGCTGCGATTCCTTGTCTCCAGCGCAGGCAGCTTTGAGTCCCGTTTCACTATCCTTGTCATGAAATGGAAACCTCCTTTTTCTGACTTTTACTCACTTGCTGTCATGGCTGGTGACACTCCAGATGACCGTCCCTGTCCCATACTTCACTACACTAAGATCACCAGCACACGTATGGTTATAGGGGGATGATTTTAGCCTCATTATCTGTACAGATCTGCCCAGCTATACTTTGCTATTACATTGTGATTATGAATAATTAAAACAACACGTAATCTTTAAAGTACATAAACAGTACATTTTATAATCCATTAGCCCTTTAAAAATAATTGGGTATCTTCTCCTCTTTGTTAATTTGCAGCATTCAGTAATTCACACTGGGTGATCCAGTCATTAGTGAATATTATGTTTAACATCTAAAACTTAAATATATTCAATTTTACAAAATCCTTCCAAGGATGGTAGGAAAATTATTGTTCTGCCAGTTACTTGATTTGTGTGGTAGTATATTAAAGAAACCCTGGTAGACTTTAATTTGCTGCTCTGGGTTCATGATGTCTCCTAGTTTATGTTATGCTCAAAGAGGTAAAATTTTATAATAAATGAAACATTAAAATGATTATTTTTTTAAATATTGTCAAAAAAGAGAGTTACTTTTTTCCTTTTTCTCCTCCAATATCTTGTTGGGAAGGAGAAACCACTTCTCACTGATTTTGTCAGAGTGGAATAATGAATGCACAGACAGACTTACAATACTATTTTTAAAGACCGTAGAACTGTTGTCTTGAAGAACTCCACAATTGCTACAGTAAAAAAATTCTTGCAGACCTGGTGCCAGTATAATTTCTTTTGGCATACAAATAAACAGGTTTTCAGCAAAAGGGTACATGTAATGAAGGTGTTGTGAGATCAAAAAAGAGAAGTTCACATCAACTTCATCTGAAAATATGAATTTATGTTTTTCAAATGGATACAACCAGAAGAAAAAATGCTTCTGTTGCTTTAAAAGCAAAGAGTAATAATAGAGAGAAAGGGAACTGAAGTTACAACTAAGCTGAAGGAAAATTAAATATCAGAGAGTGTTCTTGTAGACATAGGGCTGAGGTAAGGACAAAAATGCCTCTAAAGCTCTTTATTTTTGTGTGAGCCATTTAATACAGGATCTCAAACAAGATTAGTGATAGTGATAATAAAGGGAAAATTCATAACATACTTCTCCTTCAAAGCTGCAGTCAGAAAGAGAGAAATAAAAAAAGCAGCACTGCTATGTCCAAATTTGTTGTATGTTAGTGGTTTGGTAGTTCCAGGTCTGAGTCGTAGCGCAGGAAGGGAGGCTAAGAATTAAACCTGCAGGGCTTAGGATGCGAATCTCTATTCTGTGCTCTGAAGAGTAAAAGGATAATTTTCCTAAGTAATGGAACTGACACAGTGGTGCCAATTCCTTCTCTCTTCCTGCGTCCTTATTTTATTTATCAGAGAAATTAATGGCTGTGTTTACAGCCTCTGAAGTACTCAGCTAGGGAGGAGTCCTTGGAGACTGCAGAAAGACTCCTGAAGAATGGTGCCTCACACACCACTCAAATTTTAATTCAAAGAAATAAGACATGAAATGAGAGCAGAGTATGGGCACAACATCAACATGTCAGCTTCCGCAATGGTATCTGCTTCTGTCATTGGCACGTGAGACCCAGCACATTCAAACAGCTCTGGCACAGTAGGCGAATGCACCAGTTCCCACTTGCTGCTGCGAGCATCCCAAATTGTCATATTTCGCTGTTCTTTATGTTTTAAGACTAAAGTTTTTTCACAGTCCTCTGCAAATGTAGGTATATCTAGCTACAAAATGCAGTATGGAGAATCTAAGATGGGCAGTTAAGTATTTGTTATTTATATATCACTGGTAAATAATTATTAATATATGGTTGTGTTTAAGGACCAACCAAAATAGACAGTAAATTGCTCCTGTTGGAGCGGTGCTGCCATCTGAACACAGGTCGGTCAGAGGGCTGCTGCACAGAGCAGTTAACAGCTGGAAGGGAGAAGACAGCTACAGCAGGGGAAACAGTAGATCACAGGGTTGACGAGGGGAGGGAGAAAACTGATGACAGCAACTGCCAGGTTATTTCCACATTATGGAGGTGAGGGGGTAGAAGAAATAAGCTAACTTACTAGGAGACCCGCTACAAAAGAAGAAATCAGGGGAAAAGCAGAGGAGGTACATGCAAGAAATATGGAATGAAGTGAAGCTATAGTTCATGATGAACTGACACCTGATCTGTGCATTACTGGGTTTCTGGGGAGTACCTGAGCAGACATGGGGGTGTGATCATATGTCTGCTAAACTTCCTAGAGCATATGACACATGTTTATTTACCAGCAAGTGAAAGTCAACTGCAGTCTGCATGGGATTTTCTGAAGGTCCTGTAGTTCTCCTTTTGCTGCTCTTCCTCCTGTCTGGCATTCCCACCTGCCTCGAGTCCTCCACAGTCATCTTCTGAAGCCAGGTGGGAATGAAACAGTAGACAGACATAGTATGATCTCCCTCACTAGTCCTGAGTTCCTGTCTTTCTGGGAGAGCAATCTTTTCCCTGATTACTTCAATTGCGGCAATGCAGAGCTTGAGGCTGCCCTGCATCGTTGTCCCAGCTAAGAATTCACACCAGCAGGTGCTTGCTTTTCCTTTCGAACTCAGTAAGAGGCAGGTATTTAGGCTTCCCAGCTTGAAGATGAATTGGCTTCCAGGATTTTTCCAGGATACTTCAAGGATTTTCACAGGGTCACATGGATATTTTTTGCCTTGATCAGAATCATCCATCAAAAACCAGAGAAAGGATACTGTGGACATAACAGATACTTTTTGTCGTTACAGTCAATCCAAACCTCAGGTTGAAGTGAGAACAGTGAGATTTGCTCTCTGCCATGAATCCTACAAATAGCTAGGCACCATAGCTAGTATTCTCTCCTGCAATCTTTTGACCATTTTGGTTGCTGCATTTTTGAGTTACCATAAAAGGTTCATCCGTAAAAGAAGAGGAAAGCAACCCTGTTTTTTAATAGCAATGGTAAATTGGCAGATTAAATCTGTAGTAACTATGGGAAGCTGGGCCTTAGAAGGAGCATTTATAGCCCCTTTTACCTGTTCCAGAGGAACCTCTATGCTGGCACAAGGGTGGTTGTTCTGAAGGTGTTACAAGCAAGTGTCTCTATAAAGTGGGCAGGAAGGTCAGTTAACAACTGGAAATTCTCAGAGGGACCATATAAATTTTGTACTGGCCTCCCCTGAAGAGTGACCCTAAGGAAGAGATTAAGGTTTGTCATATATCCCAGTAAAAAGAGATGAAATTGCTAAGTTAGAGACCTATTATTGCTGCTTTTACAGGAGAAAAACCCTGGTCTACTAGACAAAATAATACAGATTTATTCATACAGACATGGGGGGGAGCAAACCCCAGCGGCTTATTTATCGTCAACTAGGATTTGACTATGTCTCTTAGAATAGTTGTATTAGAAGATTGTAGAGTTCAGCAGCTGATTGTTTGTACTAAATCTGCTTTTGTTAGCCGTGATAAGCTTGACATAATTATGTCTGACAACAAGCTGCCATTTCATGAGCATATGCTTAACCTGTTGCAATGAAGTATGGCACAGCATATCCCCATTATCCCCAGACTAACTCGTTGATGGAAAACAAAATAATAAAGTGTCTACTAAAAAGGTGATGGGGGGTCAGACTCTGACCCATATTTAACATTGTTAAATTACAGAATGACATCAGTGGAGTATGGGTTGTCATCTGCTGACATCTTGTTAAACAGAAAACTGAAAACAGGGTTGTCTGGGCTGCTAGAAGCGGATGTCAAAGTCAGTGAGTACTTGTAGACACGCAGAGCAACAGATAAGACAAAACAAAAATACTCAGTATAATTTAAGGTCCCAGAAGCTGTAACCGCTTCATGAAAATGAAGCTGTGCACATCTGTGATGGGAAGTCATGGCTGCAAACAGCACAGGTGTCAAAACAGGCAACCTTGTATAACTCTGTTTGCGTGTCACATCACTCAGGTGTATACTGTGGAGAACTAGATGACTCTCTTCCAATCCCAGCAGGCAGGAGACACAGGGTAATGAATTGGTGTCATAGAGGAAAAAAAAACTCCAAGGGACTGCCATGAACAGACTGTGGGACAGAACAGAACCAGAACAATTGAAATTAATAGAGGAAAAAAAGGAGTCATGCTGGTCTCTCAGCACTGGGAGGTCAATGCAGCCCCAGTCTGAAAGGGGTGACTGCGTAGTCATGTGTCTACACTCCTCTGGAAATGGCTGCATGTCATGCCAAGAGAGCCATGCCCAGCTCCCATCAGGTGCATCCCGCCTCTGCCATTAGAAATTACCCTGTCATTACTGGGTGATGCAGTTCCTTACCTTCAGGGGAGTTCTTAATTGTAATGGCTGTTTCAGCTCTTAGGAAATGGCATTTTCTTCTCTTTCTGTGTAGTCTTCCTTGTGCAATGGGGATTCAAAAAATGAATCTAACCATAACATATTTTCTGTTGGATACAGTGGCTAGCCTGGTGTATTTAACTATAGCACTGCTTCCTTCTCTGCGCCTCCATCCTCCCCTTAAAAAGGAGAGGAGGTTTTCAGGCCTTTCATGGAGAATGAATTGTCAACTTGTGAACTCCGTTATTCTTTGGGCAAAGTTTTTCTCCATAGCCTCATGCTTTGGAATAATGTGCTATTTAGAGACAGAATTGAATCTTTAGGAAACAGTGATCCTTAAATAGATTTTTCACTCCTTTCTCAAAGGCAGAGACTTCAGGGTCTTGCTTGCGGCTTTTTGTTTTTTGTTTCTTTTTTTCTGAGCATATGTTTATTCTCAGTACCTGGAGACACACAGAAAAAAAAAAGAGAAGGGGGGAAAGAAAGGAAATGGATGAGAAAGATCTTGAGCCCTACAAGCATGCAGACCATGAGGTTAATGGATGCACCAGCATTCTGCATATCTGTGCTAGTCACTATCTTGATGGTGCCATTTAAGAGTTGTTCCAGGACATCAGCTTTCTTTAAGAAATACCCCACCTCACCACTGACCTTATTTTTTCAACATAATGTTAGACCTAGAGGATAGAAGGTAATGGATGGGAACTAATTTAACCTGAGCAGTTGTGAGTGTTGGATGAAGCTGTTATGATTGCATCTTGACTTTCCAGGTAATGTCAAGGTACAAAGTTTTGTTCAGATTTCAAAACTGCCATCAGTTCAAATTGCTGTGACAACACATCAAGTCAAGTGAGGATGTTCCAAGCCTCTTCCTTAGCCATCCTGACAAAGCTGCTATGTAGCATCCCCAAATGCTGGTGTTCATTTCTTGGTCAAATCAATCTGAGTTTCAAATGTGACAGAAATGTTATGCAGGAACTGAGATTACTAATATTTTTTTTGCTGCTGTAGTTTTTTCTATTTCCCCTTTCACTTATGGCTGCAGAGAAAACCTCTTTAAAAATGTAACTGGGTTCTACTCTCATGCCGTTCTAGTGTAACTCCACTACTTTGATGTGGTTCCTCCTTACATGTGTGTTAGTATCAAAAGAATAAGGCTTATTACTTTTGGAACATGGAAACCATTCTGAATAGGCCATACTTTGCCTCTAGCATATGCTCACAACTCAAACTAAACATGTTTTGATATCTAAAAGAGTAATTAAGAAAAAGTTCCTTTTTTATATGTCTCCATTTTATTGGCCTTTGAAAATGCTAGTGCTGAAATATTCCATAAGAGAGTAATTTCATTGTGCTTGTAGTCCAACAGAATATAGATAATAAAGGATCCCTCTGCAAAATTAAGTAGCTTGTTAAAACATCCATGTATTAACCAGAGGTCACTGAGTGGTTTAGTAGCTATTGTGGGAGAGTCCTGAGGGTTTCTTGCTTAAATAATCAACTTACTACTAATGATGATTTCTGCTCTTAGGAGGGAGAAGTAACGTTAGAGAAAAATATCTTTTTGGTCTTTTATGTATCATTTTCTGAAGTTTATAAATTGCTTTATAGCTAATAGTTATATGTAATAGTGATTAAAAATATTGGGCTATAAAGAAGTCAGATTCTTTTAAAAAATATAACACTTTCTGGGGTGGAGGCATATGTAAGCATATTGTGCAATATCTGGAAAAAGATGAAGATTTGTGAAAATATAGATCTTAATTACTTGAGTAATGTATTTTCATGTGTCTGTGATCTGAAGCGCAAACTCCTTGAAAAACCTGATGTCACATATATGATCCCATATGTAATATAATTGGTTCCAACTATAGAATATCCACACAGGGAATTAATATGCTCGGTGCTCTTTTGGAAGAGGCACCACATTGCAGAGATGATGGCTCTGATCCAACAATGCAATTGTATGTGCTCATATCTTCCAGCCCACAGGTGATCTCCTTGACCTCAGCACCCCTAGTCACAAGCATAATGCATACCAAATACTTCTCTGATTTCTTGGGTTAGGGCCTATTCCAAAAATATCTTCCAGCAACTGTTAATTTGGATCTCTCTCTTCAACCCAGTCCCTAATTAGTAAGTTTCTGCAAGTAGTTTTGGTTGTTTGCTTGTTTTATCTTTGAGATGTCTCCCTTGCTTTCCAAGATATTGGCAGGGGGAAAAGAGATACACACTGGCAGGTTGTGTGGTCTTGCGAGCATCACTTTCCCCTAAGCAGTCCTAAGAGGTCCTTAGTGCTCAAATCCAGTGTGGCATACATTTAGGTCCACTGAAGTGTTTCTCAATCTCTTCTTCTCCTCAAAGATGTTAAAGTCTGCCATTCCTCTCCACCTTCCAGACTTTCAGTCTACATCTCACTTGTTTTCTGTGTTCCTCAGCCCTCTTTTAAGGAGCTAAGTTTGCCAGGGACCTTGTGTTTTTCAAGTTACCTTTCATTTGTTGCTGGATTGCATCCTATAGCCCACCTTTACTAGGAAGTGACATTAGATGTGATGCCTATTACGTGGTGACATGGATGTGGAAAATACCCTCACAGAGCATATGGGGGAGTGAGAAAAACAGAGAGCTGCTTAGTCCTGAAGTGGGATCCTTTAGAGACGACAAAGAGGGAAAAAGGTTTTAACCTGAAGGAACTTAAGTAGTGTGGCTTGGGGGATGGGAGAAGGCTCCGGGGTACAGAGGGGGAAAACTGTCAGGCTGGAAATAATGGGGTTACAAGGATAAGAAAAGATGAGTTTGATGCTGCAGACAGAGAAGGCTTGGATATACATTTCAGCTTTGGGTGCTTCGACAAGCAGAAATTTCTGATAGCTTCTGGCTACTTCCATTAGCAGGTTTTGAACGCAGCACTCCAAAAATAAGTGGTTAAACGAGCAGTACAATATATATTTTTCAATCTACATATGAGAATCCTCATTTTTCCAGGACAGAGAGTCTCCCACGCTGAGTCAAGCAGGAGTGGAACTGTGGGATCTGAAAATAAGAAGTGCTTTGTTCCCTGAGGTTTTTGGAGAGACCCAACAAGGGAAAGCTCTTTTACTTTGCCTAAAAACAGGTAGCAGGTCTCACAGTAGTCTAGGGAAAGGAGAAGGGAGAGAAAAGAAGATGGCATTTGCATTTTAACTACAGACAGGGGAAACAGATGTTGGCGGAGTTTAGTATTCAGAAGTACTGGGGCTGCTCAGGCAAAGTTGCTGTGGTGTTCCTTCTTTTTCAGAGGGGAAAGGAGGGCTTTTTGTTTTGTTTGTGTGTTTACTCGGAAAGGAACTGCATTGTGGGGGTTGGAGAGAGGAGGCCTTGAGACAGCACATGAAAAGGAACATGAAATGTGCTCTGGGGTTTGTTCTACCTCCTCACCAGCAAAAATACATGTCTGGCTCAGGTTCTCCAGACTTTGTGTCTGAATACTTTCAGCAAGCTGAAAGCAGCCTTAAGGGGTGTCAAGTGAGGAGGAGAGACTGTCACACAGCAACTAGCATTTGATTAGTTTGGATACGCAAGCACCCTGAAACCTGCTGGCTGTAAGCAGAGACATTAAAGTAAATTAAGATCTCTTCTCTGTTTAACTCTCCTCTTGTCCATTTAACTCTTCAAACCCATAGCTCTTCCTTTCCACCCTTTCATTGGGAATAAACCAGCACATTGTTCTTTAAAACATCACCCTAATCAGCCTGATTATTTCCCCCTCTGTCCCCTGCCCCTGTTTCTGGCTAGAATATGACCAGTGAAACGCCATGGTACAGCAAACTGGCTGCCAGCTACATAGCAAATTTCTTTCAGACATACTCAGGATAAACAGAAACACATTTTTTTAAAAGTGGAAGAAGGAAAAGGCAGACACGATGTAATGTATTGTGTAAATTCCAGAGATTAAAAAAGTAGTTCTTGTACAGTTAAGAAGCAGCAAAGAACTATCAGTGATACAGTAAGAAGAATATTCATAGTACTACTGCTAATTAATGTGTGAAATATTCTGAAAAAGCTTTTGAATTATGTATGATAGCTCATTGATTAACTGGAGACAAAAAACCTTGGCTTCTAATTCTAGCAAAGTCCTTTATTTTGCAAGCTTTTGGTAAATCACTCCCTTTCAGTTTATGCTTTGGTGTCAGTGGGGAGCACCTGAGACAGAATTCAGATCGAGACAACATCCCAATGCACATCTCTCTCCCAGGCAGAAAAGTCACCTCCAAGTCATGCTTGGTTTTAGCGTTAAGAGAAAGTGCAGCCCTCTACATGCTGTGCACACAGACACAGCATGGATGTGTATATGCTTGGGCAACACCTCTCCTGTGTGATGTAAAGCAATCTCAGTGAAACGTTGAGTCCTGAACCGTCATGCTTCTGCTCTAAGTCATTGCTTTCACTTGGAAGGGAAGCTCGCAAGTACTTAGCAGAGAGAATACTGAGGGGATAAAGCTAGGTGGCATTTTGTCCTTTATGCAAATCTTGCATTTCCTTCCCCAGCAGAACATGCCTACTGCAGATCAGGACATTGCGCGCACAACTTTGGAGCATATTTATTAAGTCCTCCAGAGCTGCATCTGCTTATTATCGCATTTGTGCCACATACCAGAGATGACTGGATCTAGAACTTCCTATAATAACACTCTGTAAGGGAGGAATCGGCCGCTAGCTACACCAAAGTGTGTTCGCATGTGCCTGCGTGTGTGTATGTGCGGCAGGGGCAGCAATAAATCTGTTCTGTTCTTTCCATCTAAATACAAAGAAATACACTTTGCTGTTTTTCTCTGGTATTTTTAAACGGTGAAGGGTTGCAAGACTGAGAGAGATATACGTATATAGGCATTAATGAATAACGTATTCCATAGTGTTGTATTTAAAACCCAGACAAAGTTTTGTCAATGCTTTGGTTTTCTTTTTCAACCCTATTTATATTTACATCGTTTCTTAACTCCAGTGCTTCTTGGCTCCTGTTGGAACAGAAGGTGTGTTCATCACGCTGGCATGGGTCACCATAGTTACCGGCTGTGGTGGGGATGCTGCTCTTCTCTCTGCAACTTTGGGGAAGTGAAATTAGACATATTATAACCTGAAAGAAATATATTAAAGGGAGACAATTGAGGCTATGTTGTGCTGGTTTTCAGTGGTGTGTTTTGAATTACAACCATCTTCTGGGTGATTCATGCAGCAGACCGTTACTTGAAAACAAGGCATAAGTGATTAACATTCATCGCGAGTAACAAAAGGCAGAAGCAAGTGTGTAAGCTTGCTGGAACAAGATGAGCTCAATGCGGAGTCAGACTCCCGAGCCCACACAGCACGGAGATGATGTGTGCAGTGCAACCCACTTAACTAGCCCGTCTTAAATGAAATTTTCTCATCCAATTAACCCCATACACTACTTCAGGGAGTGGTTTATGTGCCACAGGAAGACAGAGCAGGAGGACAGGCAGGCAGAACCGTGGGGGCAGGCTGGGGCGAGAAGAGAGTGTGGTACTGTGGGCTATCCAGAGATGCTGTCAAATGCAGATCATCTTCTGGTCTTCGTGCTGACACGGGTGCTGCTGGCTCTCTTGGCAAAAATGGAAATACTCGCAGCCCCTGACATTTGGGCTGTTCTTCTTGCAGTGCCTTCCAGTTCTTACTCTGGAGATGTGTGCTCTCAGCAAGGCTGGTGTCCAGTCTCACATAGCAAATAAGCAAGGCCCTTTCCATTACCTACCGCTTTAATAATCCCCCCTTGCTTCTCCGTGCTTTCTGGCCTAAGCTCTGGCTGTTGCCTGCAGGGCTAATCATTGCCTGAATTGTTCTGCATAAAAGCAAGTAGCTGTCTGCTCAGAGGGCCCTGCGACCCGTCAGCAGCCAGGTGTGCTGCGAGGGAAATGACTTTGCCTCTGTGCAGTTGGTCGATGGTCGCCTGGGCCTCGTCTAGGCACACCGTTTCATATTTGGGGTCTTCCGATAGATCTGTGGGCAAGTGTCCATCCTGATGTTAGTGCTGAAGTATATCTGTAGCTTTTCTCTTCCCTAGTGACATTTTGATCAAACAATGTTATCTTTGGTTATTTTTTGTTTTGTTTTGGGAAAAATCCTTTAACTTCCACTCCTCATGCTCTGTCACAACTGTTTTACCAGTCTTGTCACCAGGTAGAGAGACATCTGAGCAGCCACAGCCTGCTTCAGGCTGCAGGGTAGGCAAGAAAAAGCAAACATAGTTGAGCTGAATTTCTTTTTAATCTGAACTGCGTGTTTGAGTGGCAGGAAAAAAAAAATCTAAGCAAAATTAAAACTTAGTCAGGATTGCCCATCTTCGGTGGATTTGGGGATACAGTAACCATATTTTGGCGTGGTGGGGAAAGCAGTGACCATTTTGTTTAGTTAACTTGAGTTAAAAGATATTCTTATGCAGAATTTCCATGTCATTTGGAAATAACAGTATAATTAATACCCTGAAGCCTTATCTGGTAACATCTAGCAAAACTAGTTCATTCTTGCCGCCTACTAATGGATAAAGGAATTTTTTATACCGTACAAATACTGAAACTTGTATGAGACCACCATAATGAACTGCTCCACACTACCAGGCTCCCCTCGGTATTCCCCAAAGTGTCTCACTGAGTATAGTTCTGCTTCACTCCTATTGACAGACTGCGTCCACTGAGCAACCAATTTCTGACAGTCCCTTGAGCAGCAACTTAAGAGGTTTCACTGCACTGTACAAGTCAAATTTTAAGTATGTATCACCAAAGCTTTTTTGGAATTATTTTCAGCTGAAATTACACACAAAATGATCAGCTCTTTTCTTCCTAAATTCAAACAGTTTGAAAGCTAAGGTAAGTATTTCTGGATAAAGAGAAGAATGATGAAACCTCCAGGGACACTGACACTAAGATTAATGGCTGAAAAAAAAGAAACTGCCTTGCACCAGACGACGCAGGACACTGACTTTCGCTTTCATTGTCTTCACTACTGTGCTGAGGGGAGTGGAAGTAACAGAAATTTATCTTCTCTTGCTTATTTTCTTTTTCCACAACTAAAAGGCTTTTTGGGAAAACAAAAATATATTTAGCAATATGATCAGTTTCTACAATTTGTCAAAGGGCGGTTTATTAGGAACTTCCCAATCTTGAAATCACATTTTGTCCCCTTTTCAGCTTCCAGCCTCAGAAGTTTTGACTTCAATCAGGGTCAAATACACATAAATGAGAGAGAAAGAATAAATGAAACTTCACACTTGAAAAATTGAAAGTATGTAAAAAAACTAAGCACAAAAATGAATGCAACTTCATTTTCATTAAGATATTTTTGGAAAGCAGACTACAGTTCTCAGTTAGGTCTCAAGATAGTGCTGCATTAAGATGAGGGTGACAGTAGCACCGGTCCTAGTGGTGCTTCTGAGAGCGTAGGCAGCTGTTCTGCTCTCAGAGATGTGAGCAGCCAGAGATATTAGGCCTTGGCATTGGCCTAGTGTCAGCCAGGGAAAAAAGTATTTAAATGCACTCCTTGTTAAAACTGCAGGGCTGTATCTTCAACAGAAACTACTTATGTTTTCGTTTTGGGAATGGCAGTGACGATTATTTTCTGTACATATACCTTTCTTTCTTTATTTCTGTATCGGCCCTGGTGAGGCTGCACCTCGAATACTGTGTTCAGTTTTGGGCCCCTCACTACAAGAAGGACGATGAGATGTTGGAACGTGTCCAGAGAAGGGCAACGAGGCTGGTGAAGGGTCTGGAGAACAAGTCTTATGAGGAGCGGCTGAGGGA
>NW_008824187.1:2272251-2307232 GCF_000699105.1 Pygoscelis adeliae | reverse complement strand
GGAGGTTTAGATTGGACATGAGGAAAGATTTCTTTACTGAAAGAGTGGTTAAACATTGGAACAGGCTGCCCAGGGAAGTGGTCGAGTCACCATCCCTGGAAGTATTTAAAAGACGGGTAGATGAGGCGCTTAGGGACATGGTTTAGTGGGCGTGGTGGTGTTGGGTTGACGGTTGGACTCGATGATCTTGGAGGTCTCTTCCAACCTTAATGATTCTATGATTCTATGATTCTTTCTACTCTTTTTCTTTTTGGCATAAACAAGCAAACAGTACTTGTTTGTTTGCTGCTAAGCTATAGTAATTTGTCTCTAAGAATTGGAAAGTTACCAGAAATTTGTTTGCAAAACTGATTCTTGTTTCCCCCAAGACCTAAGCAATTATAGGCTCACCATTTTATTGCCAATTGTCCCAGAATTATTCCTATGCACAGTTCAAAGACAGCTCTGAAACCATTTAAACAATCATAATATAATATCCCCTGTACAGTTTGGAGCCTGAGAAAACCACAGCGCTATAGCAGCTCTGTCTTTAGCACGCAATGACTGGGAGGCCTGCTGCTGCTCCAACAGTTCTGTCAAACATATTTGATCAGTCTTCGTAACTTAATGATACCAGCTTGACAGTGTTTAATGAGGGTATTTAATGTTGTCTAATAGCTTTTCAGTAAAATTTTCTCCAAAGTGTCTAGATCAATGATAACAATAAACTCTTAGAAAGCATTTTGTTGGCAAGTGTGATTTTGTAGATCATCTGTAAGCCCTGATGGTTTCCTTTTAGAAGTACCTGTCTGTGCTCTATGCTACAGCATAGGATGAAACTGCAGGAAAACTCCCAACCGCTCAGCTTCAGGATTGAAATTGCTAAACTAGAGCTGCTTTTTTTATTCACACCTTTGGGGTGCATTAGTGAACAGGAAAATTATACACAGGGCAAAAGAGAGGGCAATTCAGCCATGTGATTTGTCAGTATCAAGTTTTGGTGTAGAATTGGTGTTCATCATTTTAATCAATGAATGATATTGCTACAAACAGCAATATCCTGAATATGACATTTGTTCTTCTACATTTTCTGTAAATATTTTGGCAAGTGTCTTCACGCCTGTTTCTATCCCCAGTCTGTAGGTGAAGTGCTACCTTGCAGGATCCTGTGCAGCTCAGTGTCTTCTCTTCTGCTGCTCCTTCTGCTCCTGCTGTCTTTCTCCTTCCTCTCTTCATTGTCTTGTCCCTTTGGTTTTCCACTTTGTTAGTCCTTTCCCACCAGAAGTTTGTGCCTTCACCCACCCCAAATCAAACATGAAATTAAGAAAATAATAAAACTATTCTTATGAAACTGAGAAAATATTTACTAGGACTGCTGTGTTCTCAGTTCTTTTGTGTGCTTGCTTTCTGCAGTGGTTTTTGTCTTGTCTATTTGGCTGCAAGCTTTTCAGAACTCACACCAGCTCAAAAACTGTGAAACTGTGTTTCACAGTGATTTTTGCATAACAGGGGCCTGGACTCATCGTGTCCCTGGGCATGATTGTAATGAATATAATAAACAAAATAACTTAGCCATTTTCTTCCACTTGACTGAGCTCTCCTTTTCACTGTCACTTCTCCACTCGTAATGCACAAACATAGGTCTGAATGAAGAATGTGTTCTTTACTACATTTAAATTCTTCTCTGTAAAAAAAAGCCAGACGGGATATTCCAAAGGTACACAATAAATGATGTTCAGAGGAGGCTTCACTGGGACTGTTTCAAATCAGTAGTAATACAGCCCTTAATTCAGGGCTGCAAATTAGCTCTCCTTACCTTCTCAGCACAAGTGATTGGAAGAATAATTCTGTTCACCAGGTGTCCTGTTTTTAAATTTCTTCAAATTCTTACCCTTAATATGACATCATCACAGCTTTTATGGATAAACATGTTCTTTCACTGCCTTAGTGTGGGAAGCACTAGCAACACAACCCCGTTGTAGCATAAATACAAAGGTTGTATCTTTGGAAAAGAGGCATCTATACTACAGTACTATATTGTTAGCCTAAGGTCTAAGTACATGCCATAAGAAAGCAGCAGTCTTTGAAATTTATTATCAGTAGGCCTGAAAATATCCCAGAGGCACTTTTCATTTTTGGTTTGTATCTCTCCCCTTTCTGTCAGCTGTGTTGGCTGCAGTTATTTACACATCTTTAGGGAGAAACAGATGTCAGCAATAAAGGCAATAATAGAGCTAATTCAGTTTTTAGTTATTAGCCAAGATCTGCAAACAGATATCTTGATGATACTCTGTTTTTGCATGATAAATGTGAAAACATTTAACCTGGCAAGCCTTCAAGACAATGCAGTTATTTCCAGAGGGATTAACGGTACCTGGACTATAATCATGTTCAAAACCATCTTGGTTTTCCTTTGGTAAAGGTCCATCTTCACCTTTTGAACAACAAACACTATTGCCTAAGGACTGCACATGTCCAGGGATCCTCCCTTGGAAATGGCATCAGTGTGACTTCCAACATTTTTTCTCTCTCTCTCTTTTTTTTTTTTAATTTTTATGAGGGATGGAATTGTAGAGAGAAAAATTAGTTGTACATACTCTGAATAAGTAATTCTCATACTGGGTACATACCAGTGCTGTGTTGTATGGGTTAAACACCACAGGAGATGGTGATCAGTACATGGAAATATATTACTGAAAATAAATTCAACTTTACTAGTGTAAGTGTTTATTCTCCTCTTGGGGCTCAAGTGCTCTGTGAAATCAGGTCTCTCTGAGCCAGCCACAGCAGCCACCCAAGGCACTTACTACTTTGGTTAAGCAGTAAGCCGGGACAAGTGTGAGGCAGTTTGCTGGCTGCTGCTGGCCCTGAGATGGAGGCTGCAGAGCCAAGGTGAGCATTAGCTCTGCTGGCTGCCTGGGAAGGAGCTGAGGGCAAAGCCCAGGGCAAGCAGAAAGGGTAAGTCAGACTTTTCACTACTTGCCACTGTTTTTGTATGAGAGGTGCTGCTGCTGATCCCTGCAAGGCAGTAATCACATGCACTCCCAACATGAAGCAAGGTAATCAACTGACAAACTGATGTCATCTGAGAAACCATTAGCTTTCTAATGACTCTTGGAGGTCTCATTAAAATCGGTCACTTACTGATTGTTCACATTACTGGAAATTTGAGTAAAACGTTGTGGGCTTTTTCCATGGCTGAAAAGTCAGGACACTTTTTTTCTGTATTCTACAAACAAAATTAAAAATAGAGAATAATGGATTTTTCTCGAGAGGCTTTAAGAACTCCATTTGCAGTCACTCCCTTTGTTATTATCACAGTAATCCCAGTACCAACATTAACTTTTCTCTTTCAGTATCTCCTTTACAAAAAAGCCCCCACAAACCCTAACTTTTTTAAGTGAGAGGTTTATTACCTGCACTTCTCTTGGCCAAGGAACTTGGCAGTTCCCCAAGTTTTTAGATCATGCTTCCTGATCATACTGTCTCCTGTTAATTAATTTTGCTACCTCACCATCACTAGCCAGTTTTGCTCCCTGATATAGACTCCCTTCATGGGTGGCAAATAATATGGGAACTGAATAAGAGAGGACTCATTCTCTGGAACAGGGTACTATATAAACTTCAGCAAGAAGAGGGAAAATGGTTAATGCAATACAGAGTTTATAAGTTTTGTTTTTTCCTCAGAATTTAGGTAGGTTCAACTCATCTCTGGATTAGACCTAGCTTCTTGATGACTAACTTGCGATAACCTTCTTTGCACACATTGTTTCTGCCTCTCTAGTTCTCATGGCTGCACCTTTTAAGTGTTCAAAACCTCAGTTCCCAGAGTGGCACAGGAAGGTCCCTCACATTGCAAACTAGGACAGCTCTTCCCAGTCCCACACTGGAGCAAAATGGTCCCAGTGGGGCGTGAGGGGGACTGTCAAAGGAGTCTACTTTGAGATGTGGTGGTTAGATAAGCAAACTGACGTACGTATTCCTGGGTACCTGGAAAGAACTCTCAGTTTAATGTTCCATTGCATTAACTATCAATGCATCAATAATCAACTTAACAGATGTATTTGTAATAGTCATACAAATAATACAGACATGTTCCTCAATTTTCACAATCATGTTTTTTGTTTGTTTAATAATGAAGTGGAAAATCTTTGTGAACCTGGAAAATACACTGTAATTTGCTAGAAATGCAGTCAGTTGCTTCTATCCTTTTATACTGTGCAGCACTGCGAGATGACGTCCAGTTGACTTCTCCAGCTGTTAGATGAAATTTCAGTTTGCACTGGCTTATCTGCGTTATCTGGCCCCAAGCAGTTCTGTGGTTTGTTTTTGATAGTGTCCATCAAACTAAATCCATACTCTCAGGCAGCAAATGAAGCTTGATTGGTGCCAAAATACATTGTACATTTATGGTAATGAGTGGGTTGTCAATGCATGTTAATAATAGGGAATTGGTTGTTAGGGAGTAGGAATTTAATAATGCCTGGAAACTATTTGCTATATGCTGGAAGTAAACAACCACCTGAACTGCCTCTCCAGCTGAGAGCTGTCTGGCATGGATTACTAGAACTTTGTTATTGAGACTGTAGAAACTGAAGTATCTTGCATTTTGTGATATATACAAGCTGTCCGTGTATCTTGTATCTGGTAGGGGCAGTGAACTGTAATTCCTTCAATGAATGTAATACTGAGAATTGGTGCGTAACTATCTGCCCTCATGAATAAATACCATATGTGACACAAACACCACCAACGTGCCTCATCCATAGCCTGGCTCATGGGCCAGGTTACTGTACCATTTCCATGCTACTCTAAGACTAAACTATGCTGCTTCTATTCACTCCAAATAACACCTTAGCTTGCTGAATAGTTGACAGACTGTGCTACTACAACCTATGCTGAGTGGTATCTCTTTGCCCACATGCATTCATTCCAGCAAGCTTATCCAAGGAGCAAAGCGCTATAGATCGTATGTTTTGTTAACACAATCTGGACCTTTATACAGTCTGGAAGCTTTACATTAAAGCAGTCTTTTTTTTCCCATAATAACAAAATGTAGTCACTGACTATTTTTATCTCTACATGTAGTGTCAAATTTAATAAAAATGCAATGATTTCAGACAGGCAGCTTCCCCGGAAATCTGATTCAATATTCAGATAATCAGATCCTGTCGTGTTTCATTGTCAAGTCACAACTGAAATCCATGGTCCTCACTCTTAAACCACAAAAAGATATACACTGGATTTGGGATTCTGGATAGCTGGGGAAGCACAGGTGTTGCCCTTGTTACGACAGACTTGCTGCTGCTATGCCCTCTTCAAAATAATTCCAAATAGCTTTTGAGGATGTGTCTTGACAATAGTGACTGGGGAAAACACTATGCACCAGAGAGGGAGTTAGAGGGATTCTGGTTGAGAGTTTTGTTGCGTATCTGGAATAAGGATTTCTTTCTATCATTTTGTTTTATTTTCAAGGTACTCTGAGTATTACATGAAAAAGAAACAAAGGCTTTCAGTGATACATTGCAACTGAATAATGTTTTCTTAATCAGTGTACTGCTTCAGCTATATTTATCACTAAAAATATGCTATGTCTAAGCATGGGTAGCAAGTGACTGGATATTTATTGCTATTTGATGGTGCAGCTTCAGTTACCAGGTTGAGAAAAAACATGCAGAAAGAGTTGTGATATAAAGGTGGCCCTTGGATCTGAGCTCCTTTACACCTTAAGCAAGTCCAGAGCCTTGTTCAATGGAGGATTTTCATTGCTGATAAGTTTAATGAAAGTACAGGCTAAGCTTCTTATGCCAAAACCCAGCCTTTTTAGTAAAAAGTTGAAATCCTGCAGTAATTTCTACTACTAGAGTTTGAGTAAGAACTTTCCTTTTAAATGCATTAGTTTAGTAGCCCACTAACAGTTTCTAAAGTATTTTATATCAACTCTACTACTTTTTCTTCAAACAAAAGGTCTTGGTTTATTTTTTCTTTTTTGCTACTTTTTGTGAAATTCTGTTTGTCCAGTTTTCATTGATCCAAAGCATAAAACTCCTCTTTTTATTTCTTTTAAGAAGTTTTTTCCATTCTTTTAAAAAATCTTCAGTGACTGTGTATGTAGTCAGATAACTCAGAAATAGATTCTCTTAGAACGTCTGTCTTGCCATGATCTTGCTCCTCAGTAGAGGAAAAGTGGCTTTGACTCACTTGAAAAAAATTTGTCTCAGATGTTGCAAAGTTAGTGTTTGAGAACCTCACACTGTGCGTGTGCAACAGATGACTTTCCACAAAATTAGCAACAGGCTCTCGCAAAGTCCCTGATGTGGATGGACAGCACATCCCACTGGTGTGAGACAGACAGTTCTTGGGGGCTTTTCTCTGATGTACACATAAACAATTCTGAAACAGAACTGAAACTTTTGGCCAAAATATTCTACAGTTCGGTTATTTTTCCTTTGGATGTGTATAACTCATTGTGAATCTTAGTTTCTTAGCTTCTTCCCTTAGTACCTCTAATAACCTACTACTGAAGACAGAGCAACAGACTTGAGGGATCTTTTCTCTGCCCTTCTGCAGCCACTTGTTTTTATGTTGTAGGACTGTTCCTTCCTCATCCTAAACGGTTGAAGTAACAGGACAAAAAGGAAGTAATTCTACTGTGGAGTTTGTGGTAGATAGCACATTCAAAATACAGGTAGTAAAATTTGGAGAAAGAAGGAAAGTAGGAAAACATCAGTAGCTGAATTTTGAACCTCAAATCCAGTTTAATTTAGTTCAAGATTCTAGCTGAAGGGTTTGGCTTTATTTTGCATTATTGGAGTTGATATTTTGTCTCATTCTCGCATGCATCACAATGTCATTTTACCTTTTAAAACATATTTAAAGGATTCAGATGTTTTTAGTAAGTAGAACATAGTACAACCAAGGAACAATACCAGTGTACATTACATTTCATAGTTTCATTTTCCCCGGGAATTTAAGCTAATGCAAGGTCTAATACGTGTTTGTTTACGTGTTGTGCATGCTATGGCCTTGACTTTCAAAAGCCGTTTTGAGGGCTTCTTTTCAGCAGCAGTTTTGAGGGCTGAGAGCATCTGTCAGTCAGGCATACAAAGGCTGTGGCTTGTCCTGATTGTTTCTGAGTGCACCAGCCTTGGCTATCAGAGTCTGCAACTTGCTTTTCAAACATGACCTTTTTATATAACAATCAAAAAGAAACATTTATCTGGAAGCAAATCACAAGTTTTATTTTAGTATGTGTACAGTGGGGAGCTGAGAAGAGGAATTGCAGCTTGTTGATGCCATCAGAGATTCAGAACAGAAACTATGTGAAGCACACTGGGAGAGTTTTACATGAGCCTGTGGCAGGCAGCAGGCTCTGTGGCCAGTCTGATGCACTATTTAAACTTCCATTTGATATGAACTCATGGTATAGCAAATGCAGCAAGTATGTTCACTGTGTAGATGTATGTGCTACAGCTCATCTACATTGCTTTGAAGAAAGCCAATAATGCAGCACTAGGAATAATGATGCACTGCATGTCCCACACCCATCTCCAGAATACTTGGAAAGAAAGCAGCCCGGTTGGTACAGACATCTCTACCAGTGAAGACCAAGGTAGACACTTCAGTTCAAGTTCAACACTCTTCTGTTGGGTTCCTCATCCAGAACTCTTTCCTCTCCATCCCTATAGAGGAAACTTGGGGAGATAAAGCTGTAGGACTAGCCATAAGCTATCTTATGATAGTAATGCCAAAGTGCCTGCCCCATGCACGTACGCTATCTTGTGGTTCTACCTGGAAATGCTTCTGTTCTGAGTGGTGGGTCCAGGCCTGACAGTTAATTTTACTTTGATATGTTTACTTCCCACCCAAGTGCTGCCAGCCACTCAGCAACACTTCAAAGTGAAACTTACCAATGGAACAGACTATTAATTTATTGCCCAGTGCCAAGGCTGGTTGGCATCACCCCAACATAAATGTGATAGAACTGTGGATTGTGCGATTGTATTTTTATACTGTTCCTGCAGAACTGTACAGTTTGACATTTCCAACCAAGTCCTGATGGTACAGAGAAGAGATGTTTTCAAAAGTGATGCCCGAGTTGTTTGGCGATACCTTCCTTTGGCTTGATGATGTTGAAAATGATTTGAGAGCAACTGGAGATTAATAATGAATAATATCTGTCCAGTCTTGCCTTTTTAATGATGACACTTCCAGATGCATAGAATCATAGAATCATAATGCAAGTGCATCCTGTCCAGTGGGCTCAACACAGCAAACATCTCAGCTCTGGTCTCTAGATAGATTACCATTACGTGTTATATAAAAACGTTTTCTTTGACGCTCTTTATGTGTAGTCAACCAATAAAAAGACATAGAATTGTATTCTATTTCCAAGGAACACGACAAGAATGAATGAATTAATATGAAAAAAATATAAGACTTTTTAATACAAAATTAAACTTCTGCAACAAAGAGGTGGTCCATAAAAACTGAAAGTGTCTGAGTTTGCTAGGTACGATAAATTCAGGTAGAGGAGCGCATGTAAGTTACTGGTCATCAGAGTTAGAAGCCCTACTCTGCAGCTGGCTAGGGGATATCATGATCAAAGGAATATTGACAACTTGATCAATTCTCAACTTTTACATGAGACGACCAAACAAATCAGTGATGAAAGACAACAAATAAAACTGGTCAAAGCAAATTTTGGAAAAACTAAACACTCACTAATATGAAGTTGAACTTTATGAGTTTTTTTTCAATTATTTTTATAGACAGATTTGCAAAAGTCTGTCTTCTTGACATGAGATGAAGAGGTGTTATGAAAGCACCAGGATGCTCAGGAAATTTGAAGTTTCTACAGTTGGTAAATAAGAAGGCAAGAAGGGACAATCAGTACAAAGGCCTTTGATTCTATTTCCAACTTGTGTAGGTCTTGAAACACTTATTATTAATCTTATGGGAAAGTTATATGAACTTGTGCCTTGAACTAAAAAAATAATCTGGATTATTTCAAACAGGGAGAACATATGCTTTTCTTCTTTCTTACCTTCATATTCATTTTCTTTATTTCTAAACTAGTAAAAAGATGGGAATGGAGTAATGCTGGTCCAATTAAGATCACTGCATTGGCATTTGCTTCTGATCTGGTTGCTTTGAACAACTTCAGGTTATGAAGAAAAATATTAAGTAGTTTTATAAATCAAGCAATGTGGGGAATTAAGTCAAAAGAGTGCCATAAAATCTGTATTAGTCAAAGTTAGGATGCAACTAAGAACAGTGAAGTGTGGTTAGCTGGGTCTGAGAATCTAGCTATGATTTTTCGAGGTGAAACAAAGAAATATCTAGTTATTACAAGTTTATACATGTATGGGAGTAGTCAAGACTGATCTTTTTGTGAACTTAAAATTCTGGAAGCACCTCCTGCCCTTTATTAAAATTAGATATACCGAACATATTTGCAATATCAAGGTTTAAGCAAAATATCAATAACACTGCTGCTAGGCCAATCTGCTTTCTCTTCTTGATTCTAAACCAGGGAAAGCTGTCAAGAAGTGGCCACAATCTGCATAAATAGTTTGATTAATTCTAGTACTAGAAATGGATTAATTAACTGTGCTGTAGATTTCTACTGCTAGACGTGAGGCATGTATCGATTAACCTAGTAAAATATTATTCATTGTACCATTTGAGATGAAGATATAGATCCAGAATGTATAAAACTATGGATCTGGGCTAGTGAAAAAGAAAAGGGAAGTCAAATATTTTCAAACCTTTTGACAGCTGCATTAGCATCAGTCATTTGGGAAACTTAACATGAAGAGCTAAATGAAGAGGAACAATACCACTGAAAAATAATATAGTCTAGGCAGACAAACTGGAGAAATAATTACTTGTACAGAAAAAGCACAAGGATTGAATACTTCTTGAAAGATTGAATATCCCTTAGTAATAAAGGGATAAATAATGATAGAACTATTTTTTAAAAGTTCCTCTAAAACTTAAAGTGATGTACACTTTCCCAGGGAATTTTTATCATGGGGCCAGGAAAACAGGAAGAGAGGCTGTAGAGTTCCTATGGCAGAAGTAAAGTTTATATGCAAGGGGCTCTTGTGGCTATTCTGAGGCCAACATCAGGAGGAATGGTAACTTGTGTTCTTTTGTCTTAAAAGAGTTAGAAAGAAGATAATAAATAGTCTATTATGTGCATCATATTATAGATGTTAATAATAAATATGAGAGGCCAGATTTGACTTTTGTTAAAGGTGGCCTGGCAGTTGTTGTGAAACTCAGCGTGAAAAAAAATTAATGTAGTCTCTCAGACACAGTCTTAGAGAAAGCTCTGTAAGACTGTTCTTTCACAAAGTCTCGCTTAATCTGGTCCTTTCTGTGTAGGAGAAGTTGTACTTATAACCAGATTCTGTCACTTTGCTGCTGCTCCGGGGTGAGGTACCTTATGCTTCAGGTGCAGAAGACGGCATGGGGCTCCTGGCTCCTAAATCTGGCTTTGCTGCTCTGTGGTGCTGTGGATCTTTGAGCAGCAACTTAATGCATGCTCCTTGTTTGCTGCTCCGGGCCTGGGGCCCACGAGCCTCTGCCTGGCACAGAGACAAGAGGGTGATTGCCAGGTTTTTGTCTTTTTGAGAGACAGCAGCTCACCCCTCCTGCTGCCATTCTCTAGTCATACTTAGCATCTACCTTGGAAAAGAAAAATGCAGTCCAGCTCACTTCCCGTGAAAGCTTAAGAAATCCTGTGAAAATAAATTGGTATGGTTATAGAGTTGAGGTATTTGGTCTGAGTAAAAGTGGCAGACCTGTACTATCTGGTGAGCCTGGGACAGCAGTGCTCTGTCTATGCTGAGCATGACGTCCCATGGTGTGGAATGTCCCTCTGGCCAGTTTGGGTCAGCTGTCCTGGCTGTGTCCCCTCCCAGCTTCTTGTGCACCTCCAGCCTGCTCAGTCGGTAGAGCACGGGAAGCTGAAAAGTCCTTGACTAGTGTAAACACTACCTAGCAACATCTAAAACGTTGTCTTATCAACATTTTTCTCACCCTAAATCCGAAACACAGCGCTGTACCAGCTACTAAGAAGGAAATTAACTCTATCCCTGCCGAAACCAGGACAGCAGAGCAGTCCTCCCTGCGCCAAAGCTGTGCATGTGTAGGTGGGGGCACCAAGGGCTGCTGAAGCTGTTGCTCTTGAGTCCCTAATTTATCTATGCAAGCAACACATTAATACAGTTAGCAGGGGAAGAGCAAATATTGCAGCAACAATTTACATGCTGTAAGAGGAGGTTTCCATAGGCTCCATTTGCTTAGTCATCCGCTGGATGCTCATTTATAAAGAACAAGTACAGAGTCTGATGCTTACTGCAGGTAAAGCTTGTTCAGAAACTATTAGCTACAAAAATCAAATATGCTTCCATACCAGCCTGACACAGCACAAGCACCCATCTTTTTACCTGACTATCCAAATCCTCTTTTTTCCTCTACATATAGAAAAATATTACATGAACAAGCTACAAACATCTGTGTCTGTATCTAGTGGTTTCCTTGGAGGAGGAGAGAACTAGGTTGTTTTTTTTTACCTAGTGTTCAGCAAATAAAGCCAGTGTGATGACCCTCCTGATTGTATTATATCCATTTACACTCTTTACACTTAAAAGAGGTTTGCCTTTATGAAGTTCTTCAGCATTAACCCTCATATGTAAAGAGCTTGAGTGACCAGTCTGTGAGGGAAAACATATTAGAGCATTGCAATAAAAGCATCCCCTGTCTTTAGGGAAAAACTCCAAACAATAAAAAAAAATTAAACTCAACAAAACCCCAAGAAACAGTCTGGCAGGGATGTGAGCAGGGTGGGATTTGCCTGTTGTAGACTGAACACCCTGTCTGGAGGCAGAAGGGCAGCTGGTGACTGGTTGGTGTGGGCTCGTCAGCCAGCTGTGTCTGTAGAAAATTGGTTAATGATGAAGAGATCTCCCTGTGAGGAAGGCAGAGTCACATATTACTAACAAGTAACAACGTGTCCGTCCAGTTTTGAATGAAGATTATTTTCTCCTCAGATTGACCTCTTACAGATGGGAAACTTTTCTGTTGCTGAGGGCCAAAGGTGTTGTTCGCATTTATTTGGCACGACATAGAACAATATTTACCGTAACGTTACCCCACAGTAACAGAAAGGATAATAAAGCCAGAGATAAGAAATGTGTGAAATGAAGTCTCTGGCTGTATGTAGATTGGCCCATAGATTCCCAAGTTGCTGCTGGAGCCTTTATCTGGCAGCAGGAGCTTGTTTATTCCTTCAGTGGAGTGCATGAGAAAGTGGACCAAGAGACAGTGGCAATGGCATGGGTATGTGATAGAGACCACATTTCTCAGCTTGATTCCAGGGAAGTAGTTTTGGCTGGATATTTAGTCCCTGGAAAACAGGTAACTGATGTCTGACCACAATTAACTTGGAATAACATGCCCAGCTCTCTCAGACTCATTTGAAAGTTCCAGCCTGAAATAAGCTCTCTGTCTTAGCTCAGTATGTGTAACATACAGTGACTAAGCCTCCCCCCCTCTTCTTTCTGGCCAAAGAGATACTCTATTGGGAAAGGCCTAGCTCTGTGTTTTGATATTACTTAGCAAAGTGGGATGCTCTCTTCAGTCATGTTTCCTGAATAAATCACCTTAAATCCTTAATGATATCAACTATACAAGTTCCTACCAACCAGCGTGATCGTAGGCATACTTGGTAGGAGTATCTTGTCCCCTCGAAGGCTTGGTGAGGGAACAGGGGCTGGCTGTCCTGAGCGCTGGCAGGGAGCGGAAGGCTATTTCCACACCTGCATTAGAATGGCAAGGATGGAGCTGCTCACACTAACACAACTGCTCTGCTTTCACAGAAGAGATGCAATTAATGCTTTTTAATGGAAATGAAATTCTATACCAGCTGGTGATCCAAAATGCTGACCAAAAAAATGGACTCTAATGAACTGTGCAATCCTCTTAATTTAGTTAGTTTACATAATTACATTTCTACCTCCTACTCAGCTCAATAATTGCACAGATGCCCTATCTTGAAAACCCATCTTTGCGTCTTAATGGAAAGGTTTAAATTATGCTGACCCACTATGCTAATAATAGTGATCAATAGCACTACTTCATCTCTGTTTATTTTTGAAGAACTATCCATGTTGTTGTGCTATTGTCACCGTAATTGGGATCTACAGTTATAATCAGCTCTTCCAGGTGTTGCAGAGATGGGGAGGATTGTTTCCGTTCTGACTGCTCGGGACAGTTAGAATTTTGTTTTCTTCCCTTTTTCTTCATCAGTGTTTGAGAAATCAATGAGCAATCCCCTGTTGTTCTGTAAATGATTCCTTGATAGCAGCTTAAGTTTATAAAATAGTAGCTTGAGGCCAGCCAACTGGTGAGAGCAGCTCTTGTCGTGCCACATGGTGATATGTGAAGTCAATGGAAGGTCACTGATCTATACCAGCTGAGTATCTGGCCTTGTAAATCTAGTGATACATCTGTCTACCTGGGATCTGTCTTCTGGTGTCAGGCCTATGACTAACATCAATGCACAAGTACAGACAATAGTTTTGTCTTTGAGAAGGACAAGGTCACAAAATCATCCCTCCTGTTCAAAAAAAAAGCCATTCTACTCTTGACCTTGGACATGTGGGGTGTTTTTCAGGCTGTTTCAAGACCAATGATTAAAATATAGAATCTAAAAAGCACTTATGAACCTGCAGACCTAATGTGCTCTGCAGGAAATGTTTATAATTGTATGTTGTCTTGAACCACTCTGCATATATTATTGGTCTTGTTGCCTTTAAAAACACCAGCACCTACTCTGTTTAAGCAACAGATATTCAGCAATGATAAGCTCACAGACTGGGATCACACAGGCTGCAATAACTTTGTCTATTTAATTAATTTATAAATGAAAGAGATTTTATTATTTTTAGTGTTCCAAGGCTTTTAAAAACTAGACATATAATAATTGAGGTACAAAAAAGAAGCTGTTGAGCTTAAACCCCAGAAGGGTTTTTCCTTGGTGTTGTTTTTCTTTATTATCCCTGCTCATCCTGCAATATCATTAGAGTTATCACTCTGAAGGAAGCCAGGAAAAAATCCTGCTAATGTCGAATCAGTATGCTATAACTCCTGTCAAATCCCCTTCATATCAATGATACGTTTCACTGCCACTGAAGTTTTGTTTTGCTACCCTTGTTTGGCTGTTGTCCCTCTGTCATTCAGGGGTCATTTCAAGTCCCTCCCTTTTGACTTCTTCACCCAGAGCTGAGCTGAGGTTTTCACTATGCATGGTGATCCATACAAAAGGATCTGCCGGAAATTCTGTCAACTTTCTTCTCAGATATATCTGTAGTCACCTGGGCAGATCGGACAAGAGTTTATGTTCACTCTCACTGCTCATGAATGTAGATGTATCAGTAACACACAGAAATCTCATCAACTTAAAACATGGCATTGTGGGAACTGTGAAATACTCTGGGAAATTACTTGCTGCCACGGCAAAGCTGTTGAGATCTAGGGTTGGAGTCCTTTGACAGCTTTCTTTACCAAAATTTGCCTTTATTGGAACAAATCCATTGGTCCCCACAGGGTAGTAATGATGCTACATTTCCTTGGGTGACCATGAACTTCCATCAGCAGACAGCTCAAAAATTTTTTGAACCATGAAGCTGGGATAGCAAACCTAATTGCAAATGGAGGCCTTCCAGTTTCAAAAGAAAAAACGTTTTAAGCAAGCTCTGGAACAGTCCAAGGTAGCTGCAGACAATGACAAATCACTTTTCTGGGAGACGAAAAGCACATTATTTGAAGGCATGAGGAACAGGCATAGCTCCTGATTTTAAAAACAATTACCTCAAGACATCATAGGAAAACCAACAGCTTTTTTTCTTAGCATTTCAGTGGATGGAGAAGAACGTGAGTGAGATTTTTCTCTGTTGTTATGTGGTGTGAGCATGTAGTGTGCACGAGATGCTCACTTCTATACAAATGGTAATTCCTCATCTTTAAAGTATTAAGTAGTTGGCCAAAACACAGGAGAGGTAGAACATCTCAGGGGCTCACCTCACTGGTGCAAATGCCTGGAACCAGGCTCAGCAAACTTCTGTGAACACTGTAAGACAAAGCAGCTAGAAAGGCAGCGCCAGCTATGTCAGATTATCAGAAATATGCAAAACATCTGGTTTCAATGGAAAAGAAAAAAAAAAAAATCTAGTCCTTATTGGTAAGTGCAGCCCCAGTGATAAGAAGAGGCTTGTGTTGACTTATTTTATAGATGGATTTGGCCTTGCAGTATGCATGCTTGGATGCTAATAAAAAGCGTCAGGTTCCTCCACCAAGTGCAAAATTTTTGCAAGTTTTATACTAATTTCAGGCTGATGATCTCCTGATTATACTGTGTCCTTTTGCTGCAGAAGTTGTTGATCTTTACAGAAAAAAAAAAAAGACTGAAATGTAGAAACTGTAGTGCTGTTGTTTTGTGGTGACAGGAAAGATGCACCAGCATGCAGGTTTATTCTTATGTGACACATAATTGCTCAGAAACTATTTTTAAAACCCGGCTGAAAGAAATCACAAGGGCGACACAGAGAAGCTGTCATTTGACAAAGGTGTTTGGGTTGCATGCAGGGGAAGTTGAGGGGTGTAGGGACCATGCTGCAGCTACTGAGGCAGGAGGAGAGAGGGGAGCAGAGCATCGCCTGCCCATTCCACTCAGCTCACATTAGTGACTAAACCACCCTGCCTGCAATGTCCCCTCCTTCCCCACTGCATCATGTAATGGGCTTACACCCCCAGAGAAATTCTGGCTGAGGAAAAGCTTTCTGGATGCTCTGTAGACTCGTCTCATTCTTACTGCAGTTTGCTGACCCTATAGGCATTTATAAACCTCCATAATGCCAGACACTGCCTCTACTTATAAACCTTCCATCGCTAATGTTCTTAGACCATTTTGACTACAGCAATATTATCCCCTCTATATCGTTTGTGTTTGCAGTGCTTTGTGCCAACAGCTGCTTGTGCTGCTGGCAGTCTAAACCAGGTGGTTTAGACTAATGGCCTTTTAAAAACCAGGCACAGAAGTGTCCCTGTGTCTGTCTTTATTGTGGGCTTTCCAGGCATTCCATATAGTGATCTTTTCCCACTGTTGCACTGAACTGACAGTAACCTCCAGAAGTAAAGACAGCAAGTCTGGGAGACGAGCCTCTCATATACTGACTCCCAATATATTGTCCCCCAGAGGGGAAAGTGCACAAGGCCACTTGCTTGTGCTGGTTCCCTCTGCCAGATAAGGTGTTGTCACCATCTTATTAGCTGTCTGTGTTTGTGGAGCACAAGGCCACAGGTTCTGCTGCTGATTCTGCATGTGTACAGCTGGGCGATGTACACATTATGTTATCCCTCCACTGAAGTCCCCTGGACCTAGATTTCTTTGTTTATCCTCTACTACCATGCCCAGCTCTCAGAGAAGCGAAGCATACTCTTTCTTTTATGCTTAAGAAACACTTTTCAGCTTTTCATCTGAACCAAGCATCCATTACATTGTGTTCCCCATTTTCTACACAAACAGTTGATGTGCAGCTCCAGGTAGGCAGGATTCAAAGGCATGTACTTTATTTCTCACGCTGTGGATGTTGCAGCTGGGATGAAAGAGGGAGAGGTCTGGCAGCCCCTCCTTCAGTGAGAATTGATAATGCCTGAGTGAGATTATTTCTTTGTCCTGTATTCTGTGGGTATCTGACATGACAGTCAAATGTCCTTCCTGCAGCCCCTTTAGTGCTTATCAGAGTAAAATATGTTCCCTCACCAAATGACCATTGCGGCTGTATGTTCAGGCGTGTATCTGCTCTGGATGACAGTGAAGAGCTTCAACTCCAAGAGTCACCCACCATGTTAAAAAGGAGCTCCCCATGCCAAACCTCATTTTACTGAGGGTCTCCTAGAATGTGCTGGTGAGAAAGGAAGGATTTTGAATAACTCTGTTGATATGATACTTAAAGAGAAAAGATTTTTGGTTTGCATTATGGTTTGTGTTGGTTTTGCTTTAGGGCATGTACAAAGTATGCACAGTGCACTGCTGCTGCTGTGCCATTCACATAGTGATCCTTTCCTTTTCACCCAGAGAAGCAAAAACACAGTTTAGACTGAGAACTGCAGTTCTTGAACTGCAATATGATTCAAAGGACAGTACCTTTGCCAGAGATCTGATGCTCACAGGAGAATCTTATTTCATGGGCCACATTGGTAACCATGCTGATTTCACAGATGTAGAACAAATAACGTGTACTGTTTCATAATAAGTTACATTAAAATATGATTAACCTTTATAAGAAGTAAAGATGCCATCAGAAAGGTTACCTTTTAAGCATATGTGCAGGTCTCCTATGTTCAGTCAACCATGATAAACTATCATCTTGGAGTTCATCTGGCAGCAAGCAAGCTGAACAAATATGTTTTTACATAAGGCACAAAACCTCTGTGATGTAACTAAAAAACTGAATTATTACTTTTATCCCTGGAGGTTGGCTGTTTGTTTAAAATTTCGAGTTATTGAGTTTTACACACTTTGCAATACAATTTATTCACTTATTCACTTCGTAATTTTTCAAATTCAAGTATCAGAACATGTTCAAGGATACTATGGAAACAGACTGATTCAATTTAGAAAGCAAGCAACTAATCCTCATAGAGCTGTGCTTCTACAATTATGTACTTATTATTTTGGAAAATCATAAGTAAACCTGTGGAAAAATGTTCATTTAATGTGAATTACTCTAATTTATCATTGGTATTAGGACAGTCCCTAGAAACTCTGAATGATAGGTGATAACTTACTGTGCAATGCGGTGTCCTACAGAAAAGAAGAGAATGCCCATCCAAAATAGCTTGCTGTCTACATAGCCAACACTCAAAGAAAGATGGGTGAAAAAACATTATCTTATCCACTTTCAAATATACTGCTGAGACAGAGAAATGAAGTGACTTGACCAGAGACATTAAGAAAATCTGAGGAAGAACCTGCAACTGAGCTGAAGAAGTCTCCTCAGAAATTTTCTACTGGAACTGCCTTGTACTGGAAAAATTGGGTTTTCTATGTATGTATTTTTTTTCTCATAACAAGGATCCCCTATACTCCAAGATGTATATGTAAAAAACCTGCTACGTCATCTGGATACTCACAAGTCTATGGGGCCGGATGGGATCCACCCGAGAGTGCTGAGAGAGCTGGCGGAGGAGCTAGCCAAGCCGCAACTGAGCTGAAGAAGTCTCCTCAGAAATTTTCTACTGGAACTGCCTTGTACTGGAAAAATTGGGTTTTCTATGTATGTATTTTTTTTCTCATAACAAGGATCTCCTTTCCACTCTTTTTTCTATGAATTAAAAATGGAAAAAGCTGACATCATTAATTTTTCAGGTAAAATATTGCCGTTTTCAGACACCATTCTTGGAAAATTTACAGAAAAGATTATAAAAGCTTATTTTATGTAGTCAACATTCTTTACTAAAAATTCCCATTCTTCAGTTAGCTCTGGTGTTGAGGCCCTACCATTTCAGTAACCACCAGACCATCTGTATGCTCCCTGAAAAGTTGCCACAATTGCTTCAACAACAGCATCCGTCCAAAAGCAAGAACGGCTCAAACTCATTTCCTGCCCCAGTAATCTATGAAATGACAGTGAATATTCGTGGAGTTACTTCTGTGCAGTCTAGGAGAAATAACGTGCCTGGAAGGGTATATTTCTATTTATTTTTTAATCTAGGTTGAACATATGATTGTGGAATATGTAATCCACTAGGGGAGAGGGAAAAACCCACCTTTACCTTATAATTAGCAACAAATGACTACAGTGGCCTAGGGAAAAAACCACTGTGCCAAGAATTTGTGCCAGAAGAGTTTCTGGCACAAGGACAGTTCCCTGAGAGAAGACAACGTGGATTAAAAAAGAAAATAAAAAAATTTGTATCTCCTAGACCAGGCTTTTTCTCCTCATAAAAGTTAGAATACCTCAAAGACTGCAGTAACCCAGTTTCTTGGCATGCAGATGAGCTATTCTGGAGAGAGCAGACAAGTGACGTTACAGCAAAGCCATGCATCTCCTAAGGCTCTGGACCACTGAAGACAGGGCGATGAACAGCTACGTTGGCTTTGCGCTGTTCAGCATTTGACCCATTGCTGAAGGGATTTCTGCAGAAGATGGGTTTATAGCCTCTTTGCACAAGAGAAATGGCACAACAGGGGCTATAATACAACTGAGAAATGCGCCAACAGTGTCCTGGAGTGCTTTAAGACAGAAACTGTCTGGGTTTATGCTTACATACAGCTGTTTCTTGTAGCTCTGGGAGTTATAAAATGTGCTCTGCTTTTGCTGTCAAAGACCCTAATTTAAAACCGTATTCTTTAGGAACTGTAGAGGCTGTAAAAAACAAACAAACAAACAAACAAAAAAACAGACTAGGAGAAAGTAGTTTGTGTCCATTTGCTTCTCTCATCAAGTTAATAACTCATTCTTGTAGTTCAAAATGACACGGCATCTCAGAGATCATAGTAAATAAGGATTTAAATTACTAGCTACAAGATAGAGGGTTACACCTTGAATGCAATCATTCACCTTTAATAGGGTATAGAAGAAAAGTTCTTTGGATTTGTAGAACTTTTCTACATTCTTGAAAAGGCATGGGCAATGCCTCTAAAACTAATGTGAAAAAAGAGGGGGTTTGTGCTTTTTTGAGAAAAGTATTTTGCATGTACAAATTGATCATGAAGTGATCTCGTTCTTTTAATCAACTTATGCTTTATGTAAAAGTACAGCTAGTATACAGCTAGGACTAGTCATCTAGGAACTGGAGACATAGTGAAATGCTAACACAGAATGAGTCAGGAGGGCAAAAGCTCCAGTTTATATAAATTTCCATACTGCTAACACACCTGAGGGTCAGTTCTTCACTAGAAAAAGATGAGAGTTTAAGCAGAATTGAAGCTTTTACCTCAAGACTGCCTAAAACCCCAGTTACATGTATATCCTGACAGGAATGAGCAATTTCATTTTCTTCCAGCTTCCTTGGTGCTGTCGTCTATGAGATCGGCATCTCTCTACAAGCTAAAACAGTGGTACAGGGCTCTCCAGGGGAAGCCAATCTGTCACTGTGCCCTTACTCTGCGTCTGTTCTTGGGCTTTCTATACTGACAGCTCCTCAAAGCTGTGGACATGGTGTTTTTCAACCACCTCACTGGTTGAAATGTGCTCACTGGTTGCAGATGTGCTGCTTATCTTTTATGCATTTCAAGGTAGCCTAGTAAAGGATTCTTTTTATTTTGTCACTCTCAGCAGAATTAGGTAGCTCTCCTCCAGGTTTTTGGCTCTTTTCTGAGATGCATGACATAGGAATCTAGGGATCTTTTTTTTACAGTATTATTTCCACCCTTGGGCCCAGATGCCAAAAAATTGGTCAGTAGCTATCCACTAGATGGAATTGTGAGACAAATCTGGAATATCTTTCAACAGCATGTTAAGTCCCATAAACAAAATTGAATGCTGGAGAGGCAAGTGGTCCTTAGTAAGCCTGCTGAGTTTCTCAGTACTGGGAAAGATTGCAATATTTTTGTTAATGTCTATTTAACTTAAAATGACTAACAGCAAAACCAGTTTGGACCAAAGAAGATGCTGATAAAGATTCAAATACTTCATATATCACGTTGGGTCTTGTAAACACTGCGAAGGCCATTCTGAGCTTAGAAACAGAAACCAAAGCCACATTTGGTGTCTCTGTTATTCCTGTGAGCTGCAAGCTGTGACAAGCAAACAAACTACCGGTTACACTTTCATTACTTTAAATATGAAAGGACAGGAGGCACAATTTCAGTAGTTTAACATAGCTTATCCAAGTCAGCTTTAAATATCTTAGAAGCTGCTGTAACTTAGGTGTTTATGTTATCATTGCTTACCTCAACACAGTGATTGGCTGTAGAAAGCACTACAGCTGGCACAGCTTTGAGGAACATATGTTAGGAAAACATCAGTTCGCCTGGAAGCTGATTTTAATGGGATAGTTCTGTGGCTGATAGCAAAATGGGGAAAAGATTCAGAGCTTTCTTCTTTAGGCTGTTTTTTGAATTGCAAACCAAATTTCCTTTTCTTGCTTTCTGAAAGGTAGATAGAAACCTCTGATACTGCAGAGGAAAATGCAATTTAATAAGAGCACTTAATGTTCTCTGTTAAAGTAAGGGAAAGGTTGTAGTGTTTCTATTCTTTGTCAGGGCTGTAAGGAAAGACTAAGAAGAGAGGAGGAGAGATGTGAGAGGAAAACCAAAAAGACCAGACAACTATATAGATAATATGCCTTCCTACAAATAAAGAGAAGAGGTCATTATTCTCAGTAGAAGGGAAAGGGTGACAACTGAAGCCTTAGATGGGATAGACTGAAGCCACTTCAGTAAAATATTTGGAGAAAACATTGTTATTTATACAGAGATGAAAATGGGAATGTCATTTATCAGCAATTTGTGGGATAGGTGGGTCATCTTTGTCCGCTGTAGCCTAAACCATGACCAGATACTTCATCTTTCTGAGAAAGAGTAGGTTGAATCTGTAGTGTCAGAGAGGCAAAAGAGGTACCAGCCCGTACCGGGAGGTGTGTTTCTGACTCAGGAATTGGAAGACAGTGACTTTTTTGGGTCTTTGTTTCTACTCTTTTTTTTTTTCCTCTCCCCACCCCTTCTTTTCAATTAAGTATTTGTCCTTAAAAACAGCCCCTGGTTGAAAACCACTAACCTCAGGTGTGGGCTTTGATGTTTCTGATGGCAGAGTGTAGACTATGAGCATGTGCCCGTTCTGAAACAAAAATGTGCTTAGTTCTTCTAAAGTAGCTTTAACATTGCTGCCCCAGGATTACTGTTGGATAGGATAGACAGGATAGCTGCCTCATTGTCTTCACTAGCCTGCTTGATCCTGCAGTTGCAAAAACTTGGCACTCTGGTTTAAAAGAAGAAAAGACAATCAATTACTTGTTATCACCAAGTACTTGTGCTACAGTGGGTGCCAGAACTAGGGACCCAACTAGTTGTTATAAAAATTAATGTCCTCTAGTTTTAATTCCAGAGCCTTGAGTTTAGTTTTTAGCCATATATTAAGCCCTCTTTCAGCTTGGAGAATATCCAAAAAGTACCTGCCTGAACAAAAGTGGTTCAAGGATATAAAACTTTTCCAAATATGTTAGGCATTTGGAGATTACCATTCAGTATGGAAAATGAGCAGAATCCATGTGAATAGGCCTGCTTTGCAGTCACTTGTGCAGTGTAAGAGAGGGAATATTGTGCTCCTGTACTTCATTTAATTTCTAGAAGGATCCTGTGTTTTCGGAAGTGTTTGCTGATCCTACTGGCAGTGCAAACAGAAATAAGACAGTGACTGATTCAATTAAATGATAAAAATCTATTACCATCATGCCAAAAAAATCTCCTCAAGGTAAATAGCACACTGAGAAAGAGGCAGATGGATAGCTGTCATTTCTGTCTGACAGGTGCCCCTGTATTCTCTCTGGGGCCAATGTAAGGCAGTACCAAGGGGTGGTAACATGAAGGGGCAAGTAATTTATTCTTAAACACCTGAGGTGCCAAATTTTCAAAAGCCAAAAGTGTGATTTCTGCACAATTTCTCAGCCTGCATCAAAAGACCTAACGTAATCTCCAATCTGCATAACTTCATTTGAAAAATTTTTTGTATGTCAAAACTGACCTTTATAGGGACAACGAATTGATGGAGCTCACCAACATGGGGCTGGAAAGACACTTTCCTTCTTCCTACATGGTGTAGAGTCCATAGGCTGGTGCTGTACTCTAGTATACTTCAGAGTTAATAACAAATTGTTCTCTTCAGACAGGAGGAAGAAAAATAAACCTGACAAATCTAGGATAAGCCTAAGATTGTAGTTAGGCAAAATAAAAGACTGAAAATATACGGGTCCAAACTTCAGACAAGCAAGAAAAAAGGGGGAGTCCCAAAGTTGATGAGTCTAAATGAAATAGCTGCCTTTAATCTACAAAACGTTTCTAATCCTGGTAGGATATAAGGTGGTGAGTAGAGGCTGAGCTTCTCTGTTCCTGATGTGAGGATGTTATTGCTCAGGCAATGGGGTCCATTTACCATGGTAATCACAAACACACACACACAAAAAAAAAGTAGAAAAGCAACAGAACTTCTCAACATCTTGTAAAGGTTGTCAATTAGATGAGCATACTTTAAGATTTTAATGAAAATTGACACATCACTTTCTGGCTGCAATCTAATATTACCTCTTTAAAATATTTTTGTGGAAGGTCAGTGTTGCAGTTAACTTTAGCTGTTTATTTTAACTTCTCCTCCTGAACGAATTTGACTGTGCACATTTTTTTTCTTTTAAAAATAGAATAACTTGTCCTCTAAAGAAGAGAAAAAAATATAATTACTGCAGTAAAATTATATTAACAGGAAAGGTGTATGTTGACAAAAGACTGTATGGAGATTTGGGCATGCGTTTATCAATAGGACTTGAGTAGCCTAATCCCCTTCCATCCCACTGTTTTTAGACTTTTCTTATTAATGTAACCTCAGATTGATTTGATATGCATATAGTGTGTATATATATATGCATGCATATAGCTAGCCCAGAAACCTGGAGTATCTGTTGGAATTAATTTTCCAAAGGTGGCACTCTAAGGGTGCTTGTGGGTTTTATTTTAGCTGCAAAGTGGTTAAGAAAGATTGAACTACAAAGAAATTAATAAGTAGAGTAAATCAGTGGGAGATTTTTACACCAACTCTCCTTTGGGAGAGTTCAGGAGAGCTGGAGAGGTATCTTTTCATTCAGGCTGTTTGTGGAGAAACAGCAGTGATCAGCTCCAGCTGTCTCTCTCACTAAAGGCAATTACAGGTGTGCTTCCCCACACTTGACATCTCATTTTCTAAGTCTGTAAAGTTAGGATAGCATTTAGTTCATTATCTCCCAGTGACATTGTATGTATCATTTTTTAGGTTTTAATGAAAGTTAACCATGAAGCCATAACACATGCTGAACCCCTCCAGTGCAAGGAAACAGGAATTGCTTTTGACAGTTCTCGTAGCTGCTATATTTTATTATACTGGGATAAACAGGACTGTAGCCTATATGAGTGCTAAGGGGAAAAAAAAGTTGGTATCCATGTGAGGAAGTATAGGATAACATGGCTTTATAAGTTTATTACAGTCATTCATGAAGGAACCTGTCGGGATCGGTGTCGTCTTGTGCTAGACACAGTATACAAAGAACATCAAGAAGGAGGGATGTCTTGATAAGAAGTGATCCTCCTGACTAAGTCATATTGGCAAGAGAGAGAAGACAAAAGGAGAATTCCCTTGGTACATGCTATTCAGTCTTCCCTTTTTTTTCCCTTTATTAAGTCTCCTCTTCCCTGTCACACAGTGTTTTTACCCAAAGAATAACACAAATCTGACATACTCACGCACTCACTCATTATCTTCCTGAAAACGGTGTGATATTATTATTCATGATTTCTGGAAAAAAATCTGAAGGGTGTTATTCTCTTCTTTTATGTCCCCCATCCCGGCTTTTTTTTTCTTTCACGACTTAGAAAACTTAAATAAAGTCGTAATTTTAGAATACCTTTATAGGAAGCTCACATAGTCCCAGAGGATGACCTGGAAAAAGGGACACGTAGGAAAAGAAGTAGACATGTAGGCTAAAAATTAGAATAAAGAACAGAAACTCAAATACAGTTGAGACCTTAAAACTTCCCTCAAACAGAAACTTTTCACTAGATTACAAAAAAGTTCAGGTCAGTTTGGTAAGGATTTTAAAGCTTCTTTTCTGGTTCTGGAGATACAGAGATACAGCAAAGGTATGTTCCTATTCTGACAGGTGGAGTTTCTACCCAAACTTAAGGGGACAAGATCACAAAGTGTCATGGAAAATCTGTGTACAAGACTCCCAATATACTTAGGTGGAGCTGAGAGGATTTCCACTGTCGTTTTACAGCGACATTTGAAACTTTTAACCTATAAATGGTTTTACGTGGATAGGTATCTATAGCTGGGAACAAAGCATGGGCATATGAAAAGCTTGATGTGGTGCTATGAATGAAGCAGAGTTGAGAACTTCAATGTCATTTCATTGGTGTAGGAGTGAGTACTTAGGATGAAACCTTTGATTAATAGGCTTTTCCCAAGAATGCTAAGTTTCGTTACCTGCCCTGTGATGTGCTCAAACCCTAGCACACATGGAAACTTTTTTTCCATTGAAAACAATAAAAGCTGAGGTAAACTCTGGATACCAAATGTTCATCTATACCCAAACTGTTCAAACCTCCAGCTTTCCCTGACAACTTCTGCAATGCAAATTTGATTTACAAGTACAGGAATACAATAAAAGGAGAGGAGGAAAGAAATTGAACAGAATATCTGAACAACTCCTTTATATGCTGAGGAGTTCCTGCCCTGGCTGCACTGTTCATGCACACACAGATTTCAGTAAAATGCTTCATTTTTAACATTGAAATGAATCTGTCAGCACATTTGTAGTCTCATGCTAGCCTGCTGTGCACCTCAGGGACTCCACTGTAACTGAGACCCTGCCTCATATGGACTGCATTAATAGCACAGAACCAGGAGATATTGCTGCTTCTCTATAGTCTCTGAATTACAGAGTATTTTTGCTTATGGATTGTTGTGTTTCCACCAGAATCTTCTCTGGGACTTTTGCTACTGGTTCAATACTTCTTGGGAGCAACTCCTTGATTAGGGTTGCAGTCTTAAATAGAGTGTAAGCTCAGATGCTTCTCTTTGAAAGTTTTATATCATGTTTGCTTTAGATCTATGTCACCTTACTACTTTTGAATAACGCGCTGTTTTTACTGTTACTTGCATAACCTTTTCTGTGCTTCCGGAATATGTGTGCCATTTCTGTACAAAATGGACATAAATCAGCAATGATGATAAGAGGTTAAGATTGGGGTTTTGACAACCAAATATGGGTGGAGGCACCTCTAAAAGAGCACAACGAGGGTATAAGACCTTGTAACCTGTTCTGGAATACCAGGTGGCTTCTTCTGTGGCAAGTAAAGGAAGCGTGATCGGAACAAAGACATCAAGGCTTTCTGTGCCAACTGATTTGTGGATGTCAAGGCTTCTGTTCAGTCTGAGCAATTGCAAACACATTAATAGCTCTACTTTAATCTCACACAGTTCAAATTGTCTCCAAAATTAGTAGCTAATTCTCATATATGTTAAATAAATCCTCTGTATCACAATGAACTTTTTATCAACCAGAAATGTCAAATTGCAAAAACTGGGAAATTAGAGTACGATAACAGAGCTGAGACTGAGGAAACACATCCTTCAATTAGTTTATTCATGCATGTACTGCTTTTCTACTAATATGCTATTGATCAAATAATATTCTTCCCTGGAGGTTATTCTACACCTCAGTGAAGTTGTTCATGAGTCACAAATTAAAACCTTAAAGAATGAAAGAGCAGCAAAGTTCATACCACTGTTGAGGTATAGATCAGTCACTAGGAATACAGTTTGGTCTATGTCAATAACACCACTTTAACTAATGTGAAAATTGCATGTTATCCCAGTAGGTGTAGGTGAAATAAACAACATTGATAAACATACAGCTTTTTTTTTGCTAAAGACCTCGAAAGAGATTACACAGAAATGGATGTAACATCCTCCTAGAAATTCAGCAAGTCTGTCTCCTGGTCAGCTGGCTATAGTTTTATTGTATCAGAAATGTTTTTAGTGCAGGCAGTAAAACAATACTGTTGAATATACTGGGCTTTTCTCAGTTTATGTATGCTCTCTGTTTGCACGGATGTCGGGCATGAAAATCAGAAAATCACAACAGAAACGACAGCATAGGATGTCTATGACCATCTTGGTTATGCCACAAAGGCCAGGTAAATCCTAAGTAGGGAATAGTTTCTGCACAGAGCTGTTCAGCACCGAACAGCACACAAAGTCTTGAAATGGCAGATACCTTTCCTTAGATCTTCATGCCTTTTCAATGCTTAGCATTGAATGTCCCATCTTAGTTTTTTCCCCCAGATCATGCTTCTAGCGTTCACGTGGGCTGCACCTCAGGTCTCAGCTGCCTCTTCTGTTAGCATCTCTTTCTCAGTCACTCTTCTGCAGTAACCACTGCTCTCATCCCCCTCCCTCCACCTTTGCCTTTGTACTGGGCAGAGACTTTCATCTGTGTGGTGGGTGCAACTTATTCTCTGTCTCCCAAAGAAATCTAGTTCCCTCACAAGGAAAGACACAACCCTTTAACATGGCATTTTCTCCACATAACCAAGAAAGGCGCGCGTTATTCCTACATGCATAGAAGTGACTCCAGCCTCCTGTGAGCCTGATTTCATATTAGAACTTCTCCAGATATGTGAAGAACAGCAGTTTTCCAGACATTTAGAGATTTTGTTTTCCTGTGTGTAGATCTTACTGTGCTACGTGCCATGGTATCTGACAAAGTTCACACAACAACTGTCTGAACATCCTTAAAATTTTGTTTTATCTACCTCTGAGAAGTTGATTGTATTGATTTTTGGTTTTCATCTCTAGAACTTGTCAGAAGGTCTGGATATACCTGCTAAATTAAGATCATTCAGACTCTTGTGTTTGCAGAGTTCTGCATCAAAGGCAACAAGCAGTGTTCGGTGATATGTTCCTGCCTGGCCAGCAGGTGGTAACCAGCAACGGCTATTCCCATGGGAGACATTGCTATCTTGAAGAGAGATAATTTGAAGCATTGATATTCAATGGGAAGGAGGAGCATAGAAATCAGTAATACTGAAAAGAAGAGCTAGAAATAGCCAGCAGTAAATTAGATCTGATTTTGTAGGATGATATGTTGGGAAAAAAAGCCCAGTAGGATTTTATGCTTCAAATGTAGGCTTCTCAACACACAGCTGTGACATACTTATTCCTCCTTCTTTAGCTGTAGGGGTGACAGTACCTAGAATAATGCACTGTGTTCTGACAATGGAATATACATATACCCCCAAAGGAAAAAAACAACAACCCTAAAGAGATCAGACAAGAAGAAGCATATTGCTAAGACCATCTGCAAATAAAAGGCTAACAGAAGTCCATGTATTTGGAGTAGAATTACATGTGGACAGAAAAAGGCTAAGGGATGAAAACCTAAATTTATGTCAGAAAGATGTGAACACACTAAAGAGGGAGGTATATGGATGTGTAGGAAAAATGAGTAGAATAAAGTGGTTAGTCAAACTGAACATCGGGCAAGACCTTCTGAAAGTAAGAAGTCAGTGGTCCCCTAGTGGAAAAACCTTTAATGTAAAGAAATACAGAGCTGGATAAGCTACCAGAAACATAGGCAAAGAGGAGCTAAGGGTATGATGTCCAGTTCCCCTGTTTGCCTTTGCCTGGAAAAGCAATAAGCTGCAGTGATGCTTTGTTTTTCAAGCATGTTCTGAGAGTGTTATGTTATGAACCAGTAAGGTAGTGGAGATGTCTCTGCCCAAGTTCACAACCAACTGTGCTTGACTCCTGAAATTTGCCAAGTAAGCTAATTTTCTCCTAAACTATCGAAGTCTTGGTAGCTGAGACTTACTACTCCAGGAATGACCACTAAAACAAGAACTCTGAGAAGATCTACTTGGAGTCTAATCATCCAGCTAACCAGTGCAAAGGTGACATTTCCCTCTCTGTAAACAGTCATAGTTCTCCTCTACTGTGAAGGTTTAAATTCCCAAGTTAAAGAGGATGACTGTTAAATGTCAGCAAATGGAACAATTCAATGGATGACAGAATCATAGAATAATTCAGATTGGAAAGAATTTCAGAAGGTCATCTTGTCCGATCTCTTGCTCGAGCCAGGGTCAACACTAAATTCAGACCATACCAGTTTGTTTACAAATGCTTAAGTATAAAGCCTCCAGACTATCAAGTACAAGTACATTTGTAAACAACTGAGCAACGGCTCTTTCTAAGAGAGTCTGAGAAATCTGATCTTAGTAAAATCTTCCTCCTAAACTCTTAATTATTTGACCTTAGATAGAAAGAGAAGGCATTTCTGAAACCTGTTAGCACTCACCTCCATCTTCTGCTGAAAGTGCATCTTTTCCTAAACCAGCACTGTGAGATATCATGGCTAGGTAAGAAGGTACTTCAGAATCCCTTGTGTTCAGGCATGTCTTTTTTTCTGAGATGGGAGAATTTTGACCCCAGTTAAACATGGCAAAGACTGTCCCTGATTGCATAAGAAGAGTATATAAGACTGCAGTTCAAGTTGCCGTGCAGGTGCTTGCTAATCTCAGAGTTTGTAGAAACCAGCCAGTCTTACAGAATCCAGTGAATTTGTGGTTTGCCTGATGTCTCTGCACCAATAACCTACACTTTAATATGTTCCCACTATAATGCTTTAATACCTCCTTCTGTGTCCCCAGCTGCACTCTTTTTGGTTGTTGTATTGTTTGTCTTTCCTGCACCATTTTTCTTCTTTCACTTCTCTTGTCTTCTTCCCCCTTTTTGTTCCTAAAGGCGTAATGTTGCAGCTGCTAGCAGTGCCTGATCTAAGGCTACCATAGTACAGTGAACGGTTTAATTCTCCCAGACATTTTCCTGTGGCAACTATCCATAAAAATTTGTTTTGCTGAGGGTAATTCATGTCATCTAATAAAGAATTGCAACAGGAAATCTTATTTAAGGTAAGAAGGCTGGGCACTTCCCATATCATAAGCATGATGCTATAACTAATTTTGACTATCACAGATTTTTAGTTCTTCTCTGAGATTATTTCTCCTGCCTGGCCCTTATTTGAACAGAAATAAGTTCTCATATTCTTCCATCAATGAAGTGAGGTAGTCTGTTAAAGAAATTTGTATTCCTCCGGAGCTATGCTCAACAGCAATGTTCCTCTCCTCCTAGAACTAGACCCATAAAGAAAACAGTTTGGACAATACACTCTAAGACAACTGTCTCAGTAAGAGAGAGCAGAGCAAGAGTTTGCATTAGTAGTGTGAATAGGTCTCAGAAAACTTGTAGAATAAGGAAATCTAGCATTAATGAATTTGCAAGGCCAGTGGAATAAGCCTTCATTTAAAACTGATCAGGCTGCAGGAAAACTGTTCTCAATTTCCCTGCCTGAACATGAATTTTTGCTTGTATTTTTGTTTGTATTTGTTTCTCCTTGCAATATTCAGTAGTTCCCAGGGGTATTGCCTGCAGGAAGCTAGGGCCACTATGTTGTTATTTATTACCATAACTCCAGACACCTACCATGTATCTCAGCTACCCATCTAGACTTTTATTTATAGCTATTGAAAATAAATATTTCCAAGGTATAATGTAGCCCATCCTACACAGATAGCTTTGACATCTGCTTTTATGGGACAGCCTTTGCTCAGGAGTAGGCAACTTATCTCGGAAGCATGCATCTACTTTTATGGATGTGTACCTACTTTGAATCTTACCCTATGTAAATTAAGGCTGTTAATTTCATTCAGCCTTAGGGTAGGAAAAAGCAGGCTATGAATTGTTTTAAAAATCTTGTTTCTGTTTCACTTCTTGAGTCACATGATGAGTACTAACTTGTTGTCATATTGTACTTTATGCATGTCAATGCACATCAGGGGCTTTGTGAAGAACTGCTTGGTTCATGCAGTTAAGGAATCATGACATTGGATAGATTGCTCTTTTCAGTTTGTTTTTGGCAAGAATTAACTTTGGGGAAGCTGAAATACCATAGGAATAAATGCTACAGTGTTTATTGCATTATGAATTCATCTTCTATATAAGCCAATATACTTTTATATGGAAAGATCATAGGCATTTTTCTTCATTTGGGTAAGGGGAACAAAAACATAAACCAGTTTCTTTCCTTCTGGCCAGAGAATAATCTTGAAACAAATCTGATGTCGTAGAAAATATAGTTGTCCCTCAAACATGTTATAATAGCCTCAGAGTCTCTTAGATTTTTGCAGAGACGTGGACCACGAAGTCAGGAATGAATGATTCTACCGCTTCAGACTATGGATAAAACATAACCCAGCTGGCACAGTTTTCCTTGCTTACATCCTAAGCTTTTGAAATGAGGTAATTGTCAGGAACACTCTGGAACTGTTCGTCTGTTTTTATTTAAAAACCCCCACATATGCATTCTTTGAGCTTTTGCAATTGTAAAGAAAGGCTTGAAAATGTAAACCAGGCACGATGAAAACTAGCTGCCTCAGCCTGAAGATGACTGAAATGCAGCTTTGAGATGTGCAGCAGGTTTCCCAGGCAAGACAACTAATACTAAGGCTTTTCCAGTGCTCTGTTGTTAGTGCAACTTAAAAAAAGAGGGATCATCTGTGATATGAAATTGTAAGACAAATAAACAGGTGGAAAGAATGGAACAGGTCAGTAATGCCATAAAAGCGGAAATGAGGGCCTGAGACTCTCGTTTGGATTTGAGAGCCCATTTTACTCTCTGCTCATAGATGGGTTTTTGCTACCCCCTTGCCACGGAAAGGGCAAGACTGGAAGACCGTTAGAGTTTGGCAACTGAGCCCAGTTGTGCTTTAGCTTAATGGATTGTCAGGGTACTGATTTCTCTCCATTGGTGGATGGAGGTAACCAGGTCGGAGTTGTGAATTCACAACCTTGCCAGAGTTGTGAATTATGCTGTTCATCTTAGAAGGGTAGACATCCCTGTTTCAGAGGTAAATAGGCCAAATCTGTCCATTAATGCAAACAGAAGGACCTGCAGCACTGGTGGAGGACTACCTCTTTCCTCCAGTTGAAATTTCTGGTTCTCTTGAGCAAACTGAGCTTGAAACTGTTGAATGTCAGTACAAAGGTAATGAGAAGACCCTCCCACTCCCCCACCTCATGCACCAGCTGGGGTGGCTGGGAAGCTGGCTGGGAGTAGAGGGTACTTAGGATGTATTCAGGCTGATTTCTTGTTATGTATGGCCCTACTGTCTTAAAGATTTTCCCTAAAATCAGCCATTTCATTCACCTTAACATACTCTGCTAGCTTGTTACTGAGGCAGCAGCTGCATGACCAGTGTGAAGATGTAAGAATTATTTGAACTGAGTACATTTTTTCAATAGATAATGGATTTGATTAATGTAGCCTCTCCATCTTTGAATTGAATGTAGTGTCCATCCGCAGATCACTGTCTGATCGAGTTAGGTTCTTATATTAGTGCCTATCATACAGCACACATACACATAATTTTCTCATTATTAAAACTTACTTGGCAATTTTTATTAACATACTTTTTTCATTTCCTTTGGCCTTATTATAAAGAAGTAATTGACTACACATGGCTTGTATAACCAGGATGTCTATTAGAAGCTACTGAAGCTTTTTCAGAGAAAACTGACAAACAAACAGAATAATAGAATATCGTAAAATATTTTATTTTTAATCTTATCCACATGGGTCTTCCAAAATACTGACCTCTAGCAATATTGCAGCTATATGTTAGGTATTTTATATATGCATCCAGTTGTCCTCGATTAATTAGATTTTGATTCCTTTAATGACCTCTTGGCCAAGAATTTAGCATGAAGTTTAGTAAAAGCATTCTTTTTAGATTAAACTGGCATCAGTGTCAAATATGATTGCTTTAATTGCTCTGAAATAGCTGTAATCATTAAACACTCTGACAATGTTATAAGTCTACCAGTATTCCAATACATCTTCATCAGAGTGTTGCTATGTTTGTCCAAGTTGATGGATACTTAGAAAGGAATAAAGAAATAACCAAAATGTGTTATATAACTGCTCACCCACACATCATCCTGCGCTCAAAAGCAAAGCTCTGTCTTTTTTTGTCATGCTTAATGTTTCATTTACAACTAACTTTCTGAAAATGCTTCCATCAACAATTTTTGAATTTGCTCTCTACTGATAATCATGGAGGTGACATTAATTTTCTCCCATGTTTCCTGGAGAGTCAGTGTAGATGGAATGCAAACATAGCAGAAGTAAAATTATGCTAACGTCTGAAGAAGTATTTCTCAAAAACTGGTTACCTAGTGGTGAGCCTGGCAGTGACTGTTCAGTTGTATCCACTAGAACAAGACTTCATTTGTTGTGGGTTCGTTAACAAACATGCATTATAATCTTCTGTATCTTTACAGGTTCTTTTAAATTTGTAATGTTTTCTGGAGGTGCCATCTCCTGCTTATGACCTTACATAAGTAATTTCTTTCTTTTAAGCACTGAGCAGTGTGATTTCACTAACTGTTGTATGAGACAGATGCACATATTCTGTAAGATTTTCCATTAATCCATATCATTAGGCATGAAGCTGCACGTTTGTTATTTCTGTCTTAGTATTTAAGATATTTTGCATCTCTGTCCACCAGTGTTGACTAGAAGGTGAAGGGTGTTATTTGTTTGCTTTTTCTTTAATATAGAAGGTAACATTAGTAAGTACTTCTTGTACTGTTTTATGGATAAGTACTTGTCATTCAAGAATACTTGTTTCATCTGTGACTACATCCAGTAAGGTAATACAGGACTCTTAGAAAGAAAGAGATTAAGGTGCAATACTATTTTGCAGCTATGAAATATCAAAATACATTTTAAAACATTTAATTTTCCTTCTTTAGCTTTGATAATTTCCTTGCTTTGGAAAGCACAAATCTCATCTTCAGTTGACTTTCTCCGTTGAATGTGCGCTTGGGCAAAATTACTTCGGCAAAGCATTTACAAGCAATATTTTGTAACATCACTTAAAATTCTTCCCATCTTTGCCATACTAGAAGGTCATCCATTTCATGTGCCAGAACCTTAAACAGACTTCAGACATTAATTGCAGTGCACTCCGTGATAACTGTAAAACTAGGTCTCATTTCTCCTCCAGTTCAGAACTTCTAGATTCTTCCTTGGCAAGAAATATGGCTATGATGCACCATTTTTCTTCAGTGATTCTGGTCTAGCTGGTAACGTATCAGTCCTATCTTGTCCCTCCTCAATTTCTCACTGTACTTCATGAGCAGGAGTGGCTGGAAATCTGGCGGAGGAAAGAATAGGTCTTTGGCAAACTCAAGAAGCCAAATTCTAAATAACTCAATAAAACAGCAAAGCACACAGACCTACTATATTTTTTGTGACCTGGATTTCTTAAGTTTTGGTTAACTATGTGACAACAGTCATTTCACCTCTAGGGTTTACTGGAACATTAAGGTACTCTTTCCAGATCTGTGAGATGCTGCTTCTGCTGCCTTTTCACTCCACCAGGATTTTGTATTAGCATAAAAATACCGACTTCCTCAGATTAATCTTGTTTTCTGCCAAGAAAGACACGAACCCCCATACAGCTTCGCCTTAAATGTACATGATAAAACTAAAGTACATGAATGGATGAACAAGGAGCTCCTGGACAAACTCAAACACAAAAAGGAAGCCTACAGAGGGTGGAAGCAAGGACAGGTAGCCTGGGAGGAATACAGAGACATTGTCCGAGCAGCCAGGGATCAGGTTAGGAAAGCTAAAGCCTTGATAGAATTGAATCTGGCCAGGGACATCAAGGGCAACAAGGAAAGATTCTATAGGCATGTCGGGGATAAAAAGAAGACGAGGGAAAATGTGGGCCTTCTCTGGAAGGAAATGGGAGACCTGGTTACCCGGGACAGGGAGGAGGCGGAGGTACTCAATGACTTCTTTGCCTCAGTCTTCACTGGCAAGTGCTCAAGCCTCACCGCCCAAGCCGCAGAAGGTAAAGGCAGGGACTGGGAGAATGAAGAGCTGCCCACTGTGGGAGAAGGTCAGGTTTGAGACCATCTAAGGCACCTGAAGGTGCACAAGTCCATGGGACCTGAGGAGATCCATCCGTGGGTCCTGAAGGAACTGGTGGATGAAGTTGCTAAGCCACTATCCATCGTATTTGAGAAGTCGTGGCAGTCCGGTGAAGTTCCCACTGACTGGAAAAGGGGAAACATAACCCCCATTTTTACAAAGGGAAGAAAGGAAGACCTGG
>NW_008824187.1:2239096-2270788 GCF_000699105.1 Pygoscelis adeliae | reverse complement strand
GGCAAACATTTTAGCAGGGCCTGTTGTGACAGGACAAGGGGGAATGGCTTTAAAATAAAGGGGGGGTAGATTTAGACTAGATAGAAGGAAGACATTTTTTACACTGAGGGTGGTGAAAGAGTGGCACAGGTTTCCCAGAGAGGTGGTGGATGCCCCATCCCTGGAAACATTCCAGGTCAGGCTGGACGGGGCTCTGAGCAACCTGATCCAGTTGAAGATGTCCCTGCCCAGGGCAGGGGGGTTGGACTAGATGACCTTCAGAGGTCCCTTCCAACCCCAACTATTCTATGATTCTATGAATACAATGCTGAAGGAATCCAAGGTTTTCCATAATGAACACCACCTTTTTTTCTGGCCTGGTCCTTAAAATCCACTGGTTTAGCTGGTCACATTGCTGTTTCCAAAACAGATATTGCCTTAGCACTATATAGCAACTCTTGAATCACTGGATTTAAATGTGACCAAAAAATGATGACTGATTTAATGGACATCTCTGAAGTGTTGAAATATTTGTCAAACTTTTCTGTCTACCAGCTTGAATGACCTTTTCAGAATTCTCTGACCTGTGCATCAGCAAACACAGTGCATCTGCCCCAAGCATATGTTTTCTAGGCAGAGACAAACAGACCCATCATTAGGATGATCTCCTTACTGCTCAGATATTCCATTTATTACAGATATTTCAATGCACTGAATTAGAACAACAATCTGTTTTCAGCTTCCAAATCTGAAAATATTATTTTGCTTCTGGTTTATATTACTGAAGAACATAGACTTGTTCCTATAAGTGAGCCCACATGATTAAATTTCTCCATCTGTGCAAGGTTGGGGGCATAAATGACTTGGGATAAAATGCAACCGGTTTCCTTGATAGGTCATTGTTTTTAATGGTCTGTGTCAGCTTGACTCAGGAATCTCATTACAAGGCAAATGAGAGCAGTTTGATGGTCAAAACCAGACTCTCTGTAAGTGCTAGAACTTGTCAGATTATAATTTCTTTCACAATGACGTACAATATTAATGCCTTACACTTAATGATATATAGGCAAATATACAAAAAATGTACAAACGTCATCAATTTTTGAAAAATACTCAAGTATCATAGAAAGTATCCACTTCTTGAGAAATACATTTTACATAACCAGTCCTCAAAAAGCTTTGTGAAAACTTTTCCAGGGGGGCAAAGTACATGTTTAATGACACAATAAGAAACTGAGACAATATTGCATTTAAAAAGTTAAATTCCCCTTTTCTCCTGTACTTCTCACCTGCAAGTCATCAACCTGTCCTCTCAGGAAATATCTGAAAGCACTATGCAGTCAAACTGCTGAGCTACTGCATATACAACTCAATTAATATGTCTTGGTAGTCTCCACTCATGCTTTATAGAATATATAACATGAATTATTAGAAAATCTAACATTAGTTGAACAGAGAAAAATTTTAAATAATTTTATGCAATTCTAAAGGACAATTAAAATATTAATATATTGGTCTGTATCTGTGACACAATAAATCTATTGGTGCCCCTTGTAATTCTTCTCCCTTATTCTGCCTTGATTTTTATCTAATTTAGATGTAACAACATAACATACATCTATACTTCAAACATAAGTGTGTATAAACATTGTCCTGGATCTTTTTTCAGGAAGGATTTCTCAGTCTCTGGGGTATGATTACATTCTGTAGTGTGTCAGTTAAATTTGTCGAATCTTAAGAACAAGGGCAACATCTCTATTCATGTCTCATTGCAAATCCTGGGTGGAAATGAACAGTTTCCACAGCTTAGCTCCCAGGAATCAGAGATCTACCCTGCCATGTATTAGTTGTTACAGTGAAGTCGTATTTTATAGCTTCAGAAACAGTGACCGCACACACCGAGGGCACTGTTGCTGTCTATTGTGGGAGGCTCTGCCGGACTGTAGGGATCAGGCAGAGCAACCGGAAAGCACCCCAAACCATGGTTTGGGCACTAACCAGTGCAGGATCCTGATGAGAAAAGAAACAGCCCCTCCAAAAAGCAATTCAGAGCCTGCGCATTGGCAAGCAGCTCTGTCTCTTCATTGGCAGCAGACAAAGCCTACAGCGATTAGCTTCCCGGTACTACCGCTGACCCTCCCTCTATAAACAAAACAGACCTCTCTCGCTTACAATTTGCTTCTCTGCTTTCCTTTTGGCCAAGGTCAAATACAGTAATTTGATGAGCATAGGATATGCTGCTGGATTTCTTCTGACACAGCTGATGGCAACCATTTAACTAGACGGCCTCTGACTTAGATCAGTATGGCAATTGTTATAATCCCATACTTTTTAAGTCCACTGCTAACGAAGGGTTTACAAAGACCCCCATCTTTCCAACAAACTTTCTGCCCCCAGACTGATAAAAATGCTAACAGTCTCCCAACACATTCAGTTCTCTGCATTTTCATTATTCTCTGCTCTTGTTTTTAAGACATTCAAAGAGCTCAAATCTTTAGTGGGAGTGCATCTTTCTATTTTTACTTTTTTGTGTTTTGTTTTGGTTAAAAGTATTAATAGCTTTAGGGAAAATGTGTTCAATATTTTGTGATTAAAAATGTGACATCTAGTAAATAGCCTGTGCTACTTTTTCCCCACTTCACTCAGTTACTGCAAAAATCACGTACTGCACCTAAAGAAAAGGTTATCTTCCCAAGACATGTCGCCTATTAACCTATGACTCATGACAGTCCTGAGACTTTGCTATGAAACCGTTTCTGCTACTGATCCCAAATGAAACTTAATTTGTCCAGGGTCTGAGAGTGTGCCTGTTTAATGGGTATACTATTTTTTGAAAACAGTTAATAATATTCATATCATGTATATTCTTCAATTCAAACTGGGACTGGAAAAAAAACTGCTGTGATGCACAGAATGCCATTTAAATCTTGCAGTTTCAGGGTAAAACAGCTAGTCATATTTAGCACTTGGAGCATTCACCATGAGGTATGGTACTTTTGTATTGAGTCTCTTCTTGGCCTGCAGAGTTCGTGATCTGGAACAGGCCAGATGGGGCGGGAAGCCTCCTTCTGACCTATCGTTCTAGCAAGTCTGCAAATGGAAGGCAATGCTGGTCTTAATCCTCATAGCTGGAGATGATCTTTTAAAAAGAGCCAGATCTCTGCAGAAGACCATTTCTTTGTTTTATGTGAAATAATCGCTGGAAAAGAAATAGAAGCAAAGGACAACCCCCCCTAGCTGTTCAAACTACCTCTGTCTTCTCTCTGAGATGTTGCTTTTTACAATTGTGTTTGGTCAAAGTATGTTCAGCCACATAGTAAGTGAAAACTAAATTTCTTCAGGTGCCTGTGTACTTTCTGGGTGTCTGGGAGCTAGATGTATAGCACCTCAGGCCAGGGCTAAACAGCTCAGAGGAAGCTCAGAAACCCAACTCCTACTGCCTGGAGAGCTCTGAGGTCAGAAGGGAAGTGCTTGGTGAGTTTTGTACTTCCAGAGTTGAGTAGCACTGGGATAGATGTTTTGGGGGCTCTTAGGTTATGCATTGATAGTCCACAGCTGTTTTTTATTTGTGTGTCAATATTCCTTTTTGAATCTGCCCGAGTCACATTTGGGAACTTTGACAGAACCAGCACTGCCTGTATTAAATACTTGGCATTAAGTTAACACTTTCTATGCAAGAATATTCTAGTGCTTTGCAAACATTAATTACGCTTTACAGCCCCTCTTAGGAAAGGCAGAAAGCTAACTCTGGTTTTGGACGACATGCTGATTTTGTTGATTGGCTGTATGCCGAAAGAAATGTAAAATCAACCTTTATGTTGCCCAAATATATAACCAATGTAAAGTTAAAAGAAAAAGCAGCAAGATTCCAAAGCCTGTTGCTTCGATGCTAGAGAGGAGAAAATGAAAATCAGTTTGTGACTAGAAAGGAGTGCTTTGATGACTGGGAATTTCACTTTACATATGCTACCCGATGGGTCTCTTTTTGTCAATGTATACGACATTGTTTTGTCTAATTAGCCCTAACATTTCTTTTGAGCTTTATTTTCGTTTCGTATATAAATATTGGAGAAGAAAGCTCTACCAATCCCTGGGAATCATGTTTAATTCAGAATAACTACTAGCCCTTTGATGAAGAGAAAGCATATTTAAAACATAGGTACAGAGCAGCAAATAAAATTAGGAGGCAAAAAAAAGTAATACTATTAATGTGCTCAGCATATCAGGTACAGATCTGTGTCCTCATGTTCAATGACAGTCTGAGAGAAGACATACTACACTGGGATATTGGCCAGCATGAAGGGAAAAGGGAAGCTCATGGGAATCCCTCTGAGGGAAGTGTCAGAAATCAGAATATCTTGTTCAAAACCATCCTCATAGCTATCCTCCATTCAGTCCGTGGTGTGGTCCTCCCACACGTCACTGTAAGCCTGTGCCTGAAGCAGCACATTCCTTGCTGGTTGTCGTGATCCCCATTACCAACCTGTCCAAGCGAAAGATACTTTAATCTCTGGTTTCTAAGCGCAACAGAAGAATTGACAGATGTTATTAAGGCAGAAACATCTTTTAAATTACGTGTCTGTTTATTCATTATTTTACTATAGCCCCTTTTGCAACACATTGTTCTCTTATTATAGTTTATACATTTTTTCTAATGATAATTGAGTCTTTTTAGGTTTTCAACATCTATGTGAGGGATGTGGTTACTCATTTGGAATAAGAGTCAAGCTGCTGGAAAACATCTCACTTGAGGTTAGATCCATGTTGTGCTTTAACAGAAAAAAAGAGCCTTTTGTACTTTCATGGATTTTTACTTATAAAAAAAGAGAAAGAAAGATATTACAGAGCTAATGTACTATGATTTTACTAAGCTAATTAGAGATGGAATAATGCATTGGACCAACTAAAATTAGTTAATGCTGAATCAGTAAATCAGCTACTTCAGATGGTCCAAGCACCAGTGTAACACAACAGGTGATCAATCTGAATGAGTCTGACAAACAAAAAAGATAAATTTGAGTTAGTTGTGGAATGAGGAGGATATAAGGGAAATGGTATTTTTGCACAGTTTGTGACTGTATTTGTTTGGTGCAAGGAAGGGTGATTAAGCTCTGGTCAGGCCAAAAAGATATGCGTGGCATTGGGCAACAGTCTGTGGAAGCACTTGCTTTGTACTGTGAAACATTACAGGGCCATAGTTGAATGATGTACTCATGTTGGTCTGATTCCTGCTAATTTAGTGCACGGCACTCAGATAGACCTTGGCATTAATAGCCTAAGCAAGCACTAACACCAAAGAAATTAAAACAAGCCATTCTCTGTGGAATACAAGGTGTGTCTAATAATATAAGGTAAATTATAGCATTGTCTCCCTTGGGAATTTAACAATTTTTAAATTGCAGTCAGTTCCTGTGTTGCTATGTTTGTAAACACAGCCTGAAGTCATGATTTCTTGACCCTTCAGACTGGACTTGTGAACTGCTCATCACCTACCAGCACAGGCCTGATCCAGGTCGAGCCTCCTGCAGAGTTTATTGTTCCTTTATGCAGGTCCCAGAAGGACAGGGGAAACCTCTTCCCAAATTAAGGTTAAAGTAGTGAGGTACATGGTACTAGAGATGATGTAAAGAGTACTGGTACACAGTAAACCCACCAAAATCTTTTATTGTTTTAGAAGCAGCAGAATGAGTTTATGCAGTATCAGGATGTGAGACTGTGCAGCCTTGTGGTTTTTGCTGTAGGCTTAGATGTCCTATCAATAGCTTTTATGAATCCTCATACCATGGCCTCCATCTATATTGCTGTTCACAGGACTTTGAGTTCTTGATACCTTCTAAAGCAAGAACTCTGCTTGAATTCAGTGGAGAATTTTGAGCATTTTTGAGTCACAGAATGGGGTTATTATGAGGCTGAGAGTGTAAACCAGGGGTTTTACCTGCTGCAGTCTATATTATTGGAACACAGAACTTAGCCATGGTTTTCTCAAAGTCAAAGCAGGGGGAGGATAGCTGCATGATCTACAGAACAGCGGTATGTCTCAACTTATTTGTAAGGCTAGAGATGATAATTAATGAAGAGAGCAACACTGAATTTTAATTGGGCTGTAATTATAACACGGCAATTTATATTGTGAGACTTTCAAGACTGTTCAAGCCCCTACAGCATTTTGTTCCTCAGCTAAATCTAGCTCTAAAACTTAGAGGGAGATAAATAATTGGTTCTGAAACATACTTATCATAAGTGGGTCATGTGTGTGCGTGTGGCACCATTTATCATAATTTACCTAGGGGAAGCACCTCTGTGTCAGATCTGATAGACTGGAGACCAGGCAAGTTAAGGCATTTGTTAATAAGCAGGCAGAGCTGATGCTGGAGCAGTACTGGATTTATCAGAAGGCAGGAGACATACCAGCTGGATTCACTCCATGCCCCGAGACACATGGAGAATCTGAATATGACCCCCAAAATTGCTAAGAATATGAGAGGGATAGGTGCAGGGATTTCCTTCCCCAAATGTTACAAACTCGATCTAAAGGAAACTTCAGTCCACATGAACTCGGGTTAGCCAAGAGAGAAAGCAAGGAAGCTGATGCGATTTCGTAGAAAGTGGTTGTCTTAATCAGGCTTTAGATGTCAAGAAATGGTAGGTCGAATCTCTTCACCTTATTTGGATCATTGTGTTAGCAGCATGCATGGTGGTGGATTTGCTACTGCAAAAAGGTATCTGAACTTATCAATGGGAAAATCTCAAAAATGTCCACTGCTGGGCTGGCTCAACAGGTACGATGCTTATTTCAAATATCTAACCAATATCTATCAAATGTCTTGATCTCAACTTCTCTTACGAGATCTCTAATTTTTCTTGCTTCCAACTGAGCTAGAAATGTTAGAAGGGCAGATTTTCCTGTGGTGTGGAAAAAGGATGTAAGAATTGTGCTACTGCTTGCTTCTATCATTATTTGTAAAATTCCATCTGCAAATGCTTCTTTTCCTCAAATAAAAGCAGTCTCTAGGAGAAAATTCAGAAGATGGCCAGCTGGTCACAGTAGGGGCCAGCATTAGGGATTCCTGCAGGAGGAAGGTACAAACAATTACCTGTCCTCAAGTAAAAAAAAAAAAAATCCCAAGAAAAATAATAATAGCAAAGTCCATAATCCAAGTTGAATTATGAAATGGGTCAGGTCCAGAAGGCTGCTTTCAGCTAGCTCATTACCAGGCCTCCTGTCTCCCACAGGAAATTTCTCGTGTTTGCTGAGGTTTCAACCCTGAGATTAGAAATAATGGAGAAGAATAAATACATAAATGTGTTGAGCAGGGCTATTAAACCTTAGCTTGTAAAAGCATGTTGAGGAGGTGGAATTCCATCACTGCAGATCTTTTGGAGCAGGTTAGAAAAAAAATCTGTTAGGAGCAGAATAATGGATCTTGCTTTGGAAAAAGGGAGGCTAAACTAGGTACCTTATGAAGGACATTGCCAGACCTACTTTTCTATATTTTGTGGTTAACCAAAGCTTTGCCACTTCATAGGCTATATATTAGATGTAACAATTATTTTCCACCAGCAATTGATAATGAAGGGATTTCTGGCTGAGTTTTTCTGGAAAGTATTGTGGTCTAATCTGGGGAAGTTCTCAAAAAGAGTGGGGAAAAAAAAGGAAATATCTACAAATGCCTCAAGACTAATAAAAAATTTGTCATTTAAAATTCGTGCCCTGCTAGAAATGCAAGAAACCTTCATAAAAGTCCTCCCTCTCTCTTCACTCACACATACAAACTTCCACCACTAATTCTGCATTAGCCATTTCTGCTTCACACAGAAAAATATCCCATTAGGAATCTTTGCATATACCAGGGCTGAAGCTTTGGGTACATGGAAAGCAATATAGGTGGCTGTTGCAACTGTTTTTTCAAACAGTTGTATTTTCTTGTTATTCTCATAGAAGCTAATCATCTCAGTATAATGTGGAAGTCAGAGGCATCTTTTCTATGCATGGATTGAGAATATTTGAAGTGACTGACATTTGGTGGAAGGAAAAAGAACAGAACATGAACTTCTCAGAGCTGAAGCTTTTAACTAAGAAAAGTAAAGAGTTTTTAGGAAAGAAAAACATGTTTCTTTTGTGATGCTTGATTATGATTTCCTTTATTGTAAGGTGGCAGAGGGGGGTTGATGTATATTGTTTTCTCTGGGAAGGGGTTCTGCCTTTTCTATATCTGCAGCAACAAAATTGAAAATTATCTCATTTACCACGGAGAACTTAATGACTTCAAACCGCATGAACATGCCATTTCCATTTCGTTTCGTTCATGGTGTCATGAAGCTCTCTCTATTCTGGAAACTATCAAGGCTATGCAATGTGGCTGCTGATAGAAGAATTTTCTTTCATTATGTTTCTTTTCTCTCATGTAGAAGCATTTAAGTTACTGAAATTAGTAAGAATGCTTTAGTGTATTTCTTCAGATGTACCAGTTAACAACAACTCAGTTTGGAACTGCCAGTCATGTTTAACCAAGCAAGTGAGCAAACGAGCCAAGAAAATAAGATTGTGGTTGCATGTGCTGACTGGTTAAGACATACAGCTAGAAGAAACAGTTCATGATCAGAAAAGAGACTTGCTTTACTAGACCGTGCTACATGACCAGTTCCTGTTTGTGTTCTTGTTGCCATTGCTATTCTTACTACTTCTATAGGAATTAATCAGGCATTGACACTCTGATATCTTGATGGTTTTTCCATCAAAAGAAAAAGCTTAATTAGACTGCAAATAGCAGCAGCATGTATTCCACAGTGCTCCACAGCAGGTGACACAGTGTCTTAACAGCTCTGAGGCTCTGGATGAAAATTAGGAAAAATTTGAGCTCACACTATCTTTCATTATGACAATAAGCACATATTGACTATACACTGTATAACCAAGTTTACCACATTCTGTCTTACTAGGACTTTCAGTAATGATATCTAAGAATTGGATAGGTTGGATACTCTGAACGCAGGTAGTCCTGGGAAAAACATCAGCTCACTGAAACACAGATTAAAGTGCTCTAGGACAGGCTATATGGCTAAATGGAGCTAGATTCAGGGATGCACTGTGAGCCAATAGCCCCTGGAGTCTGTACCTGGGGAGATTAAAGCCTTGATCAGCATGATAAAACTAGATAATAGGATTGCCAGTGGATGTTATTAATGAATCAAAAAATACTGCTTGAAGGTGGTATAAAATCAAGTCTTAAAAAATATTTGACTAGTGGGTTGAGTCAGCCTGCTGAGGGTAAAGACCCTTTATACGGAAGGAAAGCTAGGACAGGAAAGGCAAGTATTTGGAGTTGAACAGAAGATGTCTGAAGTCATACCACTGCTAACATGGCCGCGAACTTTAATCTCTCCTTATCTCCTTGCCTTTAATCATCTCTCTCATAAAATGCCAAAATGTTAGACTATTAAGGTCTGCAATGGTTATAAGCATGGGAATAGTGCTACTTGTAAGCAATAATCATTTTGGTTATTACAGAATAATACTGATCACCTTTCAAAATGCATATACACATAAATATAGTATGCATATGCATATATGATACAGATACTAATCAGGCTTAATTGTTCAGCTTTGTGGTTTTAGGATGTTTCTTAATGTTGCTTCTTATTCTTTAAAATTCTACAACAATTTGTTGGAAAACTATCGACATTTTTGGCTAGTTTAATGAACATAGCACATATGGAGAATCTAATATGCTGCACTTTCATGCAGGAAAAGAAAGCCAGCAGTAAAACCCAATACCATGGCAACTTTCTAGCAACAGAATATCAGCAAGCATTTTCCAAGATTTTTCTAGAGCTCTGAAATGGTTAGTTAAGGAAAAATCTCCTCATGACAGTGAGAATTTTTCTGCTTATTTCCCGCAGATACAATTTCTTACTAAAATATTAGTCTTGTCTGAAAAGATTTTTTTTGACAACATGGCTATGAGAAGTTGATAGTCTACCTATTCTTACTAAAGCAATGTCATGGAATACTGGATTTGTGTATTTAAGTGCAAACTTAAATAAAACGAGATTAATCTCTGGAATTTTAGTGACAATATTTTAGACATTTTTCTTTTTGCTATTATGTTCCCTAGAAAACATTGTAGTGGCAACTTTATTGAGGGCTTTGGCACCTTCAAGAAAATTTCTTGTAGAAATGCAAGTAAGGAAGACTTAGGCATAGGAAGTTGTTTTATAAGAGATTATATGTTAATATACTGAAGCTACTCTGTAACTCAAAAGATTATAAGGACCCTGTTAGTTTAGAAATGAAAGAAGTTTCCTATTTTTTGAGTTGTTCAGATTGCTACCATGAGGTTTTGGGGGTTTTATTTTATTTATTTATTTATTTATTTTGGTATGTAATGAAGTGCAAGATTAATTTTCAGCAATTATTTTACAGTAGTAATAAGTGCTGATATTGGTTTGCCATAGATGTAAAAAGATGATGTATGTTGCCAGAATTGGAAACCCTAATATGTGAATCACATACAAGTTTGGAAGTGCTTGAGAACAGAAATAATCATGTAAAACTGAAGATATAAAAAAGAAGATACAAAGACCTGCATGGGGTAAGCAAATTTTAAAGCTTTCCTCAGGGCAGTGTTTTTGTCAGAAGACTTTCTTGCTGTGCCAGGTCATATTAAAAGTAAAGAAGAATTTATGTCAAAACCATGATGGAAAACTGCTTTGATTTTAATAATAAAATAATTAATAATTTTTAATAATAAAAATAATATTAGCTTTGTCTCATTCTTTTGCTGAAGTAGGTCCATAATAACTCATAATAATTTGAGGGGCAGGTCAGAATTGAAGTTAGTAAAAGTATCAAATATCATCTGAATCACTTTTCATCTCTCAGTCCAAGCTAATCGTCTGTAAGGCTGTTGCTTATTTCCCATATCTGACTATGGGGCTGTGTATTACTGGAACGTAGGGAGCTGATGCCTCTTGGATGAAGGAAAAGGGAGCTTATTACATTATACTACTGTTTCATTGGGCTGGCCTATACAGACTGCAAATTAATTAAGTAAGGATATAACCAGTTTGGCACTGAGTTATGTATCCTCACAGGAACAGAGTCAGCTTCCAAACAGATTGTTTCTGCCCCCAGATGCTGTGTTTCCAGGTACAGCACAGAAATCAGCATATTTGCTTAGGAAATTATATTATTTTTGAGTAGCACTCACATTGAGCTTGCTATAAAATTCTTCTGTGAGTTAATATTCTTGGAATTTAGTTTAAGACGCTGGTCTTGGCAAAAACTTTTGCTATGCAAATAATATCCTCCAGATGTGAAGTGTATTGTGGAAATTAATAAAGAATACATCTCTGTGAGCATAGCTAGAACATACAAAATAATCTATGTCATGTCTTTTTATAATAAGAACCATGAAATATAAATAAAAATTGTGACAGAAAGTGTACATCATGGAGCTCTCACAAAGCTTTGACCCTGCCCTACTTTTGAACAGGGATGTTTCATGATACTGTTCCTGTAATAAATTCCTTGTACAGCAATGTAAATTATTCAGGCATGGATTCACCTGTAGAATGCATGCACTCATACTAAGTGCTTGGTATTTGCCTACAGTGAGTCAGAGAGGTGTGAAAACCCTAAGTCTAGGAAATTTGAAATCTCTATTTCGAGATCAATTTTATATAATTTGGAAACTGAAAAATGAAGCTAGCTATTTGTTTATACTGAAAAAGCAATACATTCTTCAGTGACAGATTTTGTCTTGAAATAGAGAAAAGCAAGGACTCTGAATATATATACAGAATAGCACTCACCTTTGAAATCTTCAGAGCTCCTACTGCAATATCTGAAAAATCTGATCTCTTTTTGCAGCAATTACTGTACTTTAGGAAAACAAACAAAAGCCCTATACTGTAACAGGGTTTGAGCCTCAATCATGGTTCAGGAACTCATGGTGCTACGCACCCTGTACTATGCAATGAAGCCCCACGTCAAGTCAGGGTGGAATTGTTAGGCAACAGGGATATACATGGTAAAAGCTGTTGGGATACAGCAGAGGTGAAATGAAGAAAGTTCAGTGAAAAACACACAGCTACAGCTCACAACTTGCTTAACAAATACCAGCCACATCGTTGCAACTCACAGGACTGACCCAGCAAAGAATGAGGATCCTTGCTACCTTGCAGTCTCATTTTCGTAGGTGGTGACTGAGAAATCTTTTTAGGAAGGCTGATTAGATGAAGATGTCAAAAAAATCCACCCCCAAAACTGCAGCAATATTTAGATATTTTAGAAAGTTTTGCCAGGTCCTTCAATGGATCTTTAAATTGGACCTGCAATTAAACATAAGAGCTCATGATGCACTTTATACAAAATGCTGGATCCTGACCAAAGATGCTCATAAGCCATGACCTGGAACATACTCTTGTCTTCTACCTTAAGAGGGTTTTGTTCCTCTTCACATCATAATTGCAAGCTTTTCCATTTGTTTCAACCTGCTTTTTTCTTTTTTCCTTTTTTTTTGCTTTAGTGCAGAATGGAAAGTTCAGTAGTTGTAACTCAGTAAACATATTTTTTATGTGAGGCTTTTATATCTACCCTAGAAAGCTCTCATTTGTTTCTTTCTTTTGTAGGCATGAAAGATTGTTTATTAAGTAGTATAATAATAATAATAATAATAAAGTAGAGATAAGCTTTCTTAGCTGGCATTACTTCAGATTCCGATGTATTTTTCCCCAGCCTCACTTCATTATAGCTCTATTTGGTAGTGCATAACCAGCATGTGTCACACTGAATGAAGGCTGGCTTCAGAATAACATGTCAGTAAGATGATTGCTTCTGGAACACACGGTGCCCTTACTCTATAATTAAATGCAAAACCTGTGTGGAAAAAATGGATGTTAAAAGTCATGCTCACCAGAGACTAGTAGTGCAGAGACGAACGCCGTCATACTAACCTTAATTGCTTCCTCTGTGTCTAGTTGCGGGAGTTTTGGCACCGTGATACTCCTGCCGGGGATTATTAAGCCATGGTCTGAAGTGGATGTGGGGGTGACGTGGTGCAGCCAGGGCTTGGCCTGCTGTGGAAGCAGTGCTGGCAGCAGCAGACCTGGCTGCCCGGAGGACAGGGGCAGGGAGGAAGGGACAACTGTGCCACTTGTGGAGGGGCAAATCTGACTCTTGAAGCTCCCTGTTGCTTGCCCCTTCGAGTCTCCCTGGCTCGTTCTGCTCTGCCTTCCCTGAGCAGGAGTGCTCAGCCTCCATCCAACCTTCTCTCCTTGGAGCAGTGACGCTCACTTCTGCTTGCCCGGCTAAGGGAGGGGGAGCCACCCCATCATACGCATGGGTATGGCACCAGGCCGGGTGCTTTGAAGGGCATAGAATGTTAATCTGACCTTTTTTTTCATCCAACTTTTAGGGCTGGTCAAAATTTCAAAATTCAAAAATGAGAAAAAAGTAATAAAAATGTCGTCCTCCATTTTCTATTTGGCAGTAGTGAAACACTGTCCTGTTCAACTGAATTTTTGATGGACAAAGCTTTAAGGCACAAAACTTCAATAATTTCATTATCTTTAAGGATACCAAGACCTCAGATTTCTAGAACAGCATTTTTAGACAAGTGCATTGGGAGAACGTTGTTCCGAGATAAGAAGGAAAAAGGAGGGGGCCATGCCAGGATTGCTGGCTGTCAGTGCTGTCCATCTTGTACTTTTTTATAACTCATTTCAAGTATGCTGAAAGATACCCTAACAGAATCAGTCCCATTTCAAGGTGAATGCAGAGTATATTGCAATATTCTCCAGAAGTAAAATGTGTTTTAGGAAAGCTTAGAATTTTCTGAGTTTCTTTAGATTTACTTGAAGAAATCTGAAAAGAGGTAAATAATTTAAATAGTGGTTTCTAACCCGACTTTTCCAATCAGTACATCATAAACCTTTAGGTAAGTGAACTGGCTTTCTACAAGGTAAACATAATGAAATTATTTTTTAAAAATTAAAAATGTACGATGTTTTTCCCTTTTCACGTTTTCCTTGGCTGTCCCCTGACCTTCTTACTAGAAGTGAACAAAGTTTACGTTCTTCCAGGACAGCCTGCAGAATTTCAGACCAGCAGTTTCTACCTTTCTTTCCCTGTAATGATCCATTTTTCTCTTGTAAAGTTACCTTCATCCCTACCAGCCTTTCCATTTACTCAGTTCTCATAAGTCGTAGCCCCATCATCCTTCAAATCAATCCAGCATTTCAAGACACTAAGGTGCAAGCTCCTTAGACAGCCGACAGTATCATTTTGTCTGATATACTGTGTGTCCTCTCTTGAACTGGCTCCACCATTTCCAGATCCATATTTTTTTTCTGTCTTCTGAGACAAGACATTCACTTTTGATCTTGTCCCTGTCTTCTTTCTTTACACACAACTTTTGGTTTTCAGAAAGGCCATCTCAGTTGCCTGTCATTTGGAGGGGGCCACTTGATTTCCTTCTTGACATAGCTTTAGAGTTACACAGTAATAAATCAAACAGCAAAAATAGTCACCTCAGTCACCACCTCAGTCAAGATCAAGACCCTCTGAGATGTTCAGTGAGAGTTTTTTTTTCTCACACTACCTTTTAAAATCTTTAATTTCTGCTTTTTGACTATTTTAAGTTGAGGAAGTCTAGTTTTGTACCAGGTTGGGCTCATAAGAATGATGTATGCTGCTGAAGCATGCAGTCAGTAGGAAATGAGTGGCTTTTAGCAACTGATTTTTTTCGCCAATGAAAATAATAATGAAAAAAGAAGTGTGAATTTTGGCTGCACTTCACTGCTATCGGTGTTCATTTCAGTTTTTACATTAAAAAACTCTGAACACCCAAGAAAATTTTCTGGTAGACACCAGGCAAATGTTCTGAAAATTTCTGTGACGTTGCCAGCTCCTTTTAATCCATTCCCTGAAACCTCTGTGGAAATCTGAAGTTATGTGAATGGATGAGCTCTGGCAGTTTTCTGGGGCAGGTTAGGTAAACCTTAAGGGTCAGATTTTGACTGGTCCTTAAACTGGTTTTCAGCAGTAGGAAATACTGCAATTGATGGTCTTTTAAAACTCTTAACAAAGATTTTTTTTTTTTACTGCCACTCCAGGCTATCGGTCAAGGGTCTTCATTGTGCTCCTTATGGGAGGTTAGCTACATAGAGGAGGTCACCATGATGTAGGGTACCTGCCTGGGTTATATGTTATTACCCTACCTCGCTCGGTAATGGTTTTATCCCATTTCCATTGAATCCTGAGATACTGCAAAGCCCAACTAGTGTAGACCATATTCTAAAAGGCTTTCAACTAGGTTTATCAGCAAGAGCTCTTAAAAGCTCTTATGGAAACAAAGGTGCCATAGAATAAAAGGGAGGGTACTTTATGGATTAAAAAAATGTCTAGAAGTTGGGGAAAAATGGGTGTGAGTAAATGGTTGGTGAGGGGAGTCTCATTGTCATGAGGGGAGTCTCGGAGTAGTGTGCTGGGATCTGTACTGCTCAACACATAAATGATTTATAAAAGGATTTACTTGTAAGGTGGCAAAACGTGCTGACGCTGGTAAGTTGCAGAGGGTGAAAAGATGAGGCCTGGCTGTGAAGAACTGCATGAGGCCTTTACAAGAGTGGTTATTAAATTAGCAAGTAAAATTCAGTGTAAATAATTGTGAAGTGATGCATCTAGGGAAAAAAAAGTCTTATCTTTGCATATAAAATAAGGTCTGAGCTAACCACTATTGCTTGGGAACAGGACCTTGGAGTTCTATGTAAAAGTCAATTCAATGCTCCATAGCAGTCAAAAAAAAAAAAAAAAGTGTTGGGAATTACAAGGATTTAATTAGGAAGCAAAGTAGAGAACATCATTATGCCCCTGAATACTACCCAGATAATCTTGTATCTTGAATACTGCCTGCATGTATGCAGTTCTGGTCTCTGTTTCAAAAAGGATAGTGTGAAAGTGGAAAAGATACGGATTTTCTCCATACAATTTTCCTATGTCTGTCAGACTGTAAGGAAAGTTACTCAGATTAGTTAGCAAGTGTTCAAACTGAGAACCATCTTTAACTATTCTCCGTGCCTCAGAATATGTGGGGTTTTTTTCCTCCCTTTTGTGGTCAGGAACAGGTTTGTAAGCTTATAGGCCTCTCTGAGAGCAATCACTATTGTCAGACTTCATCTGGATTTTTGAGAGCGCACATCGCTATTCACTTAGCATTTTGGCTCGGAGGTCAGAATGCGGCTGGGGTTGTGGAAGAAAAAGAGGGAAAGTACTCGTGTTTTACACCTTGCACCTTTTATCACCTGCACATCTCTAACAAGTTTGTATGAAAGCCACATACATACATCAGAGGTGCAAGTCCTTCACTGATTTCCAGCAGCATAATATTTAGGTAACTCTGAGGTTAAGAAATCACTAGGAAACTCTGTGGGGACTGGAGAGAACAAACTTACAGACACCAATATTTAACAGAATTGGGATCTACACCACCTCTTCTGTTTCCTTCATAGGTTTTTTCCACTCAGTAATGATTTTTGGAATGTTAAAATAATGATGCCAAAGGCTTTAGATGGCAGGCATACTTCTCAGCTAAATTATACATTTGTACCTGGGGAGTAGAGATTAGAACTGTACTGTATTTATTACAGAATTGCAAACCTTTTCCATGTGGGCGAAAAGAGGTTTCCTTTCACTAGTATCAATAATACAGTTCATTTCTATTTCACAGTGAGTATTATTCTGATTGCTGTAATGTCATACCATCTCCTGTTATATTGCTAGCCACTGGAAAGATTTTCAAAGACTGCTTCACCTAAATTTTTCACCCCCGATCTCTATTTAGTCTTTGTAATAAAGGAGCTGGGTATCCAACAACTCTGTTGAAAGTCAGCTGGATGCTGCTGGGTGATCAATCCTCTTAGGAATTAGTTTGTCAGCTTACAGATAGATTCAGGATTTGATAGACCAGATGAAGGCTTCTTTGGTTAAACTTTGCCTCTTCCTATCAAGTCAGCAGCCAGTAGAGAGCAATATTGCACACAGATGAGAAATTAGTTCACTGTACTGTATTACTCTAAGGGGAATTAGCCACTATTATTATTGCTTTCCTTCTCCAGTACTGCTGTAATAACTAAGCTGTACATAAAGGAGTTTAGGCTTTGCTGGTTTTTTCATTCTTCTCAATACTTACTTTTTTTCTTGTGTATAGTCAATGGCTTGTCAAACCTGAAGCTAATTTATTTGGTATTATATATTTAAAATGTTTTATTCCTTAAGAACCCACTAATGGGATGTAACACACAAAAATTAGATTAAAGAGCTATGGAAAAAATCTTTTAATCAGCTAGCTGAATAAAGCTTTCTGCTTCTATGGTGAATTTATATAGGCTCCCTATTTTGTATAAACTAATATTATTTTCAGAGTTCAATTTGGACTAGACTACCACACCGGGGTCACAAAATGGAAATTTGTGTGCGTATGTGTATTAGTGCTTCATGATCTCTTTCAACTAGTTTTTTGCCATCTCCTTCTTCAAATTTTGTCCCAAATTTTCCTGATATAATATTTATGTGACATATGAAAATGTACAAGATGACTCAATTTCTGAAGTAAAATAGCTTATTACTTTAATACCTGTCCATAATCACAGTTTTTAATCTAGAGTCTTCCAAGTAAAGAATGGATGATCAAGCTTTAATAATTTATCCAATATGTCCAGAAGTATCTGAACATGGTGATAGAAAAGAACACTAGATACACACTAAATATATCTACACAGTTTTTAAAATCAACCCTCAGTTTGACTGACCCCCAGTAGCTGTTGCCCCGTCTTATCCCACACAGCAGCTTAAAATAAGTTTCTACCAAATTTCCAATTCACCAAGGCAGAGGAAAATCCTGCGTTTGCCCTACAGGGCAAGGCAAGGCAGCAAGGAACGGTGCTTCAAGCACAGAGCAAGACCCTTGTACTCCATTGGAAGAAGAAATAAAACCTCAGTCCTTCACTGAGTCCTGGACATGGGGTCCCTCTGTGTACCATCTACAGGATCAGCAGTTAAAAAATGATAAAACTGTAACTCTGCCAGGGTCTCAGAGTCCCATCTGGTGAGGTCCAAAATGTGCCTTCTGGCAGGCTGGAGCTGCAGTCTCTTCCTGAGCTAACTGCGCTCATCCTGTGAGACATCATCTTTGTGCCTCACAGTGCAATGCAGACTTTGCTGTGAAAGAGAGAAAATACTTCTTTAATCAGTAAAGCTGCTTCTCTTCTCCATCATTTCATCATGAACCTTTGATTTAATTTCCCAAAGGCTTTTATAGGTTTTTAGTAAATTTGGAAGACAGAATTAAGGAGAAGGTTGGAGGGGGAAGGACTCGCAGACTTTACCAGCCTCCTTAGTACATGAATTGGAAAGAAAGTCACATGGAAAGTGAAGTAAGTCTGTTCAGCATTGGGATACACTTCACTGGATAACATGCAATAACCTTTTCCACATACCCTGGAAATGGACAATGCATTCCTAATACTAATATCCAATAAAAACAGGGGGACCTTTGGAGCAAAGTTCTTTGCTCCTCTGTATGAAAAGGTGATCCTCTTCGTTCCAATGTATTTTTTCTTATAAATTCTTACAGGCTTACTCTATCTGTGTGTGAGCGAGAGAATCTAGGTGCTTATCAATAATCTGATGGAGTTGTATGCCTTCAGATGAGCTTTGAGAAACCTTACTTCATTAGTTTAAGAAATAATGCTTCTTGTTTCATCTTTTTCCCAGCTGTTTTACAGCAGAGTCAGCAGAAGGGAGTATATGCTTCTGCCTCAGTCTCTTCAGTGTCATGTCTGTCATTTTAGTGTAAATCCACATTTCTCTGCAGTAATTTAACTTCCCTCTTCCATGATGATATGGGATCAGCCTGCTGTTGACGGGACCTAAGTACAGATGTACACAGAAAGGCTTGTCCCCAGGTGCCCTCTCTGTGGGCAGCTGACTGCCAAATCGTTCCCATTCATACCGCCTGCTCGCCTCTGCCAGGTGAGCCCTGCTGGGCACCACTCACCATGGACAGGTGTGAGCAGAGCAGGAGGAGAGGTCAGTCTGTAAAGAATGGAAATGTACAGACCATAAACCAGTACTTGTCTTCTTTCATATATCTATTCTGGAGCAGAAGTTATTCTGAACCAAAAATGCCAACATCACTCCTCATTTGGGTCCAGACTGTGCAAATGGCCTCTGTCTTCATGATGAGTATTTCAGGTCTCGCTTTAGGATGTGAGCATCTGCTCCTAAGAGCTGAAAGCCTGTCCCTTGCCTGACAAGAATACACTTAATGAAATTAAAGAGCAATAAAATCAGCTACATTACTCAAGATTATTACTTTCTGCCACATTGTGTATTCATACTATAATTTACCACCACAGGCGATCATAGGAACAAACTCTGGGTTTTACAAAGACCTTTGTGATGTTACGGCTATAATCAGTCAGCTACACCAACCACCATAATGAGGGCAATCAAATCCCACACTTCAACATGGAACCTGATGCCTGCAAAGTCCACACTGAAATGACTCCTCTCCTCTTCCCAATCCACCCCGTAGACAGCGCGCAACTTGTCGTGCGAGTTACATGGATTTAGGATTTTACTAAAACGTCAAGAGCCAGGTGCTCCTGAAGGCAAGGGAGAAGATTAATGGGGTAAATGTCCATCAGATCCACAGCAAAATCTCCTTTGCTTTGGGAATTCCCGACAAATTATTGAAGAGCTATTGATTTAACTGCCAGAAAGAACGTAGTAGTGGCCTTTGAAGCAGAAAGAGATACAACAAAAGGAAAAGAAAAAAATGGGGAAAAGAGCAATGGACAGAATAGGCAGAAATAAACTTTACCATGTTTTTGCTGTTCCCATGGAAATATTTCACTGACTTCCATGGCATGAAGTTTTTTATCTCCAGATTTCAGGTGACCCCTTCCCGCTTCCATGTGTGGAGACTTACCTTGCAGGAGAGTCATTAGCATCTGGATACACAGCATAAAGCTCACATGCCCAAGAACATCTAGCTTGCTGGGGATGGAGGAAGATGTTTGTTCTTTATAGAAACAGTCCAGCTCTCCCAAAGACATACACGGGTCATAGATGTATGCGACCAGCTGAAAAGAACAGCGTGTCCCTGTTTGAATCCTCAGAACTGGTTAACAAAGCTGAGCTCTAATGACCTCCCCTGCTGTCCCCATGCCTGTTTGCCATCCCTGCTGGGTAGCACGCCTGATTGCTGGCCTCTGCTCATTCAGTGTTCCTTGTGGTTGACAACCTGTATCATATCCCTGGATAAAGGCAGCTCAGTCTTTTGTTCTATTTGCTCTTTTATTCAGGCTTTTCTTTTTTAGACACTGGTCTTTATTAAATTTTAATCTTCCAAGACATAGTTGATACAATGACTGGAGAAAATAAAAGAAGACTGCAGAGCTTCCTTCCTAGGTCAAAAAGCTGTGACAGTATAACCTGGTAACATGGAGCAGAAGAGCTAACAAATCTCCCTCTCTCATTTCTCTTTCTCTCTGATGATCTATGAAATCTTTTCAAAAGCTCATTAGCTAATCCCAGATTCTTACTGTCTTCATCAGCCTAGCTAAGTAAAGGCCAGAGATCTGGAAGGCACCCCAGGAGGGCATGGTGGACACCAGAATTTGAGAAACAGGGTCAGCTGGAAAGAGACTCACTACCATCTGTCTAATGTTTGTGATAGCAGGCTTTCCCATGAGGGTGTTGGAGCTGTGAGGTGTCTGTGCAGTGGCTAGAAGAAAAGCGAAACCTGAGGTCTCCACTGTGTTTTTTTCTGAAAGTCCATGCCTTTTTGTAATGAGGGGTCCTGGCTTCTACCTCTTTCTCAACATTTCCTTCTATCAAAAAGAAAGAAAGATAACAGAGAAGTATTCTTAACGTTTAGCAAGACAAATGTGAATAGGAAAAGAAATAAAGGGGTATCTAGCCAAGTCCTCTCCCACTCCCAGGGCAGAATTCTGGCTTTTCTCTCCTTTTTAAAATAGCTTCACTATATTGTTGGGGAGAGAGATGATGAACCACTGAAAATAATGTAGGATGACTTTCTAATAATTCCAATTTATGAGTAGACCCAAGAGTAAATTAGGATGAATTTTTCAGGGAAAATGAACCTTGAAAAAACTGTGAGAAAAATGTACCTTTCAAAACTTTTTAAGAATTTCTTCCAATGACCTACCTTTTTTTTGTCCTGGTTTCTATCCAGACCATCACGTAATTATAATAACTTTAAATGTTTGGTGTTCAGCTGTGTCCCTAAGTCATTTGAAAAAAAGCCTCTTAAAGAAGTCCTACAGCCAGCCCTGATTTGAGATACGTATGGAGACACTTTTATGTGAGGAAAGGCCAGGTCCTGTGTGGTTTGAATATTCCCAATTCACATTTCTTTCAGAGGGAGCGAAGGGTTCTCGGAACTAAACAAAAGCCAACAGTACTCTCAGGAACCTTTCGTCCATTTAAAATTATCACTTGACATTAACACTGCCTCAGTTTGCAGCCTTGAGACTATACTCGTAACTCCAATGTTTTGAAATGTATCTGTTTTTAAACAGGAGTTTGCATTTAGTCTGAATTTATTGTGGGTTCCAGGTGAAGATACCCTTGGGGCTGAGAGTTTGATGCTCACAATGAATTCATTGAAAAGGAGATGAATGATCACATTACAGTATAGTCATTAGCAGTGTTTTTCTGACCTGCTTGGGATGCCTCCTGTGTGGTGGATGTCTCCCCAGCAAGCCTTCCCACCCTCTCTGTGCTGCTCAAGCAGATTGCAATAGCTGCGTGCATTCATAAATGCACAGAATTGGCTTGCTACGCCCAATTTAAAATAAATTGCTGTGCAAAAAGCAAGTCAGTCAGGCTCTGACCAGAATTCAGGACCTACTTTGACGAGATTGCAAAGCAAGCAGCAGAAATACACTGCTGTTTCTTTCATGTTCTTGACTTCTTTTTCCCTTGTTTGTTTTTTGAATTGTGTTTAACTGTAGAACTGCTTCATGCTACAGCTTCTCCTTGCCTCTGAGGAAAGCTCCAGGGGCTTCATCTAGACAAAAGTGAAAGATTTGTACTGTGAAGGTCTAGGGAGAGGTTCAGAGGACTGAAGTTGTCACTAAGCACCTGCAGAGGTGGGAGAAGCATGGCTTGAGAGGCAGAGAACATCGCCAGCATAAAAAGAATGAGAGAAAAAGATAGATATTGTCCCCAGCAGGGATGATATGGGGATATGCTGGGGCAAGAAGGGAAGCAATGCTGAACAAATTTCTCCTTTTTTCTCATGGTATTATAAATGGTTGTTTTGAATTATTATTTCAGATTTAAAGTAGTTAAACTAATCAAATGTGACCAATTGGTTGAATAAATAGAACTGTGCTGCTGTCATCTACTGAAATAAAAAACCTTACCAATTTATTCTGATGATCACCTGCGTATCGGTGTGAATAATAGTCACTCACAATTAAAATCATAAGCCCAGTACTTAATCTACATTAACTGCCATTTATTTTTCTCACTCCCCTTAGGCTTGCCAGTCTTCTGAGACAAATCTTCTGCACGTCTGTGACTGTCTTATACAGCAAACAGACTGGCAGGGTTCTGTTGATGGCGCAGCCCAGCTCTGTCTGTATGCTCTCACTTGCTTTCAGCGTGGGGCAGTGGTTTCTCTACCTTGTGCATCATTATTCCCACGCTACCGCAGTGATTCCACAATGTCAGCTCAGAGTCTTAATACAAAGAGAAGAGAAAGAAAAATAGATATTGCTGTTGTTTGAAAGTTCAGTACACCCACATGATTTTAATTTATTATCACTATGATGTCAGAAGTCACTCTGCAAAAAATCTATGGGCTAGTATGAATTTCTGATGTACTTCATGTACAGCCTATATGTATAGTATAGATACATTATTGTTGTGGTTTAACCTCAGTCAGCAACTGAGCGAGGAGTAAAAGTGATAAAACTTGTGGGTTGAGATAAAAACAGTTTAATAACTGAAATAAAATAATAATAACAATGACAATAATAATAATAATAGAACATACAAAGCAAGTGATGCACAGTGCAATTGCTCACCACCCGCTGACCGATGCCCAGCCAGTCCCCGAGCAGCGGCCCCCCCCGGCCAGCTTCCCCAGTTTATGTACTGAGCATGACGTCCCATGGTATGGAATGTCCCTCTGGCCAGTTTGGGTCAGCTGTCCTGGCCGTGCCGCCTCCCAGCTTCTTGTGCACCTCCAGCCTTCTCAGTCGGTAGAGCATGGGAAGATGAAAAGCCCTTGACTAGTGTAAGCACTGCTCAGCAACAACTAAAACATCGGTGTGTTATCAACATTGTTCTCATCCTAAATCCAAAACACAGCGCTGTATCAGCTACTAGGAAGAAAATTAACTCTATCCCAGCTGAAACCAGGACAATTATAAAACGACTAAATAGTTCAACACAGTGAATAACCAAACTTTGTATAAAAATAGTATTTAAAAAAACCAGGGTATTAAGAAGCATGGAAATGATCAGCTATGCCATTTCACATTGATTCAATTCTATTTACAGCTCATAAATTCACTTAACATTTCCGCACACTTTTGACTTTGTGCATTCCCACAGCACTTACATTCTGATTCAGAGGAGACACTCACAGACTCTTACCACAACCTGTATTTATGATAACAGTGATATGAATATGTAAATGTTGCTGCGTTCTTTTCAAGCCTGCTTGGTCACCGAGGTAGAGAGCTCTGCAGTTACTGTGCAATAACTCAGACAGAGAGCGTCCCAGGGAGCAGAATCAAGAGATCAGCAAGGACAGCACAGTCATTCTTGTGCAAATGTTAACAGAGGGTAGCTAGCTGCAGCCGATGCGCTCCTTTCCCCGGAACGTGTGGTAGCTCCTGCTGACATTGGCATCCACCATATGGCTTAGTGCAGCATGGCCATCCAAGGCAGAGCTCCTCACCTTAAAAACAATATGGCTGCCCTTGAATCGATTCACGGGTGGTATTTCTGACATCCCGTACTGCTAGGTGCCTCTGTCTACACTATACAAGCCCATCTCTTTTTTTGGGTAATGCCATTATCACCACTAATACTCTGGAAACATGTAAGCTGCGTACATACAATCAACACAAAGCTAAACAAAACAAAGAGTAATTAGGTAAAACAGGTAGCTGTTTGTGGTCGTTGTGGAACGCAGGCATGAATGTGAGTTTTCGGTGTGTGTACATGCATGCTCTTTTTAGCAGATTCAGTCAGGTCCTACCACTTCAGGCTAGTAGCTCATCTCATTTCTTGTAGGAAGTCATAACCTTGTCTTCCATTTAACAGTGGGGTCCACAATGGAAATTGCTATAGTGATAGAAAAAATATAATGATTTTGATGCTTTCTTTAAGAGGGAAGTATAATTGTGTGAATACGCTCATTTATACAGATTTCTGTGTGTAAGAAAAATAACAAAAATAAGATACATTTTCCTAAGACTCTGGGGAGCAGCATTTTACAGATTTAATACCCACAGAATAATCCATAGAATAATGTGTGAAAAATCTTTGTGCTTATTTCAAATATATTTTACTTGTTATCATAAAAGCAAAATACATTGTATACCACAACATGAATATTATGTATTAATATATTTTTAATTAGTTAGAAAGGTTTACTTTAGAAAAAAATAATTTTTGTAAAATAAAATAAAAATATGTGATGGTTTTACATTGCAAATATATTTTCCTATTTTATTATGCCTGTAAATTCATCTCAGCAGTAGCTAAAGCAAACAACAGAGAAAAATCACATATTTATAGTTGTCAGAGCAATTACTTAGGAATAAGGAAGTTTTAAGCTCCTTATGTGCATGTGGTGAAGGCCGTGAAATTTCAAGGTAATTTTGAGGGCAAGCTCTTTTATAAAGATTTTGAAATGCATTGATAGCCTTATCCAGCTCATGGGTGGACTAGCTGTTGCATCTCAAAAACAATCCCTTTCCTTGGAGTTGTCTTCTTCCCACAGTTAGCATCCTTGCTGCACCTTCTTGTTAGTTCACTTTTACGAAGAACAGATGTGGAGGTAAAATTAATCTTTCAACTTCAGAGCTGTTTCTTACAGGTCAAAGCTAAAGGATTTTAATGAATTATTATAATGAAAAGCATACCACTAGCTATGTAAATTCTTAGGTGTGGATAAACAGAGGTTATCCCTTGTTACCGCTGTGAATCTGGCATCTTTTGAAAGCATAATTCTCTTTTAAAAGAAAAAAACAAGAATTGCAGTTAATCCTGTCCTGTACATTGCATCGGGAGTGATATATGAATCTTATTACTTCATACAGATTTATGAGAAAGCATACAGTCCTTGAGAATAAAAATCTCTTAAATTATTACATTTTACCTCTCTAACCTTTGTTCTTATGCAAGGTCAAACTGCATATTTAAAATGTGTACCTGTCACATACTTTCTTTAAAGATTAAGACTGCTGAAGGTTGCGCTATGCTGAGTTTGTGACCCTGAGCACCCTGAACACTGAAAGCAGCACGAGGGGTTTGTCAGGTCATGATTGCAATTTGCCTGAGAGACAAGAAATGATTGCTTTTTATGGTACTCAGATCCCCATCCCCATTAATGCAAACAGAAAATTTATCCATCAGATGCTATTTAAAAGTAAGCAAACCTTTCTTAGCCATTTGTATTCTTCCCTTGATGAAACCAATTAGCTATGTATAGAAGTAGCAAAGAAATAGCCAAGAAATAGCCAAATAATTGTTATTTGTACTAGTGGAAGAAGAAATTAAATATGAAGCAGCTAAAGAAAAGGAGACAATGGAGACAAAAGGGAAAGGGATAAGGCAAGAGGAATGGAAGGGAACTTAATTTCTTATTTTCTTCTCACAGTAATTTGTGTGTTGTAGTAGCCCATTTCAGTATAAAATTTTGCCGTATATTGAAAGTGATCAGCTATGGGTGCGGCAAGATTCACTAAATCTAATTTCTCATTGACAGATAGAAGAAGCACTTTCTGAATCTGCAGGAAGGTTGTCAGAGAAGTGTGTCAAAAGGCAGGGTTTACCTGGAGCCTCACCATGAACAAATTTAGGTAACTTTAGGCTTAATGAACAGGTTTGATTTTAAAACTTACCCTTTCATAATTTTTTTCATTAAAAAATGCCCAAACATCCCCTGTCACCCCAGCAGCGCAATGAAGCTTTTCCAGCCTCTCGGAGGAACGCCAGCAGTGCCACAAGCTCCTGGGGGCTGGTGTAGTGCGGGTCTCGCTCCCAACAGGAGATGAGTTGGTGAGAAACTAGAGGAACAATATAGTGGAACGCTATGGTTTAGTAGGGATGACTCCATGATAATTTCTGGGAAACAGCAACTCATTTAAAAGAGGATTATGGTAGAGTCTAGTACAAATGAAGGAACTTATTTCTTATAAGACTGTCACTGCTTCTCTTTAATGATCTGGATTTCAGATATCAATTCATAATAAGGTTAGAATGAGATGGAAGCAAGTTCAAGTTTAATCTGATTTTGACACAGAGTAATTAGGCACTCCCCAAGAACCACGTGGTTTTGTATTGAAATTATAGTGCCCCCAAATGATCACTAAAACAATACTCACAATTCCTCTGTGATGTGTCTTGACAGATTCATAAACTGGAGGAAATAAAACTTTTTTGGGTCCCTTACTGCTGCTGTATTCTTGCATTTCATATGGAAAACGCACTTGTGTGTATACATTAATGACTTTTCCTGCTTGAGTTCAGTTACTGGAAGCACCCTGTGAGAGTAAAACGGAGACAAAAGGGAAAGGGATAAGGCAAGAGGAATGGAAGGGAACTTAATTTCTTATTTTCTTCTCACAGTAATTTGTGTGTTGTAGTAGCCCATTTCAGTATAAAATTTTGCCGTATATTGAAAGTGATCAGCTATGGGTGCGGCAAGATTCACTAAATCTAATTTCTCATTGACAGATAGAAGAAGCACTTTCTGAATCTGCAGGAAGGTTGTCAGAGAAGTGTGTCAAAAGGCAGGGTTTACCTGAAGCCTCACCATGAACAAATTTAGGTAACTTTAGGCTTAATGAACAGGTTTGATTTTAAAACTTACCCTTTCATAATTTTTTTCATTAAAAAATGCCCAAACATCCCCTGTCACCCCAGCAGCGCAATGAAGCTTTTCCAGCCTCTCGGAGGAACGCCAGCAGTGCCACAAGCTCCTGGGGGCTGGTGTAGTGCGGGTCTCGCTCCCAACAGGAGATGAGTTGGTGAGAAACTAGAGGAACGCTATGGTTTAGTAGGGATGACTCCATGATAATTTCTGGGAAACAGCAACTCATTTAAAAGAGGATTATGGTAGAGTCTAGTACAAATGAAGGAACTTATTTCTTATAAGACTGTCACTGCTTCTCTTTAATGATCTGGATTTCAGATATCAATTCATAATAAGGTTAGAATGAGATGGAAGCAAGTTCAAGTTTAATCTGATTTTGACACAGAGTAATTAGGCACTCCCCAAGAACCACGTGGTTTTGTATTGAAATTATAGTGCCCCCAAATGATCACTAAAACAATACTCACAATTCCTCTGTGATGTGTCTTGACAGATTCATAAATTGGAGGAAAGAAAACTTTTTTGGGTCCCTTACTGCTGCTGTATTCTTGCATTTCATATGGAAAACGCACTTGTGTGTATACATTAATGACTTTTCCTGCTTGAGTTCAGTTACTGGAAGCACCCTGTGAGAGTAAAACCTTATATTTTTCCTCTTAGCAGGCACCTGGGACCTAGTTCTGCAAATGCGGTGTGGGTAGGATTTCTATGCGCAGGGCACAGTGCACTGGTTTCCAAGGAGACAAGTACATTGTGCTTGGGGTAACGGAGATCTTGGGAGAGTGGGATTGGGTAGAACAGTCCTCTGTTTATCAGTTTGCTCACTGATTAGGAATATAAAGTAAGAGCCTCGTAGCTTTCTAATGACTTTACAACTGGCAGGCATTTACCGGCAGCTGTGGCAGTGACCAACGCACAGCACTGACATCGAGCCACTTTACTTCTGAATTATTTCCTTGAAAGAGCTACATGTGTGGGACCTCCTTGCATGTTAGAAATTATCGTGGTGTTTGTCATCAATATTAGGAAATACTGAGATGCATGTTTTCCCTCTCTGCCATTCACCCTCACACCAGCCAGCAGTGGGATTGCACTGCACAGACACACAGAGCTGCTCCTTGCTCCTGCGCCACTGACCCACTTTAAGTCCAGAATAATCTCTGGCAGTGTAAAGAGCAGTACATGACAGGGCTCAGATTAGTGAAGCAACACTGGTCTCTATCATCAAGAATCAGAATAAAACCTGATGTAGACACAGCCGTTAATGCAGCAAAAGCTTGTGGCGAAATTCCCCAGACAAGTGATGGAAGTGGACTTAGAATGATCTCACCAGAAGTTAAATAGAAGTGCTGTCTAGACACCTTGTTCTGAAATAATCTTTTATTCTGTGAACAATTTAAATGGATTTTCTAGTCAAATTACATTGAGCCAGAGTTTAATTGTGTGCCTGTGAACACATATATTAAATAAGGTACAGAGCTGGAAAACTCAGTGTTTTGAAGTGTATCTAGCAGAGATACAATGTAAAAACCCAATTTCTCTATTACTTTAGTGACAAGCCATACTACAGCTAAATGGAAACTTTTTTATTCCCCCTCAAAAAATGAATTTTTTTGTATTTTTGTAGGTGTGACTGAAGGGAGTGCAATGATATAGCTGACACGTAATAGGGATGCAGATATGGACTATAAAAGCAATCACATTCCCATCACAAAGTAGATTGCAAAATCTGGATCTTTCCTTATACTGTGAAATCAAACAGCAGCACTATCTGGAGCAGATCAGAAAGTAGCTGTAAAATACACATTCACTACCAGGTACTGCTTTTAATTCCTTCGATGTATTATGTCTGTCAGCTTATCCATTCTCCATTCACATTGTCCTCCAGAATCCAGCTAAAGTGTAGATAATGTAGATAGTCATGGTGGGGTTTTTTTTGTCTGTTGATAGATAATAATGTATTTATGAAATGACTTATAGGAAATCAGACCTTTCTAATACACCGGTTTAATAGAAAAGGTTAGCATAATAACTCAGTTTCTTATATGTGCCCAGATGACAATGCTGTGAATTCTTTTCTCTCTCAACTTAATTCAAGGATCATTTCCACAACTTTATTTACTCTTGTACCTTCTCCAGTTATGTTGATTGAGGTAATAGACGAGCAAAGAAAAACAACGCAATACTCACATCATAGTACATGCTATATTTTGCTCAGGCTAAATTATATGTAGTATTCTAAGTACATCTTTCTTGCTTGAAGAAAAATAAATGGAAAAGACAACCCTCTTGGGGTTGAGTAGATGCCTAGAGCATTTTCTGTAGAAGGTTCTGCACCTTATTCTAAAAATCTGGAGAAATTACTGTAAAGGAAAGCGTGCACAGCATGAAAGAGAGCATGTGTGTGTGCTGGTTTTGGCTGGGGTAGCTTTAATTTTCTTCACAGTAGCTAGTATGAGGCTGTGTTTTGGATTTGTGCTGGAAACAGTGTTGATAACTCAGGGATGTTTTTGTTACTGCTGAGCAGTGCTGACACACAGTCAAGGCCTTTTCTGCTCCTCACCCCACCCCAACCGCGAGCAGGCTGGGGGTGCACAAGAAGCTGGGGGGGGACACGGCCGGGACAGCTGGCCCCAGCTGACCCAAGGGATATCCCACACCATATGACGTCATGCTCAGCATAGAAAGCTGGGGGAAGGAGGAAGGGGGGACGTTCTGAGTGATGGCGTTTGTCTTCCCAAGCCACCATTAGGCGTGATGGAGCCCTGCTGTCCTGGAGATGGCTGAACACCTGCCTGCCCATGGGAAGCAGTGAATGAATTCCTTGTTTTGCTTTGCTTGCGTGCGTGGCTTCTGCTTTACTGCTATTAAACTGTCTTTAGCTCAACCCGTGAGTTTTCTCACTTTTACTCTTTGATTCTCTCCCCCATCCCACTGAGGGGGAGTGAGCAAGCGGTGGGGTGGTGCTTAGTTGCTGGCTGGGGTTAAACCACGACAGTGCTTTTTGGCACCCAATGTGAGGCTTCTAAGGGTTGAGATAACAACAGATCAGACCAGAGCGTGTTAAAATAAATTTGTTATAAGCATTTAGAAGTCGCTGGTCACAATATTGTTTTATTTGTTTGCATGGTTGTATTATGGACATGTCTTTAAATTGTTGTTACCTGGGATTTCAGTTGCATGTTGTAGGAATTACTATAGCAGGAACCCGTTGTTGCTAGCCAGACTACGAGCAAGGGGAGGCGTTCATTGCAATGTTAAACCCTATAACCTGGCCCAAAGGGACCAGGGGTGCAGATTGTAAGGGAAATACCTTTAAATTGTTGTAACCCATGATTTGAGTTGCATGTTGTAGGAATTACTATAGCAGGAACCACCTGAACCAATAGAGGAGGAGCCTTACAAGAAGCAGTGCAAGTGCAGCAGTGACCCGACCTGAGCTGGCTTTGGTGCCCAGTAACTCCATGCAACACACCACCTCTCCTGTCCTGAGCGACCACCATAACAGATGGAGCCCAAAGTCATGGACTAAATGAATGCAGTGGACATTTTGTGGACATTTGTGGACATTTTACAGACATTTTACAGGGGTGGTCCACAGACTAAGGGAATATCTGTGTATTATATCAAAGGATGGGAAGGGGGATGGTGGTTAATGAGGATGTATTGGATAGTGTGGGACTGAGCATGATGTAAATGGTATGGAATAAGGGGTGGAGAATGCGCCGGTTTTGGCTGGGATAGAAAGAGCATGAAAGAGAAAATGAAAGCCTCTTCAAATACAAAAACTAACGCATCAGCACTCATGGTTGACTATGGGTGTGGTTATGTTCAGATGGCACTCAGCGCTCAGTATACAAAGTATAATCTTTCTGTATTAGGAATGTCAGGAGACAGTCATGCTTGCTGCATTGTACGTGGATCATGGCTTGATGTTGCCTGCAAAGAGCTTTCAATCTGATAGTAAATGCATGGAACATTTCTAATTCAGTAAACACCATAGAGCATGTATAGATGTCTTCACAGGGAAGAGAGAGCGAATGTCATGAGGGGAGGAGGGTGAGCAATGTATGAGATGAATGTCTGTGTGTGAATGGGAAGATGGAGAAGAGTAAAGTGAACTTTCTGAATGAAGCACATCAGAGCACATTAGCAGGAATTTATTTTGCAGTGCTCATGTTCTTTTTGCAAACGTGCCGAGGCAGCCGAGCACATTTTGAAATCCCATACAGGTTGCTATTATGTCTTTTGAAAACCTGCTGATTTGGAATGCATATGGTCATTTCAAAACCATAGCTTTGGCAGAGCACTGTGGTCACAGGAAGATGATCATTACTATGTTTACAGTTGTTACCACACCAGTGTGATACTGTATGAGATGGAAGTGCCGAATGTAAGTCTTTTATACTAGTATTGGAACAGTCAAATAAAAGGATGATTTGAACATACTGAGCATTACTGTTCTCAGGTATTTTGATGTAAAATGTCTTTCCAACTACATGAAATATTTCATGGCTGCAGGTTGACTTCCTCAAAATTTCATTGAGGAAAAAGGCAGCAT
>NW_008824187.1:2235206-2239085 GCF_000699105.1 Pygoscelis adeliae | reverse complement strand
GAGAACAAATATTACAGTTTAGCATTGCGAAACACAGCACTTCAAGTATCATTTTAAATGGGATAAAAAGGAAATATTTATAACAAGGAAAGGAAGAGGCAACATCATAAGGAAAATGAAAATGGAATGTTTGGATGAGATGCAAACATTCCCTCACCACTGTCCCTGCTCCCTTCTTTGGGAAACATCCTCATATCTGACCTGATTTTAGAAGAGAAAGAGATGTTACATCTTCTACTAGCAAAAAACCCCATGTATTTTTTGTTACCTTTAACAAGAAGCTGATATTTATTTCAGTGTTTTTGAAAGTGATGTCACTAGTCTAATCTATGAAGATAGCTTATAGTGGTGTTAAACAGGATTAAGCGCTGTGTCTTCTTCCAACCTCATTCTCCTAGGGTGATGGTAAGTCATCTAGATCAGGTCATATTCACGTTGCTGCAGCTGGATATTTATTCAAGGTAGCTGTCGATCAAGAGCTGGATTTCCTGGCAAGCAGGATTTTAAAACAATATTAGAGAGGTATCTCGCAATGCAGCAGGTGGAAAGGTGTCAGGATTTCCCTGGCTGCTAAAGCACAGGTCCAAAGTCTCCCCTCCGTCCCCCCAGCTCCTGTATGATTTGAAGGCAGCCAGTCCCCTGCGGTGAGGCCAGGCCTGGTAAGGGCTAGGAGGAGAGCAGGGCAGCAGGCAGCCTTCCACCAAATGGTACAAGCGAGCGATCTCTGCACTAGATGAGTGAATTCTGGAAGAGATCCCCAATGCGCAAAGTTAATCAAGTTCTGTGGCCTAATTAAACCACATTACTGCTGTTTTGTCTTTCTTCCTGTGGTGTCCAAGACAATAAGCTACAATAAAGGACGCCTGGAGGTATAGTTTTATGCATCTCTTAACAGGTCAAAGAACTTTGGTATATGACTATTGATCATATAGAGACAAAAGGCTAAGATTTGTTAACTTTGTCCCTCCTGCCAAGTCAATTTTAGTACCTTTTTGACAGTGCTAATTAAACCATATTTCATTCTTTTACATTCTGTAGTAGCTAAATACTAACAAACAAAACTATTGAACAGCTGAAATGTGTTTAAAATGACTTTTACTTTGTCATATACAAACTTTTGTGATGTATAGAACATTTTAAAGTCAAAGGAAAAGTTTATTTTTTAAAGAAACTCAAATGTATTTATACTGTCAATCTCTACAACATCTCTAATGATCACTTAAACACGCTGAGCACCACTAGACTATTTTATTTGTATTTCTTCTTTTTGTAGAGGAATACACACAATTCAGTGGTGTTCAATGGCTGATGTAAAATATATAAACGAATTTTCCCTTTATTCCTTTCACAGTACTGTAGCAATAACCAACAGCATAAAAATATTTAAGAAAGTGATGTAATTTTGGACAAACATAGAACGGACAGACAGAAATCATTAATAAGTAATAGTTAATTCTTGGTTTATTTCTATTGAAGTAAAACTCAAAGCTTAATTCTAGTTTTCTTTATATCACCAGACAGTGTAAAAGTGTAATGTTGGCATGTCCTGTAATTTTCTTGTGAGTTTTCCACACCTAGTATTTCTCTGTAAGTCCAGAATTCACCAAGAATCTCAGTTTGGCTTTCTTTTATTTTCTTTTCAAGCAAGTCTTTGGCTTGCTGCAGGGAAAAACTTGAAAACCAACTGTAACTTCTCAACAGCTAATAGACTAAACAATTTAAAGAATTCAGAATACAATTAGTGTTTCATATTGTGATCTCATGCTTTGGAAATAATCTTGTTAATGAGTTTACACTACTTACACTTACCAGTGTAACACAGTCAGTGCAAGACTAGAATAATTTTGTTCTTTGGTAAATGACAGAATAGTCCTCTGCCTGGAATTCTTGTTCAGTTTTGCACCCAAAAACATCTTGGAAAGAAATAGGAAGTGCGTTAAAATATGGACCAGATTATGGTCTTGTATTAAAGTAAATCAGGTACAATTAGTCTGAAAGCAAGAGAATAAAAATTATGTTAACTGTTATGAGAGCACAATGTGCTCCTATATTTTCATTCTGTCTGTGGTGTGCAAAATATGTCATTTCTTATTTCTATCGTGCATTTGTTTTATTAACCACTGTTACCTCTTAATTAATATATCAAATACCAGGATATCTAGTTACTAAAATTGTTATGATTTTTCTCCATGGGCTAAAGTCTCCCTTCTCCTAGGAGAGCATCACAAAAAAACCCAGAAATGAATGACCTAATATTTTTATCTGAGAGTGATAAGAATTCATACTCATTCTTCTTAATCACTCAGGAAATAGTGAGCCACTTTCAATTATCTAACTGCTGGAACCATGAAGCAGAAAGAACTGCCACTACAGAGCAGCAGGAGATTTCTGGTTACTTCCACTTTGGGCTTCTGACACTGGAGACTCCTGAGGGTTTTGGCTTTCACAGAGCAGCTGCCAATATTTTGAGGACTTGAAAACTATCTAAAAAAAATCTGAAATCCTGATAGCTGGAAAAAAGGTACCTTCTGAGAAATGGGAACTGAAAACCGAAGGCCACCTAAATCAGGAATCACTTTTAAAAAGCTTAGGATCCATACAGCTACTTTAAATATTTTGCCCTGGCAAGCCCATCTTCAGCTTGTCCACAAATTTATCGTGTCTGAAAGATATGCAGTGCATACGTGAGGGCCTCTTGCAGGGTCACCATAACTGAAAATTATGGTTTCACTGATGAGCTACAGGAGGCCCCAGATTGGATTCCCCTGAGCACTTTGGGCACTGGGGAGTGTCTAGAACCTCTTTCTTGGTCCTGCAGTATCCCCCTGTGCCTCGGAAACACTGCTCCCCATATCTCTCCATTAGACTGCTCTGGGATCCAGGGCCTGAAGCACCCAGAGTACTCAGATGGGGGAGGGAGGATAGGAGAAGAGATGGAATTTTGTCAATAATCAGACAAATTCCCATCAAAAAATCTATTTTAAGTTTGGTGAAACTTCTTGGAAGGGTAGAGTTTTCTAATGAAATGCTTTCGGTTGATTAAACACAGATTAATCAGAATATTTTTGACCACCTAATTAGCCAGAAGGAGAGGCCATCAAATGTTGAGGAATCAATCCGATAATGAGAATAATTTGCATTAAAAGGCTCATCAGTCTCACAGTGGCAGCAAGAACTGTATATGAAAGTCATGACAATTTACCAGGTTATCTCTAAGTATTCAAGTGACAGATATAATTTAGAGAGATATGTTCTTATATCCTCTATTAACTAGTTTTATGATGATTTACTAAAGAAATCTGCCATCTCTAGTTATGCTAGATGTCCATTCATCTGTCTGTCAACTCCTTCTCTTTGAACCTGATTAGCGTGACAGTAAGTCAGACCTCAGGCAACTCTGTTACTATCAATGTACAGAAAACCCCCATGTGCCCAGGGAAATTCATGCCCTCTTAGAGGGAAGGCTGCGATGCCAGCTCAGTGCTACTGGGAGACTCAAGAGAATCAGCTCTTGAGAAACCCGTAGAAAAGTAGCCTATGTAAATGCTGCTAATCGTGCAGCTGCCTTTTTCTTGTCCAGTTTACTACCATTGATTAGCAGAAATGTGTTAATCTCAAACTTCTTCTAAGTTTTGCTCAGAAGGAAGAAAGGCTGATATGTGAAAAGAAAACCCAAATCAACTGACCAAATGTTGCAGGCCTCCTCCACTATGTAGGTTATAATAACAACCCAAGAGGTGGTTTCCAAGGCTTGGCACTTCTGCCATGTCAGCTGTAGGCACATTTTGATCAGATTGTTGGCTATCTTGACAAGTCTTGTAAATCTTGCAATGACACAAGGGACCGGATATTTGCTGTCAGATGGTATTTTCTTTTCTA
>NW_008824187.1:2234880-2235176 GCF_000699105.1 Pygoscelis adeliae | reverse complement strand
TAGTCCCTTCTCTTGCTTCCAGGATTTTACAACATCTGAAATGACGGTGTCAGAAATGACACAAAACTACATCCCGCAGGATGTTACCATTGCAGGAAAAGATGACTGAGGCAAGCTCAGGCTGTCTGAACTTCTACAAGAGCACTGTCATGTCTCCTTCATTCTCTGATCACAGCTGCAGGACTGTGCTGGTTTTGGCTGGGGTAGAGTTAATTTTCTTCACAGTAGCTAGTATGAGGCTATGTTTTGGATTTGGGCTGGAAACAGTGTTGATAACTCAGGGATGTTTTCGTTCC
>NW_008824187.1:2229617-2234779 GCF_000699105.1 Pygoscelis adeliae | reverse complement strand
GTTTTCGTTGTTGCTGAGCAGTGCTTACACTAGTCAAGGACTTTTTAGTTTTCCATGCTCTACTGACTGAGAAGGCTGCAGGTGCACAAGAAGCTGGGAGGGGGCACAGCCAAACTGGCCAAAGGGACATTCCATACCATGTGACGTCATGCTCAGCATAGACAGAGCACTGCTGTCCCAGGCTCACCAGATAGTACAGGTCTGCACAAGAAGCTGGGAGGGGACACGGCCGGGACAGCTGACCCCAACTGACCCAAGGGATATCCCACACTACATGACGTCATGCTCAGCATAGAAAGCTGGGGGAAGGAGGAGGAAGGGGGGACATTCGGAGCGATGGCGTTTGTCTCCCCAAGTCACCGTTAGGCGTGATGGAGCCCTGCTGTCCTGGGGATGGCTGAACACCTGCCTGCCCATGGGAAGCAGTGAATGAATGCCTTGTTTTGCTTTGCTTGCGTGCGCGGCTTTTGCTTTACTGATTAAACTGTCTTGATCTCAACCCATGAGTTTTCTCACTTTTACTCTTCCAATTTTCTCCCCCATCCCACCGGGGGGGAGTGAGCGAGCAGTGGGGTGGTGCTTAGTTGCTGACTGGGGTTAAACCATGACAAGGGCCAATGATTTTTCCTATCACTGTGGTTTATTTTTTGAGGGAAGGCTCATTTGAATGACAATAATAATACAACCAAATGAGTTTGAACATGCTGAACTGAGATAGAACCATTTCGGTTTCTGATTTATTTTCTGTTCAGTAATTCAAACGATACATGTATTCTGGCTCTGAGCGTTCTTTCTTCTGATACGACTCACAGAAGTGTATTTAGACTGGGTAGCCTCCTGTAGCCCTGTATCTCAGCTTCTCCACACCAATGTGCTGATACACTGAGACCAGGCACAATGAGGTTCCTTTGCTCCCTCTTTTCCTCTGCAGAGTCTCTGGTAGGTGGGTCAGAAAGCCAGGAATTGCCTTTATGACCGTGCAGTCTGACCTCGGGCATCACTCAAAGCTATTGCCTTACTGCAGTAACACATCTTTTCTCTCACATGAGTTATATTTGTTGCATTGTTGTTTTATTCTGTAACACATTTTCTCTCTGTCCTTTATCAGCTGTGGTTGTTGCAGCCTTCCATGGGCTAAAGGAAAGAGAACACAATATGCACTAAGGGAGATGTCATGGCCCTTCCACGCATTCATTTTCAAAAAGCTTTTGTGTGAGAAGTGAGAAAAGGACTGTGATCTGTATAGAAAATACATATGGTGGGGGAGTAGCATTGTAGCTACAAGATTCAATAGCATTTACTCAGGGAACACTTTTGAATTGAGAGGATCACAGAGTACAATCTGTAAGGATACACATCTCAAGGGGGGAAGAAAAAATGCTGCTAAGGTTATACTCTTGGTTTTCTCATCAAGAAAGAAGATAGCAAGTGTGCAATGTTCAAGGAGACTGAGGAAGTCCAGTAAGTCTGTAATAATAGGGGTCTTGAAGTATTACACAGATCAAGTAAACCAACTGGACAAGTTTTATGGATGTTACTTCTCATTCCTTGAGTCTACTGCTTCTGAAAATAGTTTTAGTTCTGCAACACATGAGGCAAGAGGCTGCTGTCATCTTAAATAACCCGAGGAAAAGTAAGAATTACAAAAATAAAAATGAGATTAGAAAAAGAAGAAATAAGACAAGCTTTCATTCAGATTGTGGGCCCTTGCTTCCCTCTCGCTCTGACTGGGGAAGAGCTCTGGAGAAGTCAAGGTGTTGATAAAGTTAAAGTGGGAAGGGGAGATTCAGTCATTTTGTTTCATTGTCTAATGAAATGTGTCCCTCTTTGGAGGTAAAATATGTAAGTGAATAAAGGAATAACAGGAAAACTAACCATGAGTTTATAGAAGAGGTTTGAAGACCACCTTATAATTGTAGCAAGCCTGGGCAATGGCTGACAAGGCTAGCAGATTGCCGTAGAAGCTGGAACACAAGAGCACTCCTCCTGCTCTTCACTGCTCCCAAAGATGCAGTCAGTGCCAGCTTCTGACCCGCTTTTTTCTGCCAGTGCTTCTCTTTCTTCCTCCTTCCACCAAACTTCCGCTGATGAAGTTTCCATGTTTTCATTACTGAAGACTGAAGGCCACTATATGGCTGGAACAAGACATAAAAAAATTGTATTTACAGTGCTGCAGAAGTTTATTTAGTGTGCATTTTTGCAAACAGGAGTCCTGAAGCAGGGAAAAAAAAAAACATTGGTATAACACTTAAAAATGGATTTAAAAGAATTGATAGGAAGACTCATACAAGAAACTTAAAAAAAAAATCAGTCCTTAAAAATAAGATATTCTATAATCTAGTGGAATATGATTTCCTATGAGCTCATACCTGATGATCTTCTAATCCTTATTTGTCTTCTCCCCTTGCTTCTTGTAGCTAACGTGCCCATTGGCTGCTGGGTGAATACTATGAGACTTCCTGGCTGGTTCCTGACTTTTGCAGGATAAATCTACATGGAGTTGTAACTGACTTTCCTCCAGAAAGTAAGTAATTTTCTCTATTTGACACAGTTGCTAAGTAATGTTTTTAGGGACTGGATATATTTGAAAGGTACCTCTGTCAAATTTGAATTTGAAATTGCCCAAATAGTGCCAAAAATTATTAGTGAACGGATTGGAACAGACACACATAGATAGACAGTTCAAGTCTTGGTTTTGCTGGAAACCAGAATAAAACTATGTTAACAAGATGTCATTTTAAAGAAGGGCCATCTTGGGAGGTGCTGATTACCTTCTCCCATGTGTTGTAAGTCAGAGCTTGCTTGTCCAAAAAAAAGAGACAGGTTGTTAAAGAGTTTGCTTTATCTTGCTCATCAAGTATATATTTTAGTTAGGGATTAAAATAAAATATTTAAGGTACCAGAAAAACAAGATGACTTGCGGTGACTGTTCCCCCAACAGACATTTTCCAGACTGCTCACATATGTGAGTGCAACAACAACAACAACAACAACAACAACAACAACAACAAAGTGGTGCTTTTGCTGAAGTAAAAGACTCTGTGCCCAGAGGGCTGTAGGGCACATTGCTTACTCCCATGAGGCTGCAGATACCTGCTGCAAGATGCGCTCATCACTTCGTTATCCCTTTCCCTAAATAATAAATGTAATTACCATTGTTTCCTGGCCTACATGGCTAGGACTGCTGGGCTTTCATTTGAGTTATGGTTTTGAGCAGGCTGATGGGTTCAGTTTCAATGAGAGCTTGCTGATCACCTGCTGTGCTTGTTCATGGAATCAGACATTACCCAAGACCTGGATTTTAAATAAAATCATGGTACACATTTTATCTTGAAGGAAAAAATTATTCTTGTCAGGAATAATTTGAAATCCACTTTATAATTTATCTTCTTTTTGTTGCCAGTCATCCATAATAAGTTTGAAATTATCCTGAATGTAATATAGTTACTCTAACTATCGGTTGAGTGCTTTCCATGAATAATTCTTGGCTTAGGGTTTGTTTCATTTGTGAAATTCAAACAGGCCAGATAACTGTCTGTTCTCTGTCCAGCTAAACTCTTCAGAATGATCTTTCTGCTAAATCCAGGTACAAGTTCAAAAATCTCTCTCTTTGAGTGCTCCCTAATACTTGCTCATGATGCATTTTATTCACCTACTTAGAAAAGGTGCACAAGAAGTGTGAACACAGTAGAAGTAAATTGATGTGTTCATGCAAATAACTATTAATGGTTAAAAAAACACCTGCGCTTTGTTGCATCTTGTGTTTTGTGTTTATAAAAAATGTGAGTGGTATAGACAACTATAAGAATGTAAATTCCTGTTAAAATAGTCAAATTAAGAACTGGATGGTTTTGGGGAAATACTACTGAGCTAAATATGAGCTACTGGGCTCTCTAAAAGAATAACTTGATTAAATGAGGTCAGAGCAGCTGATCCAGTGATGTCTCCTTGTTTGAAATCTTTTGATTTAGCCATGGCATAGGAACGGTATACATGTATATATCTGAGTTATTTCTTGCACTTAACTTCCCAATGGTACTTAACATTAATGCGAAAATAGCAACTACATTTTAAAGTGGTTTCTACTATAAGGTAGTGGTGAGATCTGTGCACTCTTGCAGTCTGTCTATAAATACAGTACCTGTATGTAGTAGGCAGAAAAATTCATTATTAGTTGAAACTAAGAAAATAAATCTGTGGCATGCTATGATTAGAACAAAGCTGCCATTTGAAGATGCTTAGAGGTTTGGAGCATTAGCATTAGTCTTGGGAGAGAGGGATTGCGATAAGGCAATTATAGATGAATGCTAAATTAATTAATCCCGCAGCTTTATCACACAGCTGATGTTTTTGAGAAATAATTTGCAGGAAAAAAAGTTTCCTCTTATTCATCCACATACGGGATTTTCTGTTCAGTGATATGGCCGAACTGCAAGCTTCTGAGTCTGCTCAAAACCAAAAGAGAAGCATACCAGAGATGGAAAAGCAGACGAATACCCACTGAGAACTACAAGGGCATTGCCAGGGCATGCAGAGATGCAGTTAGAAAAGCAAGTGCTCGGCTTGAATTGAAATTGGCCAGAGATGTCAAAAACGTCAAGAAAGGGTTCTTCAGGTACATAAACAACAAGCAGAAACAGAAGGAAAATGTTGGCCCACTGTTAAGTGGGAGAGGTGAATTAGTCACCAACAATGCTGAAAAGGCAGAGGTTCTCAACATTTTCTTCACCTCTGTCTTTACCAGCACTGTTGGGCCCCTGGCCTTGGGAACAAAAATACAGGTTGATGCAAACAGACCCCCCGTCAGGGAAGAGTTGGTATCTGAACTATTACAGGAGCTTGACCTCTACAAATCAATACGCCCTGACAATATCCACCTGAGGGTGTTAAGAAAGCTGGCTAACGTCATTGCGAGGCCACTCTCCATAATTTTTGAGAAGTCGTGGAGATTGGGGAACATCCCAGAAGAGTGTAAGAAGGCTAATGTCACCCCAATCTACAAGGAGGGCTTAAAGGATGATCCAGGAAATTATAGGCCCATCAGTCTTACTTCAGTCCCTGGGAAAGTTATGGAACGAATCCTCCTGGGGGCTATCACAAGTCAAATGAAACACATGATTGGGAAAAGCCAGCACAGATTCACCAAGGCAAATCGTGCTTAA